>NW_004524679.1:1240781-1278200 GCF_000260255.1 Octodon degus | reverse complement strand
AAAAAAAAAAAAAAAAAAAAAAAAAAAAAAAAAAATCAGGGGAAGAAATCGAGTTCTCAAACAGCCTCAAATTCAAACCAAGATGATCAAATGAAATAAACAAGGCTATTATATGCTGGTTCGAGGAAAATTTCAAGAGGAAGAGTTAAACACTCATAAATACTCACCAAACATGAGGGCACACAACTAAACAAAACAAATTTTAACGGACATGAAAAATCTAATATCCAATACCACAATTTTTTTTCTCATAATTTTCTTGAAAAAAAATATTAAAGAGACAGTTTCAAACCAAACAGGTTGGACAGTTTCAATAATTAACTCATTACATACATTGTTTCTAGTGCTTAATTGCTGTACAAGATGTGGAAATGATATCCTATTTACAAACACTATTAGAAAAAATCCCAATATTCATTAAGAGAATATAACTATATAACTATCCTAACCATTTTAAATACACAGATACAAAATGGACATTCATCTGTATCCGGTTTTCTTGGTTAGTTCCTTTATCTCAATATTCTAAGTGTGGTAACTCAGCAAAATATTCTAAAAGAGTTCAATAGTGTGCATAATAGTATTGGATCTTCTGCTTGACTGGCAATGCCAGAAATTGTTGACCTGAGTTCCCTACAGCTCAACATAACAGCATGACTTTACTTCTTATACTTCGTTTTTATACTTTTCTCCTGTACTGTGAAGACCAAGGTAAAGCAGGACCTATGCCACAAGAGTTGTAGCTTTTGGGTCTCATAAGGTCAGTGTAATCCCCTCATGATTTATCCTGAGATCCTCTACCTCAGATTGTAGATCCTTTGTCAGTGTCAGCCATGTGGATGAGGCATGGCCATTGCTTGACGAACGTGCTCTCTGTGAAACCCTGAGAGAATTTTCTCTCCATGTGACTCTCCTTAGGCACACTCTACATCATCAATCATTTTCCTCTTTGAGCCTATGCTCTCCTTGCTCAGAAAATTTGGGAAACTACCAAGTTACGTGACGTTACAGTACAAGATCTTATATGTCCTGAGTCTTAATTGACCTTGGAAGGCTAAGGCCAAAATGTTGGCTTTCCTTGCAGCCTTCCTTTTTCTCTAATTTTGGTCGGGAAACTTAGGTTGTTAAAACTCCATAAGATAAGCTTATTGTTATTACAATACAACCTTGGCTGTTAAGCTTAAACTCACTCTCTGTCTGAATATCAAACATCTTAGGCATAATATGGAACAGTTGTTTTTCAGCAAGTATTGATATGTTGAACTCTGAGTCCCTACAGAATATGATGAAAAAACTTTTAAAAATTGGAATATATTTTTAAAATAGGCATAAAGAATTATACAATTCTTATACACATAAGTCCAAAAATCTAACCATATACAACCTTGAAGCAGGACAGTCCCACATCATCCCTTTTCCCTTTTCCTGTCTCTTGCCTTCATTCACCACCCACTTCTTTTTGAAAAATCATCTACGGAAGAGACAGCATAGCAGCAACTGGCATGTCATGACAAGCAGCCCATATTCAGAAGACCAAAATGACAGGCCCTCCAAGCAAGAAACTACTATTAAAGATTACCATCCTCAGTGCAGTTGTTTAGTTCACAGGTATTAGTATATATAGTTAGTCAGGGGGAGATTCTTCCAATTAACTACTAGATTCAAAAATCTTCTGGATATTCTAAGGATCATTGCCTTGCCCATCTTCTATATATATAACTGTATGGCTTGTCACTGTCATGTTTCCCAGCTCTTCTCCTTTCCTTCTCTTAAGTAGTTAGTCCACGAGTTCTTGCTTTCCTTTTAATTGTATTATACATTTCTATTTGTATCTCTTCTTTTGAGTGCTTATGCTAGGGAAACTATATGATATTTACACGTGTGTGTCTGGTTTATTTCACTTATGAGTATATCTTTAAGTGGCATCCACTTCAATATAAAGGCTTCGAGTTTATCATTCTTTATAGCTGAGTAATACTCCATTGTTTAAAAATACCACATCTTTTTCAACCATTCTTCAGGTGATGGACATCTTGGTTGTTTCCAAGATTTAGTTATCATAAAGCATGCTTATCCAATACCTCAATATTAACAGGAGAACTTAACACTCTTTTGTGGAACCAGACAGGTAAAGCAGACAAAAAATTACCAAAGGAGTAACAGAACTGAACCAGGCCTTGGAACAAATGGACGTAGTGGATATATACAGAGAGTACCATCCAAAAAGAGCGGAATATACTTTTATAAAGCTGCACATGTGTCATTTTCTAAAGTACACCACATTCTGGTCCATAAGTCATGCTTAAGTATATGCAAAAAAACAGAAATCATACCATGCATATTATCTAATCACAGTGCACTGAAACTGCAAATGACAAATGAAACCAGAAAAAAACCATAAATACATGGAAATTAAACAACACTCTATGCAGCAAACAATTGCTCACAGACAAAATTAAAGAAGGAATTCAGCAATATCTACAATTCAATGAAAATTCAAGCTCAACCTTCTGGAACTTATGGGATGCAATGTGTGAAGTTCTCAGATGGAAATTAATAACAGTGAACTCATCCACCAGGAAAAAAGAACGGGAACACATAAACACCATAGTGTTACACATTTAACATCTAGAAAAGGAAGCATAAACCAAACACAGAGCCCAAAGCTGGGGAGTAATCATAAAGATTAGAGCAGAAATTAATTCAATTGAGATGAAGAAAAAAGTTCAAAGAAGTAATGAATCAAAAATTTGTTTCTTTGAAGCACTAAATAAAATCGATAAGCCCCTAGCTAAGCTCATCAAAAAGAGGAGAGAAAAAATTGAAATACAAGTAATGGGCTGGAGAGATGGCTCAGTGGTCTAAAGCACCTACTTGGAACAAGCTTGGCAAGGCATCAGGGACCGCGGTTCAATCCCCCAGCACCACATGCCAGCCAGCCCCGCCCCCTGGTGGGCTGAGCTGGCCACACACACACACACACACACCTCTCTCTCTCTCTCTCTCTCTCTCTCTCTCTCTCTCTCTCTCTCTCTCTCAAATAAATAAAAATAAGAAAAAAAAATTAAAAAAGTAAAGACAAAATAAATCCTTTAAAAAAAAAAAGAAATACAAGTAATAACTAATAACAGTGATGTAAACACCACAGACAGTGGAAAATCATAAAATAAATATTAACTACTTTGAGAATATTTATGATCACAGAACAGAATACAAAGAAGAAATGGACAGAATTGTAGAACGGTACAAATTACTAAAACTGAATCAAGAAGATATAACAACTCTCAATACACAATAATAGCCAATAAAACAAGAAATACAAGAAAAAGTCTCCCAATAAAGAAAAGTCCAGGTCCTGATGGATTGACACTGAATTCTACAAGAAATTTATAGAAGACATAATCCCTATGCTCTCAAACTCTTGAATGAAATTGAAAAGGAAACAGTTCTCCCAAAATCATTCCTGGAGGCAAGTATTATACTGATACCAAAACCAGGGAAAGACACAACTAAAAAAAGAGAACTATAGGCCAATCTCCCTCACAAACATAGTTGCAAAAATCCTCAATAAAATTCTATCAAATAGATTACAGCAAATTATCAAGAAGATCATACACCATGACCAGGTAGGATTCATCTCAGGGATGCAATGATAGCTAAATATTCAAAAATCTATAAATGTAAGACACTATATCAATAGATCTAAAACTAAAAACGACATGATTATTTCCATTGATGCAAAAAAGGCTTTTGACAAAGTCCAACACTCATTCATGTTCAAAATCTTACAGAAAATTGGACTAGATGGCTCTACTTCAATCTGGTAAGAAGGCATTTATAAAAACCCAACAGTTAACATAATTCTAAATGGGGCAAAACTGAAATCTTTTACTCTTAGATCTGGTAAAAGACAAGGATGTCTTCTATCACGCCTCCTGTTCAGTATACTTCTGGAGTCATTAGAAAGAACCATTAGACAAGAGGGAGAAATGAAAGAAAAAGAATAGGTAAAGAAGAAGTTAAATTATCTTTATTTGCAGATGACATGATACTTTACTTGGAAGACACAAAAAACTCCTCCAAGAAGCTACTAGATGTGATATGCAAATTCAGTAGCATAGCAGGATACAATGTCAATACCCAAAAATCAATAGCATTCTTCTACACAGATAAGAAACACACTGAGAGTGAAGTTGGAGGAACAATACTTTTTACAATAGTACTGCAAAAATGAAATAACTTGGAATACATGTAACTAAAGAAGTCAAAGATTTTTTCATGTAAAAATACAGTACTCATTAAAAAAGGGATTGTAGAGGATAAGAAAATGGAAATGTATTCCATGCTCCTGAATAGGAAGAATTAAAATCGTGAAGATGGCCATATTCCCAAATGTGTTGTACAGATTTAATGCATGCCTTATCAACATACCAACATCATACATCACAGATCTAGACAAACCATACCTAAAATTTATTTGAAACTAGAAAATACATAGAATAGCACAGGCAATCCTGGGCAACAAAGTCAAGGTGGGAGGCATTGCAATGCCTGATGTGAAATTATACTACAAAGCTATTGTGATAAAACTACAGTATGGTATTGGTAATGAAATAGACATAATGATCAATGGAATAGATTGGAAGATGGTGAGAACTCTAAAAGCACACTCAGCCACCTGATCTTGGACAAAGGAGCCAATAATGCTTACTGGAAGAAAGATAGCTTCCTTAACAAATGATACTGGAAAAACTGTCTTTCCGTGTGCCAACAACTGAAACATGGCCCAGGTCTATCATTATGCACTAAGCTAAAGTCAAAACCTATTAAAGATCTAAACATTAAAACACAAACAGTAAATATACTGGAAGAGAAAATATGAGGAAGTCTAGAAGAATTAGGAGTAGGCAAAGAGTTCATGAGGGTGAGTGTGTGGGAGAGCTTCCAGCTACTCTGCTCCGGTGAGACCTGCCAGCCCAAGCCCAGGTACAGGGTAGGTGAGACCCTCTCCAAACCCCTTGGAAGCCCCCCACCACTCCGCATCACCTCCCACCCCACTCACCTAGTGAGAATTTCTGCAATGTTCTGAGGACCCACAGATCTAGTCCTAGCCCAGGTCCCGGTAAATGTGTGGGATAGCTTCCTGCTACCCTGCGCCAGCGGGACATTCCAGTACAAGTCCAGGCACAGCATGGGTGAGAAGCTCTTCCATCCCTAGGGAGTCCCCCACCACTCCACTCCACACCCACTCCACCCAGCTCGCCCAATGAGAATATCTGCCATTATCTGGGGACCCACAGATCCAGTCCTAGCCAAGGCCCGGTGAGCGTATGGGAGAGATTCCTCTCCCCCCTACTCCACCTTGTCCCCCCAGATTCAGCTCAGGTCTGGCATAAAGGTCTGGGTGAAACCCTAGAGCTGCAATCCCTGCAGAGAGGGGACACTACCACCAAGTTGATCGAGGAGCAGAACATCTTGCCAGAGGGGCACAACAGGTTCATTCCTAAGGGCGGCAGCAGGAAGTAGCTGAACACGGCCGCCAGTCCCAACCAGGCACAGCTAGATAAATCTAAACTTTGCAGATTTACACCTGAATTTCAGTAGGTGCTAAGGTTTTAACTGCACCAAAGCTTTACAGCAAAGGTCATGGCAGAGTGTTACACAAAATGACAATGAGAAGGAGCAAAATGCAATCTCAGACAACAATCCCACCCATTACAAGTGCAGAGGACACTTATACAGAACAAATTGGGAATGAAACACCTGAAATCAATAAATCAACAGCTTCTGAAATAAAGAAAAAGCTACAGAAAGGTAGAGAGGAACTCAGATCAGAAATGAAAAAAGAAATCCCTGCATTAATAGCATCTGCTCTAAAGAATCAAATGTAGAAACATATGGAGGAAAACCAAAGCCCACATAGAAAAACTGCAGAGGACACTAACTGAGTACAAAAGTATGAAATAATAGGGCCGATGTTAAATAAGTAACAGCAAAAAGTTATAGAGGAACTCAGAGCAGAATTATTTTCTGTAATAAAAAAGAACTCTCTGAATTCATAGCATCTGAAGGAATAATTAACTACAGAAACATAGGGAGGAAACCCAATCTGAAAAAAAAAACACAGCAGTAAAAGAATTAATAAATGGTTGCGAAGAAGATATTGATATAAAAATAGAAAATATTAGAAAAATGAGATTCCTCGAAAGAGCAACACAGGAAAGAAATAGATCGCATAAATCAGAGTCAAAGAGATAAAGGGGAACTTAAAATCTCAATCACAAGCTTGCAAAACCATTTGAGTGAAAGTCAGGACAGAGTTTCAGATCTTGAAGACCCTGGTGCAGCTATTAAAAAGATAAGAAAGGATCTCTTAAAAACAACTAGAATGCAGGAAAAAATAATCCATCACCTTCAAGATGATGCAAAGATGAACAATGTAAGACAAATAGGTATCAATGAGAAAGGAGTCAATACAAATGTCATTAAAAAATATGGTCAGAAGAAATAGCAGAAAACTTTCCAAATATGAGAAAACAATCTGCCATTCAGCAAACCAAAACATGCAGAATGCCAAGTAACCTCAACCCTAATAAAAACGCACCGAAACATGTAATGGTGAAGATCCCAGAAATTCAGTTCAATAATAATATACTGAAATTCGCTAGAGAAAAGAAGCAGATAACATTCAAAGGAAAACCACTCAGAATTACAGCAGATTTCTCCTAAAAAACCATGAAGGCAAGAAGAGCATGGAGCAGAATACTTCAAGTCCTCTATGAAAACAAATTCCAGCCAAGATTACTATACCCTGGAAAACTCTTTCAAGTTTGATGGAGAAGTAAAATAATTCCATGACAAAGAAAAACTAAAGAATCTCATGATGACAAAGCCAACCAACCAAACACAGGATCCTGAAAGATGTTCTACAGTAGGACAAAATGATCAGATCTCCAAGAATGAGATCAGAAGCAACCAAGAAAATAGAGCAAACAAATAAAAACAGGACAAAAAGGAGTAAATGACAAGAGGTAAATAACATGTCATTTTTGCCCCCTCTAGAACATCTCTCAGTAGCCTGTGTAGGGTTGGCTTTGCCATTATGAAATTCTTTAGCTGTTCTTTGTCATGAAAGTATTTCACTTCTCCATCAAACTTAAAAGAGAGTTTGCAGGGTATAGTAATCTGAGCTGGAATTTCTTTTCATAGAGGACTTGAAGTACTCTGCTCCATGCTCTTCTTGCCTGCATGGTTTTTGAAGAGAAGTCGGCTGTAATTCTGATTGGTTTTTGCTTTGAATATGATCTGCTTCTTTTCTCTAGAGGCTTTCAGTATATTATTCTTGTGCTGAATTTCTGGGATCTTGACTATTATGTCTCAGTATGTTTTTCAATGGTTTGAGGTTACTTGGTGTTCTACATGCTTCGGTTACCTGAATGTCAGATTGTTTCTTCATATTAGGGAAGTTTTCTGCTATTACTTCTGCCCATATTTTTTTAATGTCATTTGTATTGATTCCTTCTTTCTCATTGATGCCTATTAGTCTCACATTGTTCATCTTTGCATTATCTTGCAGGTGATGGATTATTCTTTCCTGCAACCTCATTGTTTTTAAGAGATCCTTTCTTACCTTTTCACTAGCTACACCAGCATCTTCAAGATCTGAAACTCTGTCTTCACATTCACTTAAACGGTTTTGCAAGTGTGATTGAGAGTTTAATTTCCTCTATATCTCTTTGACTCTGCTTCATGCAATCTATTTCTTTCTTTTTTGGTTCTTTCAGTGCTTCCTTCTTTTTTCTAATCTCCTCTATTTTTTATCAATGTCTTCTTTAGAAGCAGTTATAAATTCTTTTACTGCAGTGTCTTTTTCAGATTGGGTTTCCTCCCTATGTTTCTGGAGTTGCTTCTTTACTTCAGATGCTATGAGCTCTGACAATTCCTTTTTTTATTTCAGAAAAGAATTGCACTCTGAGTTCCTCTATATCTTTTTGCTGTTACTTATTTACTATCGACCCTATTAATTCATGCATTTGAGCCGAGCTAGTGTCCTCTGCACTTGTTCTGGGTGGGCATTGGGTTTCCTCCATATGTTTCTGCATTTGATTCTTTACTGCAGATATTATTAATTCAGGGATTTCTTTTTTATTTCCAATCTGAGTTTCTCTATACATTTCTGCAGCTTTTTCTTTATTTCAGAAGTCATTGATTCATTGCTTTCAGCTGTGTGATTCCCTTTTTGTTCTGTGTTAGTGTCCTCTGCACTTGTTACGTGTGGGCTTTGGTTCTGAGGTTGCATTTTGTTCCTTCTCGTCATTTTGTGTAGCACTG
This sequence comes from Octodon degus, assembly GCF_000260255.1. Taxonomy (NCBI): domain Eukaryota; kingdom Metazoa; phylum Chordata; class Mammalia; order Rodentia; family Octodontidae; genus Octodon; species Octodon degus. The sequence continues at coordinate 1,269,869 of NW_004524679.1, read as the reverse complement.
TCTTCTGACTTTTGTTGTAGATCTTCGTTGTAGTTACAACCTTTGCACGTACTAAAGTTCAGGTGCTGATCTACAAAGTTTGGATTTCTCCTTCTGTGTCTGGCTTAGTTCTGGGTGCTGTGCTCAGCTCCTTCCTGCTACTGCCCTTGACGGTGAATCTGTTGTGCCCCTCTGGCAAGATTTTCTGCTCCTGGACTAGCTGGATGATTCTATCCTCTACACTCTCTGCACGGATTTCAGCCCAGGACTGTATGCCAGGCCTGAGCTGAGCTTGGAGAGGACAAGGAGGTGTAGGGGTAAAGGCAGCTCTCCCACACACTTACCAGGCCAGGGCTAGAACTGGGTGTGGGCATTCCCGGAACGGGGCAGAAATTCCTACTTGGCGGGTGGGGTGGGAGAGATGCTAAGGAGTGTTCGGGGGTGTCCCAAGGGTGTGGAAGAGGGTCTCACCCACGTTGCGCCTGGGCTGGGACTAGTAATAGGTCCCGCCAGCGCAGGGTAGCCAGAAGCTCTCCCACACACTCACCGGGCCTGGGCTAGGACTGTGTTTTGTATTAATTATTGAAACTCTCCTGTTAATCAATTTTGAAACTGTCTCATTGATATTTCTCAATAAAATATAATAGATATATAAAACAAAAAGTAGAAGTCCAAATTCATGCCCATCCTCATTCAATAACTTTCAAGTGGATGTTTGCACTCGAGACTTCATAATGATAAGTGAAGGAACCAAGTGTATATCCCCTGAAAATATAAAGGACCCTTTAAAACATCATCATGTATGTGTTACACAAAGCAACCTGACTCATATCCATTTCTCACATTTTCACCTCTAATCTGTAGGCCAGAATAATTCCAGAAAATATTCGTTTATGAACAGCATCAATATTTGTCCAACTGTTTCTTATCTTACTGTTCTCTCTTTGGAACAGATAATGCAAAACACACATTTCCTACAACATGTTCAAATTTTCATTTCACCACGGATAACTCATCCACAGCTTCTACTTGATTTGTAGTATTATTTTGTCCTGTTATATTTTCTCTCATAAATTTTTTAATTTTTTTTGTTTTACGAGGTGCAGTTAAATTGTTTTCCATATCTAAAACATTATTTATCCAAGTTTCCTTTTCATCATTTGAGGGCTTCTTACATGCTTGTTCTTTACAAATCTTGTATTTTTCTGTTCTTTGTATAGTAGTTCAAATAAGAAGGCTTCTCCAAGCATTTTATTTCACAAGATTTCTTATAATAGAAAGAATTTATCATGATAAAGTACATTGAAATTCATTAAGAATGTACCTCATCTTAAACCAATGTGCTTCACCAACTTAGTGTTGCTAAAAAGATAGAATAAAACATGCCACGAACTTTTCAGCACTGAGTGATTTACTTCCAGACCTGAATTTTCTCATGAATTAAATAATAGTACTACTTTTCCTGCCTTCTTTATAGGGTTATTGGCCTAATCATAATATATATTGCCTGCTTTATAGCCCAGGTGGGACTTGATTGCACAGCAATCGCTTTGGTACATAAAAAGTACAAATTTATACATTTAAAGTTATTATTTTCATCTCTCTTTTGAGATTTATGTATAAATGATTAAATTGCTGAACTCATTACCAAGGATTCTACTTAAAAATCAGGTCTTCTTTAAGATATTCAATTTCACTGTGATTGTAATTACTACAATTTAAACCGTGAATTGGAGAAATTACTGTACCTTAAAATGGATACAAGATAATGAAATTTTATGTAGTTTGTTCTAGAAAACTTTCTGATTTACACAAAATTACCAGTTACTATCGTATATGAATGAAAAATTACATCTTACCTTTAGTTCCATTCCTGTTACCATTTTCTTCTTCCTTCCTTCTTCTCTCCTTCCTTTCTTCCTGTTTTTTTTTCTTTCTTTATATATTTATTCATTTCTCTCTTTCTTTTCCTTTTCTCTTTTCTTTCTTTTCCTAATTTTGAGCTCACAACATACTTCCAAAAGCACACATTTTAATATTTGCATGATTTTTTTGTGTTTTTTTTTTACTATAGGGAAGGGTCTGATCTAGAATTTTCACTGTTCTGATTTTGGAATCTGTAATTCTCATTTTCTGAAAAATTATTTCTATCTCTCCTTTCTGCTTTTCTGGATAGCCATGCCTAGTCTCCCAATACATGTATATTTCTTGGTTTCAGTCACTCCCATAAAAATTATAACTGCTTCCACCAGCAAGTGTGCTCCTTTCTGATATGTGCTTTGATATGGGACCTCTCCAGTTTTGATCTCTTGAATTTTGACTTCTATGTGTTTCTTATCATCTATTTCTCTCAGACCTTCTGTCTTGGTTCATTTTTTCTGCCTTCTTTTCTCCTGTCTCCTTTCATTTGTTCATTGGCTCCTGGCTGATTTATCTCTATATTTCCTTCTGGTCTTCCTCTGTCCCTTCTTTCTCATATCATTAGATTTGTCTGAACTTCAGCTGCTGGAAGACAAAGAGTCACTGTCTGCACTAGACAACTTGCAGCTGCTCTCACTGCTGTCAGATTTGAAGTCTGCAGAGTCAGAAACTGAGAACCCTGAAGAGGAAGAACACAGCAAAGATTTGCTTTTTCAACATCTGATTTGTGGAGCATGATAACTTTTGGCATTTTTTTGAGATCCTCACATAATTCATCTATTAAACATCCAAGACCGATAGAGGTAAAGAATTTGATGGCAAGCTGAGTGATGCTTGCATTATCCAGGAGGAATAACCCATGAAAGAATGGCTGTAGGCTTTCATCCTTGAATTTTGCATTCAGTTTACGAAGGCCCAGGTATTCACGCAGTTCCTGGAAGCATATTTTAACAGAAATTCTGCTAGAAAATGTAGTGCTTTCCTCAGTCAGCTTTAAAAATTCAAGAATGCTCTAAGAAAGTGACTCAGTGTATAAGAGGCAAGCAAACATTTTGGAAAATTCTTCAATTTTTTGTTTCCAGGAGATGAATGGTATCAAAATATTCTTTTATTCAATGGAGTAAATGTTTTATTTTTTTATTTCTAGTTTTTCCAAAATTTCATTGAAAAACAAATAGCAATAAGACAGTTTCAAATCAAATTAGTAGGACAGATTCAATACTTAACTCATTGCATACTCTCTTCCTAGGGGTTATTTGCTGTACAAGATGGAGACATGATATCCTACTTATAAACATTATTAGAAGAAATCTCTCTATTTATTAACAGAATGTAACTATATAACTATCCTAACAATTTTGAATACACAGATACAAAATGGACATTCATCTGTATCCCCATTTTGTTTACTTCCATCATTTGAATATTATAGGAGTGCTGACTCCGCAAAATATTCTAAAAGAGTCCAGTAGTGCATAACAGAATTGGGTCTACACCTTGACTGGCAATGTCAGAAATTGTTGGCTTGAATCCCCTACAGTTCAACATGAAACCATGGCTTTACTTCATATACTTCATCTTTATACTGTTCTACTGGATGGTTAAGACAAAGATAAAGCAATACCTATGCAACAAGTGTTGTAGCTTTTATATCTGATGAGGTCAGTCAAATCCTCTCAGGATTTATTCTAAGATCCTGTAGCTCAAATTCTAGATCCTTTGCCAGTGTCAGCCATGTGGATGAGTCACGGTCATTGCTTGGACAATGTGCTCTCTGGGAAAGCCTGAGAGAATGTTTTCTCTCCATGTGATTCTCCTTAGGCACACTCTACATCATCGATCACTTTCCTCTTTGGCCCCATAATCTCCTTGATCAGAAAAATTTGGGACATTACTGAGTCACATGACGTTACATTATAAGTTCTCATATGTCCTCAGTCTTCATTCACCTTAGAAGGCTAGGGCCAAAATGTTAGCTTTCCTTGCAGCCCTCCTTTTTCTCTAATTTTGGTTTGCAAACTTAGGTTGTTAATCCTTCAGAAGAGAAGCTTATTGTTATGACCATACAACCTAGGCTATTAACATTTACATCACTATCTGTCTGAATATCAAACATCTTAGGCATAAAATAAAGCAGGCGTTTTTCATCAAGTGTTGATAGGTTGAACTTGAAGTTCCTACAGAATATGAAGAAAAAACATTTAAAAATTACAATACATTTTGAAAATAGGCATAAAGAATTATATAAATCTTATGAAAATACGTAACTCCAGAAAACTAATCATATACAAACTTGCTGCAGGATGGTCCTGCAACATTCTTTTTCCTGTCTCCTGTCTTCACTCACCAACCTCTTCTGTTGGAACAATAATCTACCCGAGAGACAGCACAGCAGCAACTAGCATATCATGACAAGCAGCCCATATTCAAAGACCAGAATGACAGGCAATCCAAGCATGAATCTACTTTTACAGATTACCATCTTCAGTGTAGTTTCTTATTTCACAGATATCAGTATATATAGTTAGTCAGGGTGACAATCTTTCCAATTAACTGCTAAATTCAAAAATCTTCTGGATATTCTCAGGATCATTGCCTTGCCCATCTTCTACATATAAATGTATGGCTTCTCACTGTCACGTTTCCTAGCTTTTCTCCTTTTCCTCTCTTAATTAGTCCTTGAGATCCTGCTTTCCTTTTACTTGTATTATAACTTTCTATTTGTATTTCTTCTTTTGAGTTCTTATACAAGGGAAACTGTATGATATTTACACATGTGTATCTGGTTTTTTTCCCTAATGAGTATATCTTCAAGTGGCATCCACTTCAATATAAAGGCTTCGAGTTTATCATTCTTTAAAGCTGAATATAACTTCATTGTATAAAAATATCACATCTTTTTCATCCATTCCTCAGGTGATGGGCATCTTGGTTGTTTCCAAGATTTGGCTATCACAAATTGTGATGCTATAAACACAGGCACACATATATCACTATGATATGATGTTTTCACATCCTCCGGGAAAATTCCCAGGAGAGGAATAGCTGGATTAAATGGAATTTCCAGTCCAAGTTTTCTAAGGAGTCTCCACACTGATTTCCGCAATGGTTGCACCAGTCTACATTCCCACCAGCAGTGGAGGAGTGTTCTTTTTTCCCCACAGCCTCTCCAACATTTGTTCTTTGTTGATTTCTTTATGATATCCATTCTTTCTTGGGTGACACGATACCTCAATATTCTTTTAATTTGTATTTCATGGATGTCTTGTGATGAAGAGCATTTTTTTCATATATTTATTCCCTTCTTTAATTTCATCCCCTGAGAAGTCTGTGTTCATTTCAGATCCCCATTTCTGGACTGAGTCTTTACATTTAGGGGCCCTAGTATTTTACAATTCTTTAAATTCTAGAGAGCAGACCTTTGTCTGAGTACTTATTTGTCATGATTTTCTCCCAAATTTGTGGTTTCTCTTTTCACTTTGTTGGTAATTTCTTTTAACGTGCAAAAATTATTGCAAATGCCCTACCAATTTGATTTGAAACTGTCTCAGTGCTATTTGTCTGTCAATAAAATTCTGGAGAAAAATCTCAATAAGAGCAGAATTCAGTTGTTACTTCTTTCAAGTGCTTCCTGTGCGATTTGTTTTTTGTACATAAACTCTTTGCCTACCCCTATATGTTCAAGAGTTCCACCCACTTTCTCTTCCAGGAGCTTTTGTTTTTCTGTTTTAATGTTTAGATCATTAATCCATTTTGATTTTACCTTAATACATGATGATAGACCTAGGTCAAGTTTTAGTTTTTGGCATATACAGTGCCAGTTTTTCCAACGTCATTTGTGAAAGTGTATCTTTCCTCCAGTGAGTATGTTTGGCACTTTGTCAAAGATAACACGGCTGAATGTGATTCTAGTGGATTCAGTCTTCTAATCTATTCCATTCATCCTCAGGTCTATTTTATTGCCAATACCATGTTGATTTTATCACAGTAGCCTTGTACTATAATTTCAAATCAGGAATTGTAATGTCTCCTGCCTTGTCTTTATTTCCCAGGATTGTCTTTGCTATTCTAGGTCTTTATTGGTTCCAAATAAACTTCAGCAATGATTTCTCTAGCTCTGTGAGGTATTAGGAGGTAGTTTGATAGGGATAGCTTTAAATTGGTACAACAGTTTTGGAAGTATGGCCATCTTCACAATGTTGGTTCTTCCTAAGCAGGAACATGGAATACCTTTCCATTTTCTGAAATCCTCTATGATCTCTTTTTTAAGAGTACTGTAATTTTCCTTGAAAAGATCTTTGTCTTCTTTGGTTAGATTCATTTCAAGGTATTTCCTTTTCCTCAGTGCTATTGTAATAAATATTGTTTCTATAATTTTTCTCTCAGTGTGTTTGTTATCTGTGTAGAGGAATGCTATAGACTTTTTTCCTTATTGACCTTGCATCCTGCTATGCTACTGAATTTCTGTAGAGCTTCTTGGTGGAGATATTTGGATCTTCCAAGTAACGTATCATGTCATCTACAAATAATGACAATTTAACTTCTTCTTTACCTAATCTTATTGCTTTCATTTCTTTCTCTTGTATAATGTCTCTAGATAATGATTCCAGAATTATATTGAATAGGAGTGGTGAGAGATGACATCCTTGTCTTCCACCAGATCTAAGAGTAAAAGATTTCAGTTTCTCCCCATTTAGAATTATGTTAGTAGTTGGGTTTTCATAAATGGCTTTTACCAGATTGAAGTAGAGGCCATTGATTCCAATTTTCTGTAGGACTTTGAACATGAATGAGTGTTGCACTTTGTCAAAAGGCTTTTCTACATCAATGGAGAAGAACATGTGCTTTTTAGTTTTCATTCTATTGATTGAGGATATTACATTTATAGATTTTCGAATATTGAACCATACTTGCATCCCTTTAATGAATCCAACCGGGCCATGATGTATGATCTTCTTGATGCTTTGCTGTATTATATTTGCTGAGATTTTATTGAGGATTTTGGCATCCATTTTCATGAGAGAGATTGGCCTGTAGTTCTCTTTCTTAGTTGTGTCTTTCCCTGGTTTTGGTATCAGTATAATACTTGACTCCAGGAATGATTTTGGGAAGATTGTTTCTTTTTCAATTTCATGAAAGTTTGAGGAGTATCAGGACTAAATCTTCTATAATTTTTTTGTAAAATTCATCAATGATTCTATCCAGACCTGAACATTTTTGTCGGTAGGTTTTTAATTACATCTCATATTTCATTGGCTGTTATTGGGCTATTGAGATTGGTTATATGTTGTCGATTCAGCTTTGTTATTTGTATCTTTCTAGGAATCTGCCCATTTCTCCTGTGTCTTCTATTCTGTGAGAGTAAAGATTTTCAAAGTAGCTATTTATAATCTTCTGAATTTCCACTGTGTCTGTGGTAATTACACCCTTCTCATTCTTTATTGCTTGTATTTTAATTTTTCCTTTGCTCTTTTTGATGAGGTTAGCTAGGGGCTTATCGATTCTATTTAATCTTTCAAAGAACCAGCTTTTTGTTTTGTCAATTTTTGAACTGTTTTCTCCATCTCAATTTAATTAATTTCTGCTCTAATCTTTATGGTTTATTCCCATCTTTGGGCTCTGGGTTTAGTTTGCTCTTCCTTTTCTAGTTTTTTGAGGTGCAACATTATGGTTTTTATTTGTTCCCATTCTGTTTTCCTAATGTAAGAGTTCACAACGATAAATTTCCCTGAGAACTGCTTTCATCTTATCCCATAAATTCCGATAAGATGTGCTTGCATTTTGAATGAATTTTGTAGATATTGTTGAATGTCTTCTTTAATTTCGTCTGTGGTCCATTGGCTGCTTAGTAGGTTATTGTTTAATTTTCTATATATTTAGTGTGTTTTTCTGATGTCTTATGTCATTTATTTCCAGTTTCATTGCACTTTTGTAGGATAATATGCATGGGATAATTTCTGTTTTCTTTCATATGCTTAAGCATGACCTATGAACCAGTATGTGGTCTATTTTAGAAAAGACCCATGTGCAGCTGAGAAAAATGTGTATTCATCTCTGTTAGTGTGGAACACTCTGTATACATACACCAAGTCCATTTGTTTCAAGCTCTGGTCCTGTTCTGTTATTACTTTGCTAAGTTTTTGTCCGGTTGAACTATCTTTTTGGAATAAGGAGGTGATAATGTCTCCTGTTAATATTGTGGTACGGGATATTAGATTTTTCATGTCCATTAAGATTTGCTTTATATAGTTAGGTGTTCCCATGTTTGGTGCATACATATTTATGAGTGTTACCTCTTCCTCTTGAATTTTTCCCCCAACCAGTGTATAGTGGTCTTCTTTATTTCACTTGATCATTCTTGGATTGAAGTTGAGACGGTCTGAGAATAGGATTTCTACCCCTGATTTTTCTGAGGTGCTGGGGCATGTAGTATTGTTTTTTATACTTTAGCTTTCAGCCTATGAATATCTTTATGCGTTATATGTGTTTCTTTTATACAAAATATTGCTGGATATGGTTTCCTAATCCACTGTGCCAGTGTGTTTCTCTTAATTGGTTCACTTAATTGAGTTCGCTTAATTAATTATTATAATTGAGATGCATTGACTCACGATTGACATGTTATTTATCTTTTATCGTTCACTCCTTTTACTCCTGTGTTTGTTTGCCCTATTTAGTTTGTTGCTTCTGATCTTATTCGTGGAGTTCTGTTCATTTTGGTCCCTCTGTAGAACATCTTTCAGTATCCTCTGTAGGGTTGGCTTTGTCATCATGAAATTTTTTAGTTGTTTTTTGTCATGGAAGTATTTCACTTATCCATCATACTTGACAGAGAGTTTTTCAGGGTACAGTCATCTGCCTGGAATTTATTTTCATAGAGGACTTGATGTACTGTGCTCCATCCTCTTCTTGCCTTCATGGTTTGTGAAGAGAAGTCAGCTGTAATTCTAATGGGTTTTTCTTTGAATGTGATCTCCTTCTTTTCTCTAGTTTCATTCAGTATATTATTATTGAGCTGAATTTCTGGAATCTTGGCTATTATATGTCTTGGTGTATTTTTAATTGGGTTGAATTTACTTGACATTGTGTATGCTTCGGGTACGTGAATGTTAGATTTTTTCCTCATATTTGGTAAATTTTCTGCTGTTACTTCTGCCCATATTTTTTAAATGTCATTTGTTTTGACTCCTTCTTTCTCATTGATGCCTATTGATCTCACTTTGTTCATCTTTGCTTCACCTTGCAGGTGATGGATTATTTTTTCATGCATCCTAGTTGCTTTTAAGAGATCCTTTCTTACCTTTTGACAAGCAGCACCAGAGTCTTCAAGATCTGAAATTGTGTCTTTACTTTCATTCAAAAAGTTTCGCAGGCTTATGATTCAGATTTTAAGTTCCTGTGTATCTCTTTGACTCTGCTTCATGTGATCTAGTTGTTTCCTGTATTGGTCATTCAAGGAATATGTCATTCTCGTAATCTCTTTTTTTCTTTATCAATGTCTTCTTTAGAAGTAGTTATTAATTCGTTTAGTGCAGTGTTTCATTCAAATTGGGTTTCCTCCCTATGTTCCCTTAGTTCATTCTTTACTTCAGAGGCTATGAGTTGAGAAAATTTCTTTCTTTATTTCAGAAAAGAATTCTGCTCTGAATTTCTCTATAACTTTCTGCTGTTGTTTATTTACTATTGATCCTTATAATTCATACATTCGAGCTGAACTAATAGAAAAGAATTCAGCTCTGAGTTCCTCTATAACTTCCTGTTGTTGCTTATTTACTATCGAAGCTATTAATTCATATATTTCAGTTGAGCTAGTGTCCTCTGCACTTTTTCAGTGTGATCATTGGGTTTCCTCCATATGTTTCTGCATTTGATTCTTTACTGTGGATGCTATTAATTCAGGGATTTCTTTTTTCATTTCCAATCTGAGTGTCTCTATACTTTTCTGCAGTTGTTTCTTTATTTCTGAAGCTGTTGATTCATTGATTTCAGCTGCGTGATTCCCAATTTCTTCTGTTCTAGTGTCCCCTGCACTTGTTCTGGGTGGACTTGGGGTCTCAGATTGCATTTTGCTCCTTCTTCTTGTCATTTTGTGTAGCACTCTCTTCTGACCTTTGTTGTAGAGCTTCGGTACTGTTATAACCTTAGCACCTACTGAAATTCAGGTGCAGATCTACAAAGTTTGAATTTATCCAGCTGAGCCTGGCTTGGTTCTCGCTGTTGTGCTCAGCTTCTTCGTGCTGTCACCCTTGGAAGTGATGCTATTGTGCCCCTCTGGCAAGATATTCTGCTCCTGGACTAGCTGTGTGGCTTTGTCCCCTACTCTTTCTGCAGTGATTGCAGATGAAATTTTTCACACCAGGCCTGTATACCAGGCCTGAGCTGAGTCTGGAGGGGATAAGTTGGAGTTTGGGGGAGATGCATCTCTCCCACACACTGACCAGGCCTTGACTAGGGCTGGATCTAGAGGTCCCCAGAATGCGGCAGAAATTCTCACTAGGCGATCTGATTCAGTCAAAACTAAAGTTGGTCCAAGTTACAATCACTCAGTGGTCTGAACTACTTGATGGTTTACTTTTCCTCTCCACAAATAGTAAAGCTGTACTGTGCCACCATTCCATTTTCATTCTGGTTTTAAACCTCTCAAATTTCCCTATAAAGTTATATAAAATGAGTTGATTATTTATTTCATTTATTTTTGTCAGAAATGTGTGTACCATTGCCATTTAAACATTGTAAGTGCATGAATTCAGCAAAATAATCCAATACAGTCCTGTAGTCCATAATAGTAGTAGATTATCCATAGGACTGACAACATCAGAATCAATGACTTCAGCCTTTTGTTGCTCAGCATATTAATATGGTTTTAATTTTTATAATTCATTTCTATACTTTTCTGCTGGATGGTTAAAACCAAGATAAAGCAAGATCTATATAACAAGAAATGTAACTTCTGTTTCTGACAAGGCCAGTCAAATCCCCTCAGGATTTACGCTGAAACCATATACCACAGTTTGTAGATCCTTTGTCAGTGTCAGCCATGTGAACGGGTCACAGCCATTGGTTGGCCAAAGTTTTCTCTGTAAAAGCCTGAGAGAATGTTTTCTCTAGATGTGACTCTCTTTAAGCACATTCTACATTGTCAATCACTTTATAGCCCCATAATCTCCTTGATCAGAAAATTTGGGACACAACTGAGTTACAGGATATTAGCGTACAGGTTCTCCTATGTCCTGAGTCCTCACTGACCTTGAATGGCTAGGGCCCAAATGTTGGCTGTCCTTTTATCCTTTCTTATTCTTTACTTTTTCTTCTGCAAACTTAAGTTGTTAAGCCTCCAGAAGAGAAGCTTAATATTATTACCCTATAACATAGGCAAGTGTCCACTTCACTATCTTTCTAAATAACAAACATTTAGACATCACCTAGAACAGGTATTTTCCATCATACATTGATATGTTAAACTTTAAATCTCTAAAGAATGCGAAGAAAAAGTAAATAAATAATAAAGGACCATTTTGTATCTGTATATATAAAACAGTTAGGATAGATATACAGCTAGTTTCTCTTAATTCAATGAGAAGAAAGATTTGTACAAATAGTGTTTGGAAAGGATATCATGTGTGCATCTTGTATCATGAATAACTACTATGAAGACAAAACTATGCAATGTATTAATTTTTGCAAGTCTCCTACTGACCTGTTTTGAAACTGTGTCATTGCTATTTATTTCTCAACAAAATTAATTTAAAAAACTAAAACCACCTAGAGGTTAAAAGTTAAATATTCTATATATTATTTGTGAACAGCAAATATTCTATGTTGAATTGTATTATTCTATAATAATCTTTATTAAATATTCTATGTATTCCTCAAAAAATAAAGTGTAGATAATTTTAAAAGCATTTATTCTCACATTTTTATAGTAGGGGTGGGACTTTGAGAGACTGAGTGCCCAAATCATAACCCAAAATCCAGTTACTTGTCACAACATGCAAGAACTGCAATTAAATGTAGAGGTTTTAAATTATCAAAAACAGATATTTTCCCTCTCAGTGTGTTTGTTGTCTGTGTAGAGGAATGCTATTGACTTTTGGGTATTGACTTTATAACCTGCTATGCTACTGAATTTCTGTATTAATTCTAGTAGCTTCTTGGTGGAGTTTTTCGGGTCTTCTAAGTAAAGTATCATGTCATCCGCAAATAAAGATAATTTAACTTCTTCTTTGCCTATTCTTATTCCTTTTATTTGTTTCTCTTGTCTAATGGCTGTAGCTAATGATTCCAGAACTATATTGAATAGGAGTGGTGAGAGATCTTGTACAGCAATTAACCACTGGGAAGAATGTATGCAGTGTATTATTGAAAAAAAAATAACATTTTTGGTCTACAAGCTTTGAAATACTACATAAATATAACATATGTATGTGATAGTACAAATATGATGATGTCTGCCTATACTTGTACAGAAATTGTGTACCTAAACCCATGCAAATTTTCCTATGAAGAATTTTATTGTTATCAAAAAAAAAACAAACAGATATTTTCCTCTGCTTACCTGTGGAGACAACTTGGCTTGTGTGAAACCAGAGAGTGCTCTGTGTGTGTGCTGGGTATGCATGCCATAGGTTATCCACCACTGATCTGCAGTGTTTACTATAAACGATTTCCAGAGACCTACTTATACTTGAATGATCATATTTATATATAAATGATTTGTGGGAAAATTATAAATTCAAAATGTGTATTAATTTAAACTCAACTATCCCAAGTTTCAGGATAGCTGAAGATTTCTCTTGTGTGATTCCACAGACCCAATGGAAAAATTTCCTTTTTGAGTCATTTGTGTCTCAGGTTAAAGTTACACCTCAGGAAGATAGCTTTAGCCACAAAAAATGGATCTGTTTCCTGTTCATACACTGAAGCTGAAACAAACTCATATGACTCATATGATGTGCTATGTGGGTTAATTGTAAGTGTGATTTGGTAAGATCTCTTAACTAAAGAAGATCTGGAAACAGTTTATCAAATTTGAAGATGGCATGGACAGTATGAAAAACATTAAAAACTATTTTTTCATGTGTATAAAAGTAGAGAGTTATATTTATTCTTAAGCAAAAAAAGAGGATGATTATCATTACAGTATACCACAGTGAACAACTTGAAATTACTCAAAATAAATTGGACAGTTGCCACATAAATTATGATTCATCTGTAACATGATGATAAACATCAATTTAGTAATTTCTAAATGACAGGAAATGTAACATATGTGTGACAATATAAAGCACACACTAGCATCCCCACTGGTACGGTTTGTGTCTAGTTGCAACATCAAACCTCACCCAGTCATGGAGTGGACTTCTAGACTTTGGGATTAATTGATGATCCAGTGATAAGAATTTAGATGTGAGTGCTGCAGAGATTATTGGTGTAAATGCTGTTGTGATGATGGTGTGCCTGGTCTGGGGAAGATATCCTGAGTGCAACATAAAGGAGACATACTTATTTTCTGTAGCCATTGTGGCCTCTACTCCCATTCGCTCTTAATGTTTTGCTGTTTTCCATTCACATCAACTGTTTCCCTTTGACGTGTGCCAGTCTGCCTTATAACCACCTTATTACAGACTGAAACCTCCACTATGACCCAAAATATCTTTCCCCCACTTCTTCATTTTAGGTGTTAAGCATTTTTCCCAGCAAGGAGAGAACAGTTACTAATACACTCACTTTTCAGTGAAGAAGAAAAGGATTATGTACTTTTAAAAGGTCACAAACCTCTTAAGTAATACAACTACGAAGATAAAAAAGCAGTTGTATTCAGGACTCATGCTGTTAATCACTGCGATACATTTCCTGGTTATGTGTAAATAATGTAATTTATAGTAAAATAACAATGATACATTTTTTTCTTCATTGTGGGCTGTGTGTCCCATGTATCAAGTGCTTCTTTCTAAATATTTACAAAAATGAACTTTAGGATTGTTTCCTCTAATTCCATGAGTTAGACAGTATTTTTTTAGGGATTAGTAAGTATGGGTATTTTCTCTATATTTGTTCTGCCTACTCAGAACAAGGAATATTTTTCCGTGGTCTGATGCATTCCCTGATCTCCTTTCTTTAAGAATACTGTGGTATGCAATGTAAAGGTCTTTTATTCCCTTCATTAGATTGATACTGAGTATTTTGTTTTTCTCCGATGCTATTGTGAAGGATGTGGTTTCCTTAATTTCCATCTGAGTGAATTTATTCTTTGTGTATATCATGTTGCTAATCTCTCACTGCTAAGTTTCTAACTAGGTACACTATTTCATGTAGTTATTAAATCTAGAAGTCTTTTGGAAGAGTTTTGGGGTCTTCTCTGCCAAGTACCATGTCATCTATAAATAACAGTAATTTAACTTCTTCAGTTCCTAGCCTTATTCTTGTAATGACTTTTTCTTTTCTAATTGTTCTGGCTGATGTTTTTGCAAAGTTGATAATGGACATTCTTGAAAAGTGAAATCAATTCTGGATAACAAATGCAAGGTAGGGGCGTCATAATCCCTGAACTGAAATTATCCTATTTCATCACAAATTTACTGTGATGAAAACAACATGGTACTGGCAAAAACAAACAAAAACAAAAGTGAGGATCAATGGAACAGTTTAGAACTCAGCCATAAAAACATCAAATACATTTAGGCACTTTGTCTTTAACAAAATTGTCAAACATTTTCACTGGAAGATTGTCTCTTTAATAAATGATACTGAAAAAAACTGGCCAGTAATTAAACATAGAACTGCATCTCTCACCATGCACTAAATTAAAAGTGAATTAGATCAAACATCTAATGATTAAAACATAAACACTAAATTGATGATAAGACAATAAGACAGAATAAGTAGCACTTTTTAAGATATATTTATAAGCAATGAATATATATATATATATATATATATATATATATATATCACAAAGATATAACACAAAGATTCAACAAATAGGATCTCATCTTTTTTTGTTTCTTTTTCCCATAATTATATTGATAAACAGATAGCAATGAGATGGTTTCAAATCAAATTGGTAGGACAGTTTCAATAATTAACACATTGCATACATTCTTCTTAGTGGTTAATTGCTGTACAGGATGCAGACTTGAGATACTATTTACAAACAACATTAGAGCAAATCATTCTATTCATTAAGAGAATGTAACTATATATCTATGTTAACCACTTTGAATACACAGTTACAAAATGGACATTCGTCTGTATATCCTTTTTATGTTAAGTTCCATTATTTGAATATTATATGTGTGTAAGCTTAGCAAAATATTCTAAAAGAGTCCAGTAGCCCATAATAGTATTGGGTCTTCCGCTTAACTGGCAATATCAGAAATTGTTGACCTGAGTCCCCAAAAGCTCAACATAACAGCATGGCTTTACTTCTCATATTTCATTTTTATACTTTTCTACTGGATGGTTAAGACCAAAATAAAGCAGGACCTATGCAACAAGAGTTATAGCTTTTGGGTCTGATAAGGTCAGTGAAATCCCCTCAGGATTTATCCTGAGATCCTGTACCTCAGATTGTAGAACCTTTGTCAGTGTCAGCCATGTAGATGAGTCACGGCCATTGTTTGTCCAATGTGCTGTCTGTGTAAGCCTGAGAGAATGTTTTCTCTCCATGTGACTCTCCTTAAGCACACTCTACATCATCAATCACTTTCCTATTTGACCCCATAATCTACTTGAGTATCTCATCTTTTTAATGAGGTTTTGAGTCTAGCAATGTATCTCATTTGTCAACTATCTACTTTGCAAATCAAAGGTCTTGAGTTTGAATCCCAGTACCAAAGACTAAATACCTACATACACACATACATACATACATACATAAAAAGAGCTTTTACATAACAAAAGAAGCCACCAACACAATGAAGACACAACTCACAGAGTACAAATAAAATTTGCAGCTGCTCCTTAGACAAAGAAAAAATATGTAGAAAATATAAATAATTGAAAGTACAGCCCTGAGATGTAAAGACCCAATACAAAGTGTACATTTGAAATACATTCTTTTCAGGTTAAGAAGTACAAATGAAAAATAGAAATAAAGTTCATATCACTGTTCATTTAAGAGATGCAAATCAAAACAATGCTGAATTTTCACTTCACTCCAGAAATAATGGCTATTATCAAGAAATTAACCAATAAAAAATCCTGGCAGGGGTGTAGGGAAAATAAGAACCCTGCTCTAACAGTGATGGACATGTAGGCTGATACACTCTCTGTGGAAATAAATCTGAATATTTCTCAAACTTTTAGCAATACTAGTTCCATTTGAACTAGTTATTTTTTGCCTTCGTAGCTTCTCAAAATAATTAAAAGCACACAGAAATGTATGAATTCTGAAGATTTGAGCAGCACAACTGATAATAGCTAAATCATGTAAACAGCTGAAATGCCAATCAACTGATGAATGGATAAAGGAAGTGTATTTTTATGCAAAGCAGTACTATTCTGCTATGAAACAATGGATGATCAGGAAGGATAAATTTTAAGCAAATGGATGCATCTTGAGACAGTACACTTAAGATAAATAATCAAGGGCTGGCCAGATAGTTTAGCAGACTAAAGCTCCTGCTTAGGCAGAGCACAGCAATGGGACTTGTTCCCCAGGGCACACTGAGACAGTGATTGAGACTGGACGTTTTGGTATGAGCCTGTAATCCCAGCTCTTGGGAGGCTGAAAACAAAAGAATCACTACGAGTCCACGCTACATATTGAGATGCTGTAGACCCTGTAAATGCTTACTAAATACAAGAAAAAAAAAGAAATAATCAGACACCTTTATATAAATATTACTTTGTTCTCTGGTGAGAAAGTGAAAGTACACAAAAGGAACAAAATGCATAATAGATATTGTGAAATTAAAAGTTGAAATGGGAGAGTGATAAGAGGGAAGGGGAGAAAGAAGGAAGGGAAAAATAATAGAATAGAGAAAATAACAACATGCAATATGCTAATCATTGTTAATTTCTACTTTTCCTCTTTAAAACTATCATTTCTATTGGATTATATTATGTTTTTTAAACAAAGAATAAGAGGAAATGAAGGCTTTGGAAAGAAATGTTAGAAGAAACATGGAAGGGAGAGAAGGAGAAGAGGAAAAGATGAAACAAGATATATCATGTACAGGTACAAATTCCCTATGATAAATATTGTCATTATATACACCTAAAATGTATGAATGATATGAACAAAAAGTAAGTAATTCACTTAGGAGAAGGAGATATGATTAAGATATTGTATATAGATATCCATTTCCCAATATTAATATAATTATGTATCACAAACATATACTAATGAAAAACTAGAAAAACTAGATCTCATACATAATAACTTAATCCTCAAAATATCTTGGTGAAACAGATATTATTATTCCCAAAATAACTATGAGAACACTGAGGTACAGAGACATTAGGTTATATGCCCAATTTCAGGCATGTGGAAGTAGGAGAGTCTGAAATTGAAGTTAGGCAGTTTAGCCTCACAACCTGTGTGCTTAATATACTTAGTGAACTGATTTTCTTTTTAACTGGCATGAGATACATAATCATGCTAGTGAAAAATGATACAAATAAATGTTGATAATAATTTCTCTTAGGGTAGAGTGGCAGAAAACAAGTAAAAAAGTAATTTTACTCTTTACTCCCTATATTTCTATAAAGTTTGTGTTCTTATAAAATAAGCATTCATTATTTGAATGCTTGAAAAAAAAATAAATCACACAAATAACAGAATGAGAAAAAGACTATATTAACTTCTTTATAATGTTTGTTCAGATTCACAAGGATTTCACCCATATTTAGAATACATATGATCTGCCAAAGTGACTAGGAAGCATAGGACAAATTCTGGCAGAGTCGATATTTTGGAGTTTATAAATACAGGTTTGATTTATAGAATTTTTATATGGAAAGCCATACTGGTAGGTAGAACTTGTTCTGGAGGGGTTATCAGGACCTCAGAACAAGGATTGTGTTACTGGTGCTTTTATATTTTCCATTAATTTGCAATAGAAAAAACAACTATTAAAAAACTGCTTTCAATGGATTGGGGTTGCAAGGTACCAGGGACTCATCACCAAGTCCTACCTTATGTGTAGAGTACTGAACAAATGATCTGAAGAGAACAAACTCTCTGCTTCAAAACATGTCAAGTACCACATTCATTAAGTTTCAAAGCACTTCCACACCAAAGATGACCGCAACAGATCACTTCCTCAGTGGTATTTTAAAATCAACAATGTATGAAAGTTGGATGAAAGAACTAAATGATGCTCAAAGATCAAACTGATGAATTGCCCAAACCAGGGAAGAAGTAGAAAAAAATAAAGTTTAACAAATCTCTTAGCAAAAATTGTTGAAGAGAATATCCCAAATCTAGAGATTTAAATGAGCACAAAAGTAAATGAGACATTTTTGCACAAATAAATATGACCAGGAAAAAAATCATTAGACCATCACAGATCAAATTCCAGAATTCTGTAAAAAAGACAGAATGAAAACCTTTGGAAGCTGACATCACTGTAGTTGCTGGAAGTGCCTCAGAGAGTGGTAGAGGGCACAATCCGGTGACTGTGAAGACCCACGGAGTGCTATGTCTGCAGGCCCACTAGGGTCATCAAAGACGAGGTTCACAGAGGACTTGACATGTGGTTTGGAGGCGTAAATGCAGATGAGAGACTTGCCAGAGAATGAGTAGCTCCTCAGAGTCATCCAAGTGATGGTTACTTAGGAGTGCCTAATGCTATGCCAGGGAATGCAGCACCATGAGAAAAGAGACCCCCACTTCTAGACAAACCTGGTAAGCAAAGCTTTAGTACACATTATAATGATATTGATTACCAATGATGACTTTGGGCACAGTTTTTCTTCATCATCAAGGACGTGGTCCACCTCAGAGAGGAAACGATTCTGACTATCCAACGTCAACATGTGATCATTCCACAAACCGCCAAAGTGGTTACAAGCACATGAGAGATGATGGCAAAAGCAAAAGTGTCAACACTTCCCATCATATGAGATACAAATCTCTTCACAAAAGTTATTCTTATACTTCCCAAAAATCAACTGTAAGCCAAAAGAACCATGGGGTACTTAATACTATTCCAAAGAAACCACTACAACTGCAAATGAGACCACTGCTGCTAGGCAAACCTCATAAAGGAAGTTACAGTAGATATTACAATAATGTTGATTTCCAAGATGTTGACCAAAGCCACAGGGTTTCTCATCAGGCAAGGAGCACTCCACCTCAGAGAGGAGATGAATCTTGCTATGGATTCTCAAGATTTGATCACTCTGCAACCCGCCAGAGAGATTACAAGCACATGCGAGATAAAGTGAGAAGATAAAGTGTACATGCTTCCCATGGTACAAGAGATGAGCCTCCTTGTGCAGTGGATCCTCCTCTGCTTGGAGGTAAAAGGGAGTCTTTACAGAACAAAACTATCTCCAGTGTCAGTAACAAAGACCTTTATCAAGTCTAAGGCAAAATACACCCTTTCCAGCAGCTTCAGCATAGAAATAAAGAGGAACAGGTCCAGTCTTTGAAAGTATCAAGATACACTTCACTCACCAGTCCAACAGCAGGGCTTTCAGCAAAGGTGTTAGATAAATCCAGCAGGCAAGCTAAGAAGGAACTTGCAGCACCTATAAGCAATCAGTCAGTGGAAAACCTGGAGAGTTCAGAGGACAGTAACATGCTTGGGATTTCTGAGTGCCAGGCAGGACCTACAGCATCATTAGTGACTGAGCACCTGGAGGATCCAGAGACCCAAGCACCATGCAGCACAGAACTCCTTAAAGATAGTCAGCTCGACAGTCGCACAAAAGAAATAGTGTCAAAAATAAGAGAGATTGAACAGGCTTACCAAGAATACTGCAAAAATTTGGTGATGGTGGTGAGCAAGCCGATGGAAAAGATCCTACCCTATAAATGCCTGTACACTTTGCAATGAAGCATCACTTACATAAAATCGGAGATCAGTGTGCAAAAGAGCTCCAGCATTTCATTGCAGAGTATAACACTTCTGCTCAAGATTTTGGACAGCATATTTAGAAGACATGAAAAACCTGGTTAGGCACAAAAAATGTTGAGAGATATTTTCTTGAACTGTGTAAATCCTTAATATATGGAATGATCATAACAAAGAGAAATATTTTGAATTTACAGCATCATATAAACACCTAACACCACCCATTTAAAAGGTTTTCATAAGAATATTTTCCACCTGCATAAAGTAATAATCTATATTCTTCTTCCAATACCAAAACAATAATTAGTTAATTGTTACAGCTTTGAAGAAGCAATACTGGGGAGCAGTTTTCCAAACTTACTTATGTTGTTTAATTTCTCAAATGTGGAATTTGTTTGAGCACATGAGTACAAATTGCAGGTTAGAGATTATTCCACCTAAACATTAGCAATCTTTTAAATTGCATAGAGAAAAATACCATGTGAATATCTTGGAATTCTGTGTAATGAGTGTGTATTAAGTTTTTGCTTGCTTTTCTTAGGCCTTATGAGTTTTATTATGCTAAATTATACTATTGCAGTAATGTGAGAAATTTGGTACCTTAATTGACATTTGTTTGAGAAGAATTCATACTCCACGATAAAAGAGCTCTTAAAGTCTCTGAAAAATATAAGATCTTTTGTAGTAAATGAATGCATTTGTCCCTTCCATGAAAATATTCCTAAAGCAAGGAATATAGTTCATTGGCATAAGAATCTGCCTGGCAAGTGCAAGGTCTTGAGTTTGATTCCCAGTACCAAAAAAAAAAAAAAAAAAACATGCTGCTTGTGCTTGAATCTGAACTTAAATTGTGCCTTGGATAGAAGCAGACAAAGTGAGAAAAATTTTTGTTGGTGTATGTAAAATACTCATAAAGCTCTTAACTTCTCTAATGTCGAGTAATCTGAGATGGAAGGAGAGGTGTACTTGAAAACCCTTTGATCAATTGAGGTAAAAATTTAAATGTATGAATGTTGGGAGGTTCTTTTTATAAGCCCATACTGTCTATCTCAAAACTGGTTATTACAATGCATAGAATGAAATCCTTTACACATTGCTTGTGTGGGAGTACTGTAAGATCTTTTGAGTTGTTTGCTCTGGTGACTTTGAGAGGTACTTAGTCTTTTGTAAGTGCTTTTGGAAAGGTCACAATAAAAGACCCGGGGATTCAGCTCACTGGTAAAATGCTTGTCTACCAATCTGGAATCCCTGGGTTCAGTCTTCAGCACCAAAATCAATAACATAAAATGTAAATAAAGAATAAAATAGACAGTCACAGAAAAAATAATGAGCAAACCAAGTACAGTACCCCTTACCAAGTGGTCTCCACAAATAGTCTTTCATGAATGAATAATCAATCACAGCTTAGTTAAACCTACCTGAGCAGATCCATCCAACTCCAGGCCATGTGAGTTGTAGGACAGCTTCTGCACTGTCCTAAGCCTGCCAGACCAAGCCCAGACGCACCACAAGATAGAGATATTTCCTGGCATTCTCTGGACCTCCCCCATCCCTCAAGAGCCAGTCCAAGCCTGGCCTTTGAGTGAGAACTTCCACCATTCTCTTGGGAGCCTTTGAGGCCCTCATATACTCCAGTGAGTGTGTGGGAGGGCTTCTATGCTCTCCTGCCATCCCATAACCCATGAGACCAAACCCAGGCCTGACATTCAGGCCTGGGGTGAAAATCTGCAGCTGACGTCACTGCAATGAGACTAGGGTCCAAACCAAGAACCTAATCCAGGTGCAGAACATCTTGCCAGAGGGACACAGCAGGCTCACTTCCAAGGGCGGCAGGAGGAAGGAGCTGAGCACAGTAGCCAGACCCAAGCAGGGCACAACTGCATGAAATAGAACTTGGTATATTGGTACCTCTGTTCGATCCCCAGCACCACATGCCATGCCAGCCCCACCCCCAGGGTGGGCTGAGATGACCATAAAAAAATGAAGAAAACAAAAAAAACTAAACATTAATGTAAAAAATAAAATAAAATGTTTACAAAAAAACAAATAGGATGCAGGAACAACTAACTTAGCATCTGCAAGACGGTGCAATGATAAATAATATGAGAATAACAGGCATCAATGAGAATGAAGGAGTCAATATAAATGATATAAAAACAATATGATCAGAAGTAATAGCAGAAAACTTTTCAAATATGAGGAAACAATCTATATTCAGATAACCAAAGAATACAGAATGTCAAATAACTTCAAACCAATTAAAAATACATCCAGATATATAATAGTCAAAATCCCAGAAATCCACTCCAAGAACAATATATTGAAAAGGCACTAGAGAAAAGAAACAGATCACATTCAAAGGAAATCCCATCAGAATTATGACCGACTTCTATTCACAAACCATGTATGCAAGAAGAGCATGGAGCAGAGTACTTCAAGCCCTCTATGAAAACAAATAACAGCCAAGAATACTATACCCTGAAAAACTGTCTTTCAAGTTTGATGGAGAAGTGAAATACTTCCATGACAAAGAACGACTAAAGAATTTCATGATGACAAAGCCAGCGCTATGCAGATTACTAAAAGATGTTGGAGAGAGGGAACAAAATGATCATAACGCCAAGGACAAGAACAGCAGGAACCCAATAAATACAGCAAACAATTAAACACAGGATAAAAAGGAGTAAAAAACAACAGGTAAATTCAATGTCAATTGCTGGTCAATACATCTCAGCTATAACCATCAATGTAAATGAACTCAATTCACCAATTAAAAGAAATAGAGTAGCACAGTGCATTAGGAAAAAAATACAGCAATATGCTGTATACAAGAAACACACTTAACTCATAGAAAAACTCATAAGCTGAAGGTCAAAGGATGGAAAACAATATTAAATGCCCCAGCACCTCAAAGAAAAGGAGGGATAGCAATCCTGCTCTCAGACAGTCTCAAATTCAAACTAAGGATGAGGAAATGAAATAAAAAAGGCCACTATATACTGGTTATGGGAAAAATTCAAGAGGAAGTTGTAACACTCATAAATGTAAAAGCACCAAACACGGGAGGAAACAACCATATCAGACAAATTTTTATACACAGGAAAATTTGATATTCAATACCACAATCTGAAAAGGAGACCTTAACACCCCCTTACTCTAAAAAGATATGTCAAAGAGACAAAAAATTAAAAAAGAAGTAGCAGAACTGAACAAGAGCTTGGAACAAATGGACATAGCGGACATATACAAAGTGTTCCACCCAAGAACAGCTGAATATACTTTTCAGCTGCACATGAGTTATTTTCTAAAGTAGACCACATACTGGTCCATAAGTCATGCTTAAGTATATTCAAGAAAACAGAAATTATCTCATACATATTATCTGACAACAGTACAATGAAACTGGAAGTAACCAAGGCAAGGAAACAGAAAAACCACATAAAAACATGGAAATTAAACAACACTCTACTTAGCAACTAATGGGTCGCAAATGAAATTAAAGAAGAATTTCAATAATATCTACAATTCAATGAAAATTCAACCATAACTTATTGCAATGTATGGGATACAGGAAAACAGTCCTTAGAGGGAAATTTATAACTGTGAACTCATACATTAGGAAAACAGAACAGGAATAAATAAATACCATAATGTTGCACCTCCAACATCTAGAAAAGGAAGAGCAAACGAAACACAGAACCACAAAACAGGAAGAAATCATAAAAATTAGAGAACAATTCGTTCAACTGAGACAAAGAAAACAGTTCAAATAATTATTGAATCAAAAAGATGGTTCTTTGAAAGATTAAATAAAATTCATAAGTCCCTGGCTAACCTCATCAAAAAGAGGGGAAAAAATTCAAATACAAGCAAGAAAAAACGAAAATGTAACTACCACAGACTCACTGGAAATTCAGAAGATTATCAATAGCTACTTTTGAATCTTTCCACTCACAGAATAGAAGACACAGATGAAATGGATAGATTCACAGAAAGGTACAAATTCCCAAAACTGAATCAAGAAGATATAACAACTATTAATAACTGAATAGGAGCCAACAAAATATGAAAGTAATAAAAAACTACCAAAAAAGGAAAGTACAGATTGTGATGGATTCACAGCTGAATTCCACAAGAAATTTACAGGAGATACAATCCCTAAACTCCTCAAAATCTTCAATGAAATTGAAAAGAAACAGTTCTCCCAAAATCATTCCTGGAGGCAAGTATGATACTGATACCAAAACCAGAGAAATCTACAAAGAAAAAAGAGAACTACAGGCCGGTCTCCCTCATGAACATAGATGCAAAAATCTTCAATAAAATTCTAGCAAATAGAGTACAGCAAATCATTAAGAAGATTTTACACTATGAGCAGATAGAATTCATCACACGGATTCAAGAATGGTTCAATATATGCAAATCTATAAATGTAGTGCACCATATTAATACAGCCAAATCTACAAACCACATGATCATCTCATTTGATGCACAAAAGGCTTTGTCAAAGTCCAACACTCATTCAAGTTCAAAGTCCTACAGAAAATTGGAAAGATGGCCTCTAATTCAATTTAATAAAAACCATCAAAAACAATCAAACCAATAATACAATTCTAAATAGGGAAAAGCTCAAATATTGTATCCTCAGATCTGGTACAAGACAAGGATGCCCTCTATCTCCCCTCTCATTCAAAATACTTCTGGAATTAATAGCTAGAGCCATTAGACAAGAGACAGAAATAAAAGGAATAAGAGTAGCTGAAGAAGAAGTTAAATTATCATTATTTTCAGATGACATGTTACTTTACATGGAAGACTCAAAAACCTCCACCAAGAAGCGAGTAGAATTAATACAAAAATTCAGTAGCATAGCAGGATACAAAGTCAATAACCAAAAGTCAGTAACATTCCTGTACACAGATAACAAACACACTGAGAGGGAAATGCGAGAAATAATATCTTTTCCAATAGAACCATGGAAAATGAAATACCTTGGAATATATCTAACTAATGAACTCAAAGATAATTTTCACTGTAAATTACAGTACTCTGGAAAAAGAGATCATAGAGGACTTCAGAAAATTAAATGAGATTCCCTGCTCCTGGATAGGAAGAATCAGCATTGTGAAGATGGCATACTCCCAAAATTGCTATGCCAATTTTAAGCAATCCCTATGAGAATACCACCAACAATTCTTCCAGACATAAAAAATAATTTCTAAAATTTATTTGGAGCAGAAAAGACCTAGAATAGCAAAGGCAATCTCGGGCAACAAAGACAAGGCAGGAGGCATGAATTCCTGACTTGAAATTATACAAAAAGCTACTGTGATAAAATCAGCATGGTACTGGAGACAAAACAGACCTGAGGATCAACAGAATAGAGTAAGAGATGCAGAAACCTGTACAAACACACTCACCCACCTTAAATTTGACTAAGGGGCCAAACATACTCACTGGAAGAAAGATAGCCTCTTTAAAAAATATTGCTGGAAATATTGGGTCTCTACATGCCAAAAACTAAAACTTGATCTAGCTCTATCACCATGCACTAAAGTAACGTCAAAATGGGCAAAAGATCTGAACATTAAAACAGAAATACTCAATTTCCTGGAAGAAAAAGTAGAAGGAACTCGTAAAGACATGGAATAGACAAAGTGTTCATGAACAAAAATCAGATCACACCGGTAACACTTGAAAGAATTAAAAGGTGGGACCTCCTCTTATTGAGAAGTTTTTGCATGTCAAAATAAATTGCTAACAAAGTCAAAAGACAACCTACTAATTTGGAATAAATCTTGACAAATAAGCACTCAGACAAAGGTCTGATCTCTAGAATATATAAAAAACTAAAAAAAAATTAGCACCCCAAAATTTAAAGGCCCAATCCAGAAATGGTCATGTGAGATGAACACACACTTCCCAGGGGATGAAATTAAAGAAGCAAATAAATATATGGAAAAATGTACCACATAACTAACCATCCTTGAAATGCAAATTAAAAGAACACTGAGATACCATCTCATCCCCCAATAACGGCTGTCATAAGCAAATCAACTAATACCAAATTTGGAGAGGCTGTGGGGAAAAAGAAACACTTCGCCACTGCTGGTGGGAATGTAGACTGGTGCAAACATTATGACAATCAGTATGGAAACTCCTTAAAATCTAGGACTGGAAATCCCATTGAATCCAGTTATCCCCCTCCTGGGAATTTTCACGGAGGAACTGAAAATATCATATCATACTAATATATGTGTACCTATGTTGAGAGCAGTACAATCTGTGGTAGCCATATCTTGGAAACAACCATGATGCCCATCACATGAACAATGGATGAAAAAAGTTGTGCAATTTTTAAACAATGGAGTATTACTGAGCTATGAAGAATGATAACCTCAACGCCTTCATATTTAAGTGGATGCCACTTGAAGATATACTCATAAGTGAAATAAACCAGACCCACATGTGTACATATCATATAGTCTCCCTAGTATAAGAACTCCAAAGAAGAAATACATATAGAAAGGTATAACACAATTAAAAGGAAAATGATAACTTCATAATTAGACAATGAAAAGAGGTCATGGAGAAAAGCCAGGAAACATGACAGGGGCAAAGGCATATATTTATACATACAAGATGGTTAAGGCAATGATCCTGAGAACTACCAGCAGATTGTTGAAACTAGTAGGTGCTTGTTGAGATGCTCACCCTGACTAATTGTATATGCTGACACATGTGAACTGAGCGACTGTGCCGAAGATAGCAATGTGTAATAGCAGGATCACACTTGGAATGCTTGTCATTCTGGTCTTTCAAATACCTAGTAATTGACAGGACATAACAATTATGGCCAGACTGTATCTCACGTTGGATTTTTTTAAAGAGGATCTATCCTATACCTAAAATGTTTGATATTCAGACAGATAGTGGGATTAAACCCACCTGCATTTGTTGTAGGGCTACAATAAGCTTCTCTAATTGAGGGTTAACAACATAAGTTTGCAGACCAAAAATTAGAGAAAAAGAAGGGCAGCAAGGACAGGCAACATTTTGGCCCTAGCCATTCAAGGTCAGTGGGGACTCAGGGAATAATAGAACCTGTACTGTAACATCATGTAATTCAGTTGTGCCCCAAATTTTCTCATCAAGTAGATTATGAGGCCACAGAGGAATGTGATCGATGATGTAGTTTGTGCCTAAAGAGAGTCACATGGAGAGAAATCATTCTCTCAGTCTTTCTCAGAGAAAAAATTGGTCAAGCAACGGCCATGACTCATCCACATGACTGACACTGAAAGGATCTACAAAGTGAGGTACATGGATTCAGGATATGTCCTGAGGTGCCTTGACTGAACGTGTCAGATATAAAAGTTACATTTTTTGTTATATAGGTCTTGCTTTATCTTAGTCTTAACCATCCAGCAGAAAAGTGTAGAAACAAGGCATGAAACGTGAAACCATGCTAATATGCTGAGCTGTGGAATGCTCAAGTCATCAGATTCCGGCATTGCCATTCCTGTGGATGACTCACTAATATTGTGGACTACTAGATTATACTGGAATATTTTGCTAAATTCATGCACCCACAATATTTGGATGGCGGCCGAGTTCCAGGAACCCGCAGACCGAGTCCTAGCCCAGGTTCAGTGAGTGTGTGGAGAGCTTCTTCCTACCCTGTGCCGGTGGGACAAGGCCCAGTCCAGGCGCAGCGTGGTCCAGACCCTCTCCCACCACTTTGGGCCGCCTCTCACGACTCCGAAGTACCTCCCCTACCCCGCCCGCCTACTAGGAATTTCTGACCAGTTCCGGGAACCCCCAAACCCAGTCCTAGCCCAAGTCGGGTGAGTGTGCGGAGAGCTTCCTGCTACCATGCGCCGGCGGAACCAGTCCCAGCCCAGGCGCAGCGTGAGCCGGACCCTCTCCCACCCCCTTGGGCAGCCTCCCACCACTCCGCAGTACCTCCCCCACCGAGTAGGTATTTGTGCCGCGTTCCGGGCACCCCCAGACGCAGTTCTAACGCAGGTCCAGTGAGTGTGTGGGAGAGCTTCCTCTTCCCCCTACTTCACCTTGCCCCCTCCAGGCACAGCTCAGGCCTGGCATACATACCTGGGTTGCAATCCTGCAGCTGCAATGCCTGCAGAGAGTGTAGAGGATAGATCCAACCAGCTAGTCCAGGAGCAGAACATCTCGTCACAGGGGCACAACAGGTTCAGCCTCAAGGGCAGCACCGGGAAGGAGCTGAGCACAGCAGCCAGACCCAAGGGAGACGCAGCTGAATAAGTCCAAACTTTGTAGAGCTGCACCTGAACTTCAGTACGTGCGAAGGTTATAACTACAGCAAAGATCTACAACAAAGGTCAGAAGACAGTGCTACACAAAATGACGAGAAGGAACAAAACGCAACTTCAGAACCCAAGCCCACCCATAACAAGTGCAGAGGTCACTAACACAGAAAAAATTGGAAATCACACAGCTGAAAGCAATGAATCAATGGCTTCTGAAATAAAGAAACAGCTGCAGAAAGATATAGAAATCAGATTGGAAATGAAAAAAGAAACCACTGAATTAATAACGTCAGCACTAAAGAATCAAATGCAGAAACATATAGAAGAAAAACCATTGCCCACACAGAACAAGTGCGGAGGACACTAGCTCGGCTCAAATGCATGAATTAGTAGTGTCGATAGGAAATAAGCAACAGCAGAAAGATATAGAGGATATCAGAGCCCAATTCTTTTCTGAAATAAAAAAAGAACTCTCAGAACGCCACTGAGCCATATCCACAGCCTATAAAGCAAATCTTCATGGACATGAAAAATCTAATACCAAACACCACAATCTTAACAGGAGATGTTAACACACCCTTATCCCCAAAGGATATATCAACCACACAAAACTTAGCAAATAAATAACAGAAATGAACCACAGCTTGAAACAAATGTACTTGGTGAATATATATATATAAAGTGTACCACCCAAACACAGCTGAATACACATTTTTCTCACCTGTACATGGGTCATTTTCTAAAATAGACCACATACTGGTCCATAGGTCATGCTTCAGTATGTGCAAGAAAACAGAAATTAGCCCATGCATGTCATCTGACAACAGTACAATGAAACTGGAAATAAATGACAAAAGAAACCAGAAAAAAAC
>NW_004524679.1:1208820-1209769 GCF_000260255.1 Octodon degus | reverse complement strand
AGCTATTGATAATCTTCTGAATTTCCACTGGGTCTGTTGTAATTATACCCTTTTCATTCCTTATTGCTTGTATTTGAATTTTTCCTATCCTCTTTTTGATGAGGGTAATTAGGGTCTTATCGATTTTGTTTAATCTTTCAAAGAACCAGCTTTTTGCTTTTTTAATTCTTAGAATTGTTTTCTTCATCTGAATTTAATTAATTTCTGCCCTAATCTTTGTGATTTCCTCCAGTCCTTGGGCTCTGGGTTTGGTTTGCTCTTCCTTTTCTAGTTGCTGAAGGTGCAGCATTAGGGTATTTATTTGTTATCGTTCTGTTTTCCTAATGTGTGAGTTCACAGCTATGAATTTCCCTCTGAGAACCGCTCTCATAGTATGCCATAAATTACGATAAGTTGTGCTTGAATTTTCATTGAATTGTAGATATTGTTGAATTTCTTCTTTAATTTCTTCTGTGACTGATTTGTTGCTGCGTAGTGTATCATCTAATTTCCATATATTTAATGGCTTTTTCTGCTTTCTTTTGTCATTTATTTCCATTTTCATTGCATTGTGGTCAGATAATGTGCATGATATAATTTCTGTTTTCTTACATATACTTAAGCATGACCTATGGGCCAGTATGTGGTCTATTTTAGAAAATGACCCATGTGCAGCTGAGAAAAATGTGTATTCAGCTGTGTTTGGGTGGGACACTCTGTATATGTCCATCAAGTTCATTTATTTCAAGCACTGGTTCTGTTTTGTTATTTATTTGCTAAGTTTTTGTCTGGCTGACCTATCTTTTGGAGATAAGGGGGTGTTAAGGTCTCTTGTTAAAATTGTGGTATTGGATATTAGATTTTTCATGTCCATTAGGATTTGCTTTATATAATTGGGTGCTCCCGTGTTTGGTGCATACATATTTACGAGTGTTACCTCTTCCTCTTGAACTTTTCCCCTAACCAGTAT
>NW_004524679.1:1207470-1208674 GCF_000260255.1 Octodon degus | reverse complement strand
CACTGTGCCAGTCTATTTCTCTTAATTGGTGAATTGAGTCCATTTACATTGATGGTTAGAATTGAGATTTATTGACTTATGATTGACATGTTATTTACCTGTTGTCATTTACTCCTTTTTCTCCTGTGTTTAATTGCTTGCCCTACTTAGTTGGTTGCTTCTGATCTCATTCGTGGAGTTCTGATAATTTTGGTCCTTTTCTAGAACATCTTTCAGTAGCCTGTGTATTGCTGGCTTTGTCATCACGAAATTCTTTAGCTGTTCTTTGTCATGAATTTATTTCACTTCTGCATCAAAGTTGAAAGAGAGTTTTGCAGGCCATAGTAGTGTGGGCTGGAATTTGTTTTCATAGAGAATTTGAAATACTATGCTCCATGCTCTTCTTGCCTTCATGGTTTTTGAAGAGATGTCAGTCATAATTCTGATGGGTTTTCCCTTGAATGTGATCTGCCTCTTTTCTCTTGCAGCTTTCAGTATATTATTCTTGTGCTGAGTTTCTGGGATCTTGACTATTATATGTCTCGATGTGTTTTTCATTGGGTTGAGGTTACTTGGTATTCTGTATGCTTCGGTTACCTGAATGTCAGATTGTTTCCTCACATTGGGGAAGTTTTCTGCTATTACTTCTGCCCATATTTTTTAATATCATTTGTATCGACTCTTTCTTTCTCATTGATGCCTATTTGTCTCACACTGTTCATCTTTGCATCATCTTGCAGGTGATGGATTATTCTTTCCTGCATCCTTGTTATTTTTAAGAGATCCTTTCTTAGCTTTTCACTAGCTGCATCAGCATCTTCAAGATCTGAAACTCTGTTTTCACTTCACTTAAACAGTTTTGCAAGCTTGTGATTGAGATTTTAATTTCCTCTATATCTCTTTGACTCTTTTTCACGCAATCTATTTCTTTCCTGTATTGCTCATTCATGGAATCAGTCATTTTTCTAATCTCCTCTATTTTTTTAATCAATGTCTTCTTTTTTATGAGAAGAATATATTTATTGAGAGAAAAAAAGCTCCTGTCCCAAGCGACGGACAGGAGGAGGGCCCGAGCAGGTAGTTTCCTCCAGTGTCTTCTTTAGAAACAGTTATAAATTATTTTACTGCAGTATTTTTTCAGATTGGGTTTCCTCCTTATGTTTCTGTTTTTGCTTCTTTACTCCAGATGCTATGAGTTCTGAGAGTTCTTTTTTTATTTCAGAAA
>NW_004524679.1:1201556-1207370 GCF_000260255.1 Octodon degus | reverse complement strand
GGCAGCGGGAATTTTTATTTAAGTTAGATTCCCTAAGTTCTGTCTGATCATCTCTTTTTGATGTACCATTGGTCTTCCAGGGAGACTAGTTCACCCCAGTTACCTTTTGCCCCCTTTCTCAGTCAAGAAAGAGTGAAGATGGTCTCATAGGTCTGGGTCTAGCAAAGTGTCCCAGGTTACTTGGTCCAGATCTAGGAAGGTTGAACTTGTCCAGATGTTCCTGGCCTGGGTCTGGCTGCTGTGTTCAGCTTGTTCTTGCTGCAGCCGGTGCAAGTGAACCCACTGTGTCTTTCTGGCAAGATGTTCTGCTCCTGCATTAGCTGGGTGGTTTTTGCCCCTAGCCTCTCTGCAGGGACTTCAGCAGGGGAGTTTCACTCCAAGCCTGTATGCCGGGTTTGGGCTTGGTCTAGAGGTGTCCTAAGGGCACAGTGGAAGGTATCACTCACATGCTGGTCCTGGCATCATTCTGGAGGGGTTTGGAGGGGTCATGAGAACATGACAAAAGGTCTCATTACTATGTCGTGCTTTGGTTAGTTTTAGAGGGTTCCGGTTGATGCTGCAGAACAGAAGCTCTTCCACACTCATGCCAGGCATGTGCTGGGTCTGTAAGTGTCCCAAGTTCATGGTGGGAGATCTCACTCACATGGCTCTCTGTGGCTATGTCTGTAGGGATCCTGAGAGCAAGGCAGAAGGTCTCACTCTTATGCTGGGCGTGGGCTTGTTTCGGTTGTGTTCCGCGGGTGCAGTGGAGTTGAAGTTCCCTGACACACATTCTGGGCTGAGTCCGGAGGGGTCTAGTGGGCACAGTGGTACCTGAAATTTTCTTTTTAAAAATGGAAAGGGAGAATGCTAGTGATTACTTTGATCAGGGCAGTTTTGTTCCTAGATACTAATGTTCCTAAAAACGTGGAATATATTTTTGTTCTGTTCAGTCTATCTTGATATTAAAAAAACTGTACAGTATTTTTAATCATTAAAAAATAGAGTAGTAAGAAACCCCATCTTGTTAACCAATTTGGTTTGTGGCAGCACAGTGCATTAGTTATTGTGATTATATTGCAAAACTGCTGTAATCTGGTTCCTTAACTCCTTCCAGTTTGCATGAAACTGATTTAGACAGATTACAGGCTGTGACACACATTCCTGAGTGGACAACCTGAGAAAATATTTGCTGTCAAGGATGTAGTTCTTGAGGAAATCTTTTGTGATTATGTCTGGAGATAGAGCCAGCAACTAAGTGGCAATAGAATCCTTGCCTCTAACTCAGGCTCAGCAGCATCTAGAGCATGTGGAGCATTCTGGTTAAATTTTCATGCAAGCTTCCCTGTCAGGGCATGGCAAATATCTAAGTCATTACAATAAACCCTTCTTGCAAGTTAGGGCTTGGCATCTTGTATCTCAGTGTAGGGTGAGTGTTCAATCTTTTCTCCAAATTCTCATTCTGCGAGTCTGGAAAAAGTGCCTGCATTTAGATCACAAAAAGCCCATCTCAATGTCTGTAACTTTGGCCTTGTGGGGCATTCTACTTGGTCATCCATAGCCTTACCCTTGATACTTCTAGAAGGTGCATGCTAGGATCTTGCCATCACTCAAGACAACATAAGACAGTGCCATGTCCCTGAGATCTCTTAGAGAGTAGGGAAATCAATTAAATCATTGAGTTCTATGCTACATGGGTTAGCATGTGAAAAGATTTGTCTGCTTGCCTTCTTGAGTACATACTTTTCTCAGACACATTGTCTTCTCTTGTAGTTACAGAAAGATTGCCAATTTGCATTTTTCTCTTCCTTCTGCATGATAGTCCTTGGACTTTACTGCTCTAACTTCTTCAAAGTCTTCTGTTTTATACTCCTCTCAGCCAAGACTCTCCTTCATGGCTTTCTGACCCATTCTATGCAGCATAACTCAATAGGAGACTTAATTATGATCTCTCTAAGCATCCTAATTTCTGAAGGAATTCTAGTAGCAGGGCCTCTGTTGATATCGGTTCTGATTATAGCTTTCTAAGAAGTTGTTGAGTAAAATGTCTGTATTGTCTCGGTTATCTCATTTTTAGACCAAATCTTTCAGGTTACCCTAAAAAGTAGATAGGTTGTGGCTTTTGCCTTGTTACAGCGTACCTCAATAATGTCTCCTAAAGGCCTTATTTGCTCACAGACATTGCTTAGGGAAGGTGATTTGTTCATAAGGACACTGTTCTTATCAATGGAATCATCTACTAATCAGTTGAACAGCTGAATGTGCTTTTGGAAGATGGGGCATACTGAGAATTGGCAAGTCACTGAGGAAGGGCATACTGTCTTCCCTGAGTTTTTCTTTTGATTTCTAATTTTCTCACCATGATTTGAGTTATTTTCTATGGCCTGGTACTTCACCTTTTTTGAAAAGGTAAACAATACATGTTTATTCATATCTTTAAAATGTTTTTAGTAATACAGCAAATAATTTTCTTTACAATATATAATAGAAATCATAACCATTGATTGTGATATATAAACTTGACTTCAATAATAATAATCGCAAAGCAGAGTTGTAAAGCTCTGGATGTTTAGGTGGATGGTTGACCTGCAAACTGCAAACTGAGGGAAAAAATTCAGTCCATGAATGGCACCAACTAATAGGCTTTTCATGGATAAAATAAAATGGAAAATGAGAAAAGCTTTTTTAATTTTCAGAGGAGCTCTGGTCTTGCCTTTGCTCTTGGATTTTGTCCTCCACTTCCCTCCAGTGTAGACTCTTCAGCCTCCCAACAGGGTTGCCCATCAAGGAATCTGAAATGAGCACCCAAGCATTTGACCTTGAGTGGAAAACAACCTCAGGCACTCTGTAAGCCAGGTTACCACATCAAGCTGGTTTGATTCTGGTACTGCCAATCTGGAAACAGCCATTGACTAGCTCTTTTCTTTGCACTTAATCAAGTTTAATGGTACATTTTAAGTGTGCATACTGATTACATGCATCATAAGGAATTTGTGCCTGCCCAGAATTTATGATTCTTTTTTGCTTTAATTTTTAATCATGTTAGTGAGAAAAAAAAGATAGAATAGCGATGAAACACTTTCAACACAGGTTATTAGGATGTTTATGATAATTAATATATTGCATATTGTTGTCTTCATTGTAGTAATTCAGAGGACAAGATGTAGATATGATATCTTGTCTAAACAATATTAATACAAACTCTTATTCTCAGTTCACTAAGAGAAAGTAGCTATATATCTTTCCTAAGTCATATATATATATATATATATATATATCCCCTTATTTACAACAAAACTGTCCTTTATACTTTTGTGAAGTTAGTAACACATGATACTAGATTGTCTAGCAACTGATAGTAAACATTAACCAGCCAGGATGTTCATCTCAGGAGTGAAGCAGCTTGTTTGCTTCAGGCACTGGGCCAAGTCCCACCTTCATATATTTGATTGATTTCCTAGCTTCTTGGCTTCTAACACATCCCCCTTTTTCTTTTTGATTTTTTAGAGATGGATGTTCCACTGAAGTTAGAGAAGCTGTATTTGGAGAAGTCTTTAAGTGACCTTTTCATACTTGAAACCAGTCTAAAGATTGTAGCTAGTTGAATTCAGAAAAATAACCCCATGTAGTCCAATAGTCCATAATAGTAGTGATTTAGCATCAGAACTGGCAATTGTTAGAAGTTCTTGACTTGAGCCTTTTATAGCTCAATAATTTTTTTGGACATGAATAGCCTTTGTTTCGCTTTTGGTTTTGTTTCTATTTTTTTTTACATTTTTTTTATTTTATTGTGAAACAAATATCAATGAGACACTTTCCAAGTTGATTAATAGGACATTTTCAATAATTAATACATTATATATTGTTATCTTCTCACCGATATCCACAACACAAGAAGCATCCAGGACATCCCGTCCAAACACTAGTTCTACAAGTCCTTCCTCTTACTGAATCAAACAAAAGCAGTCATATATGTATCCTAACTATTTTGTATATACAAATACAAAATGGTCCTTCTTCTGTATCTCCCCTCTCCAGTTCAGTCCTGTCAGAAATGGGCATTATATTGGCATCTAAATATTATAGGTGCTTGAATTCAGCAAAAAAAAAAATCCAACACAGTCCAGTTGTCCACAATAGTAGTGGATTATCCGCAGAAGTTGTTGACTAGAGCCTTTTACAGCTCAGCATATTAATATGGCTTTATGCTATATACCTTGTTTTTATACTCTTTTCCTGAATGGTTAAGACCAAGATAAAGCAAAACCTATATAACAAGAAATGTAACTTTTCTATCTGATAAGGTCAGGCAAGTACCCTCAGGATTTATCCTGTAACCCCGTACTGCACTTTGTAGATCCTTTCTCAGTGTCAGCCTTGTGGATGAGTCAAGTAGCTCAATAAATTATATGACATTATTTTTATACCTTGTGGTTATACTTTTCTGCTGGATGGTTAACATTAAGTTAAAATAATACCTATATAAATAAAAATGTAACTTATATCTGGAAAGGTCAGTCAAATCCCCTCAGGATTTATGCTGGTACCATGTACATCACCTTTTAGACACTTTGTCCGTGTCAGCCATCTGGATGAGTCATGGTCATTGCTTGACCAATTTGCTCTCTGTGAAAGCCTGAGAGAAATTTTTCTCTCTAGGTGACTGTCCTTAAGCACACTATATATCATGGATCACGTTCTTCTGTGGCTTTATCATGTCCTTGATCAGAAAATTTGTAATACCACTGAGTTATAGGATGTCACAGAACAGGTTCTCCTGTGTCTTGAGTCCTCACTGACACTGAAGTGCTGGTGACGTGTTACTTCAAACTTGCTGTTTGTATGCTTTAACCTTCTAAACATGAATCTTAAGCCAGCACAAAAACAATAAGCCAGAATAACATAAGTAAAGAAACATAAGTAAATAAGAAAATTATAAAATAGTGACAAAAATATGCACATGATAGAAAGTAAGATGATGAAGAGAAAGAGAAAATAATAAAAATAACTACACAAATATAAAATAAATCTAAAGACTTAGAATTCAAATAAAACTCTCTTTAGTTTGTTGGTGGTGGGTTTTGAATCCCAGCAGTCAGAAAATAACTAACACAACCTTGCTGGTAGATTTTCCAGCCATCTTGTGGCAACAAGTGCTGCTTGATTTGATTATGTACCTTTCTGATTTTCCTGCCCCACTAATCAGAGAGCCAAGGGTGAAGTCATAAATGACTTTGCAACATTTACCTCCATGTTTCCCCAAATTTCTATGCTATTTAATTTCCTCTTTGGCTCATCATTTATTCCCAGAACATGTCATTACCTTGAGTGAATGGGATATAGTTTCTACATCATTGCACTGATCCATTTCCATTGCAAAGCCATACAGAATTTACCTCCATTTCACCTCAGTCCTCCATCTATTATTAAAGAAAACATTCTTATCACGACAGCCTTATCCACATGACACATAATTTGAATTAACTCACAAAGATTCCATCTTGAAACTCTAACACTCTGACGATTAAAATTTAAACAATAAAGGGCTTCACAGGATATCATTACAGTTGTAAACAGACATGTCAGATTAAGCTGTAGTACTAATTTTACAGATGTCATTACTAAGTAACCACTAAAATATTCTAGCCTGTGTCAAACATTCTGTTTCACATCTAGGTCTTGTAGATTTCTGTAATAATTACTCAAACATATTAAGAAAATCAAATATTTCCCCAATTATCTATTCTTTGATTCTAAAATATTTAATATATATGACAAATTGTTTTATTTATACGGGAACTAAAATATTCTTCCTGCTATACTTCTTGTTTATCT
>NW_004524679.1:1186686-1197236 GCF_000260255.1 Octodon degus | reverse complement strand
AATCTGAGTTCCTCTATACCTTTCTGCCGCTGTTTCTTTATTTCAGAAGCCATTGATTCATTGCTTTAAGCTGTGTGATTTCCAATTTGTTCTGTGTTAGTGTCCTCTGCACTTGTTACGAGTGGGCTTGGGTTTTGAGGTTGCATTTTGTTCCTTCTCGTAATTTTGTGTAGCACTGTATTCTGACTTTTGTTGTAGTTCTTCGTTGTAGTTATAACCTTAGCACATACTGAAGTTCAGGTGCAGATCTACAAAGTTTGGATTTATCCAGCTGTGCCTGGATTGGATCTGGCTGCTGTACTCAGCTCCTTCCTGCTGCTGCCCTTGAGGGTGAACCTCTTGTGCTCCTCTGGCAAGATTTTCTGCTCCTGGACTAGCTGGATGGTTCTATCCTCTGCACTCTCTGCAGGGAATACAGCTGCAGGGTTTCGCCTCAGGCCTGTATGTCAGGCCTGAGCTGAGGCTGGAGGGGACAAGGTGGAGTAGGGGAGAGAGGCAGCTCTCCCACACACTCACTGTTCCTGGGCTAGGTCTGGGTCTGATGTTTCCCAGAACTTGGCAGAAATTCCTACTCGGTGGGCAGTGTGGGGGAGGTGCTGTGGAGTGGTGGGGGGCATCTCAAGGGGGTGGAAGAAGGTCTCACCCACACTGCACCTGGGCTGGGACCAGTAGTAGGTACCGCCGGTGCCAGGGAGCAGGAAGCTTTCCTACACACTCACCAGGCCTGGGCTAGGACTGGGTCTAGGGGTTCCCAGAAAGTGGCAGAAATTCCTACTTGGAGTGCAGGGTGGGGGAGGTGCTGTGGAGTGTTGGGGGGCATCCCAAGCGGATGGAAGTGGGTCTCACCCATGCTGCGCCTGGGCTGGGACCAGTTTTATGTCCTACCTGTGCAGGGTAGCGGGAAGCTCTCCCACACACTCACCAGGCCTGGGCTAGGACTGGGTCTCCCTAGTTGTTCTTAAGAGATCCTTTCTTACCTTTTCACTAGCTGCTCCAGTGTCTTCAAGATCTGAAACTCTGTCTTCCCTTTCACTCAAACCTTTTTTGCAAGCTTGTGACTGAGATTATATATTTCTCTATATCTCTTTGACTCTGCTTTATGCTATTTCTTTCCTTTACTTTTCATTCAAGGAATCCATCATTTTTGTAATCTCCTCTATATTTTATCAATGTCTTCTTTAGAAGCAATTATTAATTCTTTTACTGCAGAGTTTTTTCAGTTTGAGTTTTCTCCATATGTTTCTTTATTTGATTCTTTACTTCAGATGGTATGTGTTCAGAGTGCTATTTTTATTTCTGAAATTAATTCCACTCTGAGTTCCTCTACAACTTTCTGCTGTTGCTTATTTACTTTCTATGCTATTAATTCATATATTTCAGCTGAACTAATGTCTTTTGCACTTGTCCTTGGTGAGCATTGGGTTTCCTTCATTTTTGTGCATTTGCTTCATTACTTCAGATGCTATTAAGTCACAGATTTCTTTTTTATTTCCTATGTTAGTTCCTCTATATCTTTCTGCAGTTTTTTCTTTATTTCAGAAGCTGTTGATTCATTTATTTCAGCTGTGTGATTCCCAATTTGTTCTGTGCTAGTGTCCTCTGCACTTGTTATGGGTGGGCTTGGAGTCTGAGATTGCATTTTGCTCCCTCTTGTTGTTATTTTGTAGCACTGTCTTCTGAACTTCATTGTAGAGCTTTGGTGCAGTTATAACCTTAGCACCTACTTAAATTCAGGTGCAGATCTACAAAGTTTGAATTCATCCAGTTGTGCCCGGCTTGGTTCTCTCTGCTGTGCTCAGCTCCTTCCTGCTTCAGCCTTTGAGAGTGAACCTGTTGTGCCCCTCTGGCATGATGTTCTTCTCCTGGACTAGCTGGGTGGTTCTGTTGCCTACTCTCTCTGCAGGGACTGCACCTGTAGAGTTTCACCCCAGCCCTGTATGCCAGGCCTGGGCTGAGTGTGAAGTTGACAAGCACAAGTCAAGGAGAAGGGAAGCTCTCCCATACACTCAGTGGGCCTGGGCTAGGGCTGGATTTGCAGGTCCCAAGAATATAGCAGAAGTTCTCACTTACTCGGAGGATGTGAGGAGGCTGTGGAGTAGTGGGGGGGTCCCAAAGTCTCGGAAGAGTGTTTCACTCATGCTGCACCTGGTTTGACCAGACAGATCACAAGGGTGCAGTGTAGAGGGGAGCTCTCCCACACACTCCATTATCATAAATATTAACTTAACAGTACTTATTCCTTCTTTCATCTCACAACAAAATTAAACTTCATTTTAAACAAAGTGTCATATTTACAATTCTGTAAACATTGTAAACAAAGTGTCATATTTACAATTTTGTCTTTTTGAAACCCTCATTACAAGGGCTGACCAGATAGTGCAGCAGATTGAAATGCCTACTTAGGCATACTCAGTGACCAGTGTTTGATCCCTGGCCTGCCATGCCGGCCCCGCCTTCGGGGAATCCTG
Organism: Octodon degus; assembly: GCF_000260255.1. Taxonomy (NCBI): domain Eukaryota; kingdom Metazoa; phylum Chordata; class Mammalia; order Rodentia; family Octodontidae; genus Octodon; species Octodon degus. The sequence goes on along the minus strand of NW_004524679.1, from coordinate 1,194,768 downwards.
AGAGGGCAAATGAGATTGATTGCAGTGGCATATGCCTGCAATTGCAGCACTTGGGAGGCTGAAAAGCAGGAAGAATCACTATGAGTCTGATTTCTGTAGACTTTGTACTAAATACATTTAAAAAGAAAAGAAAGAAAGAAATCCCAGTTTAGGATCAATAAGTACACATACCAGTCACCCTTTGGAAGGACTAATAACTGTTGTCTTCCCAGTCCCTGCTACTTATAAAGAGTGATAGATAATATCATATATACAGTGTAGTATTTTTCTTAGTTTAAAATGTTACTGGGGCTGGCCAGATAGCTCAGCATACTAAAGCACCTTCTTAGGCAGTGCAGCAGCATGGATTCCTGCCATGCTGGCCCACACCAAGGACATGCTGGGATAGCGACTGAGACTAGGAGTGGCTCGTGCCTGTAATCCCAGCACTATGGAGCCTGAAAACAAGAGGATCACAATGAGTCCAATCTACGTAGTGAGACGCTGTAGACCTTGTACCAAATACATAAAAATAAATAAATAAATAGAAATCATACAAATAATTTTTCATAATGATATAATATTTATTTAATTATGGTTTAACTACAGGAAGACATAACCTTTCTTCATCTGAAGTAACACATTAAAATATAAACATTTCAAAATGTATGCTTCTCAACCAAGCAAAAGTGTCACTAAAAATGATTAATTTTAAGGTGACATTTCAATTGACTATAGTGATTATGAACAATCATGGAATGGCTGTGTTATCAGATGTCAAGAATTGAAAAACACATCTAGACTTGTATAATTCATTGTGTATTTAATGTACTTCAGGTTAAAGAATGTAACTTAATGAAATTCCTTTTTAGGCTGGGGAGATAACTCGACGGTCTAAGCACCTTCCATCAAAGTGGAAGCCACACTGAACCCCACACAATGGGAGCTTTTGTGAGACTACCCTGCATTCCCACTCTCATGCAGACCTTACTCACTCATACTGTTCCCTGTTATATTCACTGCAGAGTCAGAGTAACCAGTGAGCTTCAAAAATGTCAAAAGGAAGGACCAAAATGAAATCTCAGACCTCAGGCCACACAAACCCAATCCAGGAGAGAAAGTCATAGAAGAACTTGGAAGTCACACACCTGAAATTTCTGAAATGATAGCAACTGAAGTAAAGATACAACTCTATCAGGGTGTGAAGGAAAACATCAACAATATTCCTATAGATAAAAAAAAACCTGACAACAATCATGAAAGAACTGCTCAACATCTAAAGAAGACATAGGTTTAAAAAATAGAGGAAAATAAGAAAATGATGGAAATGTTGAAAGCAGATTCAAATAGGTATCCAGGATATTAAGAATTCTATTGAGAACTGGCAAAACCACTTGAAGAAAACTGAAGATAAAATGTCATACCTTGTGGATAGTATTGCAGCTACTGCACATGAAAAGAAGAACAAAGCAGGAAATAACAATGCAACTGCTGAAAAATGAAGGAATGAAATAGACTAATAGGTACCAAGGAAGTAGCTGGTGTCAACAGAAAAGATGTAAAAAGACTGTTTGCAAAAGTAGTAGCAGAAAATCTCCCAAGCATGAGAAAAAATCTGACATACAGTTACATGCAGTATATATAAATTTTCAGTTAGCCATAATCAAAATAAATCTATAAGTACACACATAATAATAAGGATTCCAGAAATTCAGCAAAAGAACACAATATTAAAAGTTGTTTGACATAAGAAATAGATCACCTATAATGGAAAGTCCTTCAGAATCATGAAAGATTTCTCAACACATACCAGCAAGTAAGAGAGTCATTTGCAATATTATAGATCCTGAAAGAAAACAGCTTACAACTCAGACTGATTAACCTGAAAAGCTATCTATCAAATTTAATGGAAAGATAAGATACTTCCATGACAAAGAACAACTGATGAAAATCATGAGAACCAACCCAAACCTACAAAGAGTACTGACAGATACTTTGTAAGGAGATAAAAATGACTACACTACAAGAGCAACAGAAAAGAACCACCAAGCAGAGTAAGCAATTAAGTGGAGGGGAAAAATCAGGATCATGCAGTAACAAAATTTCATGACAAAGGTAAGCCACTATATCAGTTATAACCACCAATGTAAATGGCCACAATTCAGCAATCAAAAGAATCAGAGTGGCAGAATAGATCAAGAAAAAAATCCAACAATATTCTGCATACAAGAAACACATTTAGAACCCAGCCAGTGCCTCTCCCTCCAGTGGCACCTCCAGGGCCACTTGGAGTTATGTGCTCACAATTTAAAAGCATTTTTTTCCATTTCTGTCTAACTGAGAAAAGCTAGGTCAAGCTCTATCTGTGTTACCTTGCTGAACCCTTATTGTTATATTCAGGACTCGATTTTAAAAGCGTACTCCAGGTGCTTTCCTCGGCGCATTTAAGAACTTTGGTGGGCTTTATGAAGCCTGTGTGTCTCTGGTAAGCTCTGACCTACTTTAGTTCCCAATGCACAGGTGTGGAGCTTCTGCCGGTGCCAGTCCAAACTTTTAAGACCTTACAAGGGCTCTGAATGGCCTGAAGGACACAAAAGACCTGAGATCTGTGGGTCCAGGGCAAGCAGGAGTAGAGCTTTCTGGGGGCCATTTAAGAACTTTGTCACACTTTGGGTGGGTTGCGGGACTTTGGGTGATTATTGGAGCTTCAGAAATGGCAAAACACAGGAGCAAATGGCAATCGCAATCCTCTAGCCCACCCTCAACCAGTCCAGGAGATAAAGACATACAAGAACTTGGAAAGCACACATCTGAAATCTCTGAAATAATAGCAACTGAAGGAAAGAAAAAGTCCATCATCCTATAGAAGAAATAAGATCAGAAGCAATCTCTCAGGTCCAAAAAGAAAGGACAACAATCGTGAATGAATTGCTCAGCACAACTACTGAAGACATAGATAGAAAAAATAGAGAATAGAAAAATTATGGACACACTGAATGAACAACACAGGAAAGAATTAAAATGCATGATACAGATTCAAACAGATAATGGAGAAATTACGAACTCCATTAAAAGCTGGCAAATCAGATTTTATAAAACCAGAGATAAACTTTCAGAACTCAAACACAGTGTTGCAGCTCATGAACATGAAATTAAAGATCTCTTAAAACTAACAAACAAACCAGGAAATAAGAATTCAGCAACTATAAGATGACGCAAAGAAATATAAGAACAATGAAGCAGCGGGAGACAGAACAAATGCCTTAAAAGACAATTTGCAGATTGTACTAGCAGGAAATTTTCCACATGAGAAAACAAACTGATATACAGATAAGCAAGGCATATGGAACTCCACAAAGCCATAATTACAATGAATCTATGGCTAAACACATAATAATCAATATCTAAACACAACCCATGAAATCAAGAAGAGTTTGGAGTGAAGTATTTCAGGTCCTGAAAGAAAATAACTTCAAATCCAGATTGATGTACCCTGAAAAACTATCTGTCATATTCCATTGCAAAATAAGATCCTTCCATGACAATGAACAATTGAAGAAATACATGTCAACAAAACCAACCCCTACGAAGTGTACTGACAGATATTCCAGAAAGAGACAGAAGTGATCACATCTTCACAAACAACAGAAGTGAACCACCAAACAGAGTAATTATTTAGAAAGAGGTAAAAAGTACAGAGCCTATACAGAAGAAAATAACATGACAAAGATAAGCCAATACATATCAGTTATAACCATCAATTCACCAATAAAAATAAACAGACTAGAAAAGTGGATTAAGAAAAAAAATCCATCAATATGCTATATACAAGTAACACATTTAACTCAAAAGGAAATGCACAGACGAAAAGTTAAAGGATGGAAAACAATCTTCCATGTCTCAGGAAATCAGAAAAAAAGAGGGATAGTTACTTTGGTTGCTGACAATATCAAATTCTAACCAAAAATCATCCAAAAATATAAAGAAGGTCACTACATAATTGTTAAGGGAAAACTGCAAGAGGAAGAGATAACAATTGTAAACATATATGGACCCAATGTAGGAAAACACTCCTACATAGGAAAAATTTTAACAGACATGAAAAATCAAATAAGCAATAGTACAATAGTAATGGGGGATGTTTAACAGGCCACTGTTACAATGAGATGGATCAACTAAGCAAAACATCAGCAAAGAAATAACAGAATTTAACCAAACTTGTGAAGAAATTGGCTTAGTAGAGCTTTACATAGTGTGTTTCACACAGTAACAATAAAAGAAACATTCTTTTCAGCTGCACTTGGGACATTCCCTGAAATAGACCATATACCAGCACACAGAGCACTCTTAAGTAAATTCACAGGAATTAAAATTGTCCCATGCATACTATCTGATCACAATACAATAAAACTGGAAATTATTGACAAAAGAAACTACAAAACTACCATAAGCACATGCAAATTAAATAGCAACTACCTAAACAACCAGTGCCTCAGAGATGAAATTAAAGAAAAAAAATTTACAATCAAAGGAAAACGTAGCTACAACTTACCAAAACCTGTGGGATGCAGTGAAATCTGTCTTAAGCAGAAAATTTAGAGTGGTAAATTCTCATATTAGGAAAATGAAACAAGCTCAAATAAATGATCATATGCTGCAACTCAAACTCCTAGAGAAAGAAGAGCAAGTCAATCCCAAAGCCAAAAGAAGGCATAAAATTATAAAGATTACAGCACAAATTAATTAATTAGAGATGAAGAGATCAATGCAAAGAATAAATGGGTCAAAAAGTTGTTTCATTGAAAACAATAAATAAAAATTATAAACCCCTAATCAACCAAATCAAAAAAGGAAACAAAAATCTCCAAACTTCTTGCAATGAAGAATGAAAAGGGTGTCATGACTACAAGTCCTAGAGAAATTCAGATGATCATCAGTACTTCTACAATCTTCACTTCTTTACAGGATAGAAAACACAGAGGAAATGGACAGTTTCCTAGATACACATGAAATGCCAAAACTGAGTCAAGAAGATATACAAACTCTGAATGACCCAATAAAGAGAAATGAAATTGAAAATGAAATAAAAAACTACCAACAGAAAATCCCAGGCCCCACAGATTCAAAACATAATTCTCCAAGAGATTTAGAGAAGGGTTAGTTTTTGTTGTTGTTTTTTTGAACCGGTGATTGAACTCAGGCTCTTGCGCTTAGCCAGGGAAGTGCTTATTCCACTAAGCCATCTCCCTGGCCCCTAGAGAAGATTTAATGTCAGATTTTTGCAAACTCTTCAATGAAATGAAAAGAGAAGCAATTCTCCAATTCCAAAACTGAAGAAAGATCCAAATTAAAAAAAAAGGAATTACAGGCTAACTTCTCTAAGGAATATAAATGTAAAACTCCTCAGTATATACTAGCAAACAGAATGCAGCAAATCATCAAGAAAATTAGACATCATGACCAAGTGGGATTCATTCCAGGAATGCAGAAAGTGTTCAACATATGGAAATCCAAAAATGTGATGTACCATATCAATAGAATCAAGTACAAAAAACACATGATCAGCTCAATAAATGCAGGAAAAAGCTTTTCACAAAGTCCAACATTCAATCATGATTAAAAACCCTACAGAGAATTGGAATAGATTGTCGACATTTCAACCTGATAAAAGCCATCTATGAGAAACCAACAGCCAGCATCATACTAAATGGACAGGAACTGAAGTCCTTCACTTTAATATCAGGAAACAGACAACGATTTGCATTATCTCCACTCCTGCTCAATATCATTCTTTAAATGTTAGATGGAGCAATTAGACATGAGAGAAAAATAAAAGCAATAAGGACTGGAAAAGAAGAAGTGAAATTATCATTATTTGAAGATGACATGACACTGTATAGTGAGAACCCCAAAAACTCCAGCAGTCATCTTATACATATAATCACCAATTTCATTAATATAGCAGGATACAAAGTCAACACCAAAAAATCAGTGGAAAATCTTTTAAGAAAATATTTTATTGCAAAATTTTCTTTTTTTAATAATCTTATTGAAAAGCAAATATCAATAAGACAGTTTCACAACCAAGTATTGGCACATTTTCAGTAATTAATACATTGAATATTGTTGTCTTAGTGGTTACTCATTGTACAACATGCAGACGTGATATCCTGTCTCAAACACTGTTATAACAAACCTGTCTATTCATTGAATTAAGAGAAGAGAGCTGTATATCTACCCTATTTTGAGTATACAGATATAAAAGAGTGGTTCATTTCTAACCAACTTTTTGTTATTTTTGTCAGAGATTGGCATTCCATTGTCATTTAAATATTTTATGTGCTTGAATTCAGCAGAATCTCTCAATATAGTCCAGGAGTCCATAATAGTAGTGGGTTTTCCATAAGACTGGCAAGGTCCAAAGTTGTTGACTTGAGCTTTTCACAGCTCAACATACTAAAGTGGCTTTACTTTTTATCCTTTGTTTACATAACTTTCAGTGGGATGGTTAAGACCCAGATAAAGCAAGACCTATATAAGAAGAAATGTAACATTTGTATCTCATAAAGTCAATTAATTCACCTTAGGATTTCACCTGAAATCCTATACCGCAGTTTCTAGACCTTTTGGGAGAGTCAGCCATGTGGATGAGTCACAGCCATTACTAGGCCTATTTGTTTCCTACGAAAGACTGAGAGAATGTTTTCCCTCCGTGTGACTCTCCTTAGGAACACCCTACATCATCAGTCACATTCTTCTGTGGCTCCATAATCACCTTGATCAGAAAATTTTGGATGTTACTGAGTTACATGATGTTACAGGTCAAGTTTTCTTGTGTCCTGAGTCTTAATAGACCTTGGAAGGCTAGGGCCAAAATGTTGGCTTTCCTTGTGTCCCTCGTTTTTCTCCAATTTTTAGTCTGCAAGCTTAGGTTGTTAACCCTCCAGAAGAAAGCTTATTGTTATTACCATATAACGTAGGCTGTTGAGCTTAACCTCATTATATGTCAGAACACCAAACATCTTAAGCATAATATGGAACTGGAATTTTTCATAAAGTATTGACATGTTACACTTTAAGTCCCAACAGAATATGATGAAAAAGCATTTAAAAATAAAAGTATAATTAAAAAATAGGAATAAAGAATTATATATGCTTACACATAAGTCCGGAAATTTAACCATAAAAAACATTATTGAAGGACAGTCATGCAACACTCCTTTTCCAGTCTCCTGCCTTCATTTACAACCCCCTTCCTTTTTAAACAATCATCTACCCGAGAGACAGACTGGCAGGAACTGCCATGTCATGACAAGCAGAACATATTCAGAAGACCAGAATGACAGGCACTATAAGCATGAAAATACTATTAAAAATTGCCATCTTCAGTGTAGTTTCTTAGTTCACAGGGGTCAGTATATATAGTAAATCAGGGTGAAAATCCCTCCAATTAACAGCTAGATTTGAGTTTTTGGGTCTTCTAAGTAAAGTATGACATCTGCAAAATATTGATAATTTAACTTCGTCATTACCTATTCTTATTTCTTTTATTTCTTTCTCTTGTCCAATGGCTCTAGCTAATGATTCCAGAATTATATTGAGTAGGAATAGTGATAGAGGACATCCTTGTCTTGTACCAGATCTAAGAGTAAAAGATTTCTGTTTTTTTCCCATTTAGATTATGTCAGCCATTGGGTTATCATAAATGGCTTCTATCAGATTGAAGTAGAGTCCATTTTTTCCAATTTTCTGTAGGACTTTGAAAACGAATGAGTCTTGAACTTTTTCAAAACATTTTCTGCATCAATTGACATGATCATGTGGCTTTTAGTTTTTGCTCTATTGATATAGTGCATTACATTTATAGATTTTCAAATATTGAACCATCCTTGCATCCCTGGGATGAATCTGACCTAGCCATGGTGTATAATCTTCTTGATATTTTGCTCTATTCTATTTGCTAAGATTTTATTGAGGATTTTGGCATCTATGTTCATGAGGGAGATTGGCTTGTAGTTCTCTTTCTTAGTTGCATTTTTCCCTGGTTTTGATATCAGCATAACACTTGCCTCCAGGAGTGATTTTGAGAGGATTGCTTCCTTT
>NW_004524679.1:1180760-1186586 GCF_000260255.1 Octodon degus | reverse complement strand
CACAAGTCCGCATCTTGTACAGCAATTAACCACTAAGAAGAATATATGCAGTGTATTATTTGTTGAAACTGTCCTTCCGATATGATTTGAAACTGTCTCATTGCTATCTGTTTGTCAATAAAACTTTGAAAAAAAATAAAATAAAATAAAAAGATACTGTAAAAAAAAAACATAGGCTGTTGAGCTTAACATCAGTATTAGCCTTCATATCAAATGGCGTAGACATAAAATGGAACAGGTATTTTCCATCAATTGTTGATATACTAAAGTTTTAGTCTATACAAAATGTGAAAAAAAATAAAAATAAAGTTAAAATTTTTCAAAAGAAATTTAGAAATCTAACCATCTACAACACTGTAGCAGTACAGTCCTATGACATTTTTTTCTTGTCTCTTTTTTTCATTTATTACCTTTATTTTTAAACGAACATTTACTTGAGAGGCACTATGTCAGTATTTGGTATGACATGGGAACAGTACGAATTTAGAAGACCAGAAAGACAGGCATTCCAAGCATGACCCTAATATTACACATTGCTATCTTCAGTGCAGTTGCTTAGTTCACACGTATCAGCATATATAGTTAGTCATGATGAGAATCCTACCAATTAACTTCTAGTTTCAAAAACCTGTTGATGTTTCTCAGGATCATTGTCTTAACCATCTTGTATATGTAAATCTCTGGCTTTGTCACGGTCATGTTTGCTAGCTTTTCTCCATGCCCTCTCTGCATTGTTCAATCCTGAAGTTCTCAGTTTCCATTTAGTTGTGTTCTACCTTTCAATATTTATTTCTTATTTTGAGTAATTACACTAAGGAGACTATACAATATTTACACATGTGGGTCTGGTTTATTTCACTTATGAGTATATCTTCAAGTGCCATCCATTTAAGTATAAAGGCTTCAAGTTTATCATTTTTTATAGCTAAGTAACACTCCATTGTGTAAAAATGAAACCTTGTTTCATCCATTCCTCAGGTGAGGGGCATCTTGGTTGTTTCCAAGATTTGGCTATCACAGATGATGCTGCTATAAACATAAGTGCACATATGTCACTATGATATGATGTTTTCACTTCTTCTGGGAAAATTCCCAGTATGGGGAAAGCAGATTTGAAAGGGAGTTCCAGTACTAATTTTTCAAGAAGTCTCCACAGTGATTTCCATAATGGTTGCACCACTCTACATTCCCCAAAACACTGGAGAAGGGGACCATTTTCCCCACAGCCTCTTCAACATTTGTTGTTGGTTTATTACTTTATGATAGCCAAATTTTCTGGGGTGAGATGGTATCACAGTTTTGTGTTAATTTGCATTTCCTGGATGGCTAGTGATTTGGAGCATTTTTTCATCTATTTACTAGCTTGTAGAATTTTTTCCTTTGGTAAGTGTGCATTCATCTTGGTGCCCATGTCTGAATTGGGTCTTTAAATTTTGAGGTCTTCATCTTTTTTAGTTCTTTATAAATTCTAGAGAGAAGACCTTTGACTGAGTGCTTTTTAGTTAAGATTTTTTTTCCCAATTGGTGAGTTGTCTTTTCACATTGTTGGTAATTTCTTTTGGTGTGCAATAACATCTCAATAAGAGAAGGTCCCAGTTTTTAATTCTTTCAAATGTTACCTGTGCAGTTTGGTTTTAGTTCATGCACTGTTTACCTATTCCTATGTCTTCAAGAGTAACTCCTACATTATCCTCAGCAAGACTTAGTGTTTCTGTTTTACTGCTTAGATATTTAATCCACTTTGACTTTAACTTAATACATGATAATAGACCTGGTTTAAATTTTAATTTTCAGCATGCAGAGAGCCTGTTTTTCTTCACCATTTGTAGAAGACGCTTTTTTTCTTCCAGTAAACATCTTTGGCCACTTTGTCAATGATAAGTTGACTGAGTGTGTTTGTAGAGGCTTCTGCATCTTTTAATCTATTCCTTTGATCCTCAGATCTATTTTTTCCCAGTACTATGTTGGTTTTTTCACAGTAGTTTTGGAGAATAATTTCAAGTCAGGAATTGTAATGCCTCCTTCCTTGTCTTCGTTGCTCAGGATTGCCTTTGCTATTTTAGGCAGTTTCTGGTTCCAAATAAATTTTAGGAATGATTTTTCTAGGTCTGTGAGGTATGTTGGTAGAATTTTGATAGGAATTGCATTAAAGCTGCATAAGAATATTGGGAATGTGGCCATCTTCACAATGTTGGTTCTTCCATCAAGAAGCAGGGAATATCCTTATATTTTCTGATATCCTCTAGGGTCCCTTTTATTTAGTGTACTGTAATTTTCCTTGAAAAGATCTTGGACTTATTTACTTAGATTAATATCAAGGTATTTCATGTTCCATGGTGCTATTGTAAAAGGTATTCTTTCTCAAATTTCTCTCTCATTGTGTTTGCTATCTGTGTAAAAGAATGCTATTGACTGTTGGGTATTAACTTTGTATCCTGCTATCCTACTGAATTTGCATATTAGTTCTAGTACCTTCTTGGTGGAGTTTTTTGGGTCTTTCATGTAAAGTATATTATCATCTGCAAATAATGATAGGTTAACTTTTTCTTTACCTATTCTTATTCCTTTTATTTATCTCTCTTCTACAACAGCTCTAGCTAATGATTCCAGAACTATATTCAATAGGAGTGGTGATAGAGGAAATCCTTATCTTGTACCAGATCTGAGATTAAAGATTTGACTTTTTCTCCATTTAGTATTATGTTAGCCTTTGGGTTGTCATAAATGGCTTTTATCAGATTAAAGTAGAGGCATCTATTCCAATTTTCTGCAGGACTTTGAACATGAATGAGTGTTGGACTTTGTCAAAAGCCTTTTCTGCATCAATAGAGATGATCTTGTGGTTTTCAGATTTCACTCTATTGATATAGTGTATTACATTGATAGATTTTCAAATATTGAACCATCCTTGCATCCCTGGGATGAATTCTACCTGATCAGAGTGTATAGTCTTCTTGAAGATTTGCTGTATTCTGTTTGCTAAGATTTTATTGAGGAGTTTTGCATCTATGTTCATGAGGGAGATTGGACTGTACTTTTCTATTTTAGTAGTGTTTTCACTGGTTTTGTTTTCAGTATAGTACTTACCTCCAGGAATGATTTCAGAAGGATTGCTTCCTTTTCAATTTCCTTGAAATTTTCATGAGTGTAGAAGATTATATCTTCTGTGAATTTCTTGTAAAATTCAGCTGTTAGTCCATCAGAACCCTGACTTTTCTTTGCAGTTTTTTTTTTTTGCTACATTTCGTATTTCATAGCTTGTAATTGTTTTATTGGGAGTTGTTATATCTTCTTGATTGAATTTTGGGAATTTGTACCTTTCTAGGAATCTGTCCATTTCTTCTGTGTCTTCTCTTCTGTGAGAGTAAAGATTTCTCAAAATGCCTTTTCTGCATCAATTGAGATGATCATGTGGTTTCTGGATTTGGCTCTTCTGATATATTGTATTACATTTATGGATTTTTGTATATTGCACCATACTTACATCCCTGGGATGAATTCTACCTGATCAGACTGTATAGTCTTCTTGAAGATTTGCTGTATTCTGTGGTATGTGGTCTATTTTACAAAATGTCCAATGTTCACCTGAAAAAATTTTGTATTCAGCTATAGTTGGGTGGAATACTTTGTATATGTCCTCTAAGTCCATTTGTTCCAAGCTCTGGTTCAGTTCTGCTACTTCTTTGCTAAATTTTTGTCTGCTTGTCTTATCTTTTTGAGATAAAGAGTTGTTGAGTTCTGTTAATATTGTATTATTGGATACTAGATTTTTCATGTCCATTAAGACTTGTCTTTTATAGTTTTGTCTTCCCGTGTTTGGTCCCTAGATATTCATGAATGTTACTTCTTCCTCTTGAATTTCACCCCTAACCTCCTTTATTTAATTTGATCATTCATGGTTTGAAGTTGAGACTGTCTGAGAACGGGATTGCTACCCCTGATTTTTTTCTGAAGTGTTGTAGCATGTAGTATATTTTTCCATCCTTTGACCTTCAGCCTATGAATTTCTTTATGATTTAAGTATGTTTCTTGTATACTGTATATTTTTGGATTTTGCTTCCTAATCCACTGTGCCTGTCTACTTCCTTTAATTGGTGAATTGAGTCTTTTTTCATTGAAGGTTGTAATTTTGCAAGCTTGTTTATTGACTTATGACTAACATGTTATTTATCTGTTGTTGTTTACTCTTTTTTCTCCTGTTTGTTTGCCCTATTTATTGGATTCCTTCTGTTCTCTTTTTTGGAATTCTGATCATTTTGGTCCCTCTCTAGAACATCTTTAATAGTCTGTGTAGGGTTGGCCTTGTATTCATGAAATTCCTTAGCTCTTCTTTGTTATGGAAATATTTCACTTCTCCATCAAACTTGTCAGACAGTTTTGCAAGGTATAGTATTCTGGGTTGGAATTTGTTTTCATAGAGTACTTGAAGTACTTTGCTCCATGGTCTTCTTGACTTCATGGATGGTGAAGAGAAGTCAGCCTTTATTCTGATAGGTTTTCCTTTATATGTGTTTTTTCCCCCTGTGGCAGCTTTTATTGCATTGTTCTTGTGCTGTATTTCTGCGAACTTGACTATTATATGTTTCAGTGTGTTTTTAATTGGGTTAGTGTTGTTTGAAGTTCTATATGCTTCTGTTAATTGAATGTTAGGTTGTTTCCCCATAGTTGTGATGTTTTCTGCTATTACTTCTTCCCAAATTCTTTTTATATCATTTGTGTTGACTCCTTCTTTCTCATAGATGCTTATTAGTCTCACTCTGTTCATCTTTGCATCATCTTGCAGGTGATGTATTTTTTTTCTACATCCTAGTTGTTTTTAAGAGATCTTTTCTTACCTTTGCACTAGCTTTGATGGTGTCTTCAAGATCTGAATCTCTATCTTCACTTTTATTCAAATGGTTTTGCAAGCTTGTGAATGAGATTTTATGTTCCTCTGTATCTCTTTGACTCTGCTTCATGTCATCTATTTCTTTAACATATTGCTCATTCAAAGTTTCCATAGTTTTTCTAGTCTCCTCTAACTTTATCAGTTTCTTCTTTAGAAGCAGTTATTAAATTTTTGTTGTAGTTATACTCTTTTATTTCAGACATCATTTATGATCTGATTTCCTCTATATGTTTCTGTATTTGATTCCTTACTTTTTATGCTATTAATTCAGAGGTTTCTTTTCTTATTTCAGAAGTTACTTTTGGTCTGATTTCCCCTATGCCTTTCTGCAGTTGTTTCCTTACTTCAGACTCTATTAATTCAGAGATTTCAGTTGTGTCCTTCCCTGTTTCTTCTATGCTAGGGTCTCCTGCATTTGTTCTGGGTGGACTGAGGGCCTGAGTCTGTATTGTGCTCCTTCTTCGTTGTGTATAGCACTGTCCTCTGACTTTGGTGTAGAGTTTTCATGCCATTATAATCATAGACCCTTTTGAAATTCTTACTCAAGAGGGATTATATGATGAAGGCAGTTATATTTTTGTATTTACAGAACTATATCTAGGAACAATAATAATGGTTAGTGATATTTAGCAGTTTACAAACTTTTGTAACTAATGTGTTCTGACTTTATAGAGTAAGAGCAAACATTATGTCCGTATAGCTAAGTAGATATTAAATTGGGAATTTTTTTTTAATTTTTCAACAAATAATACACTGCATATATTCTTCTTAGTGGTTAATGGCTGTACAAGATGTGGACTTGTGATCCTATTTACAAACACAATTACAACAAATCATTCTATTCATTAACAGAATGTTAGGTTAATTCCAAGGTATTTCATTTTCCTTGGTGCTATTGTAAAAGGTATTGTTTCTATAATTTCCCTGTCAGTGTGTTT
>NW_004524679.1:1177411-1179050 GCF_000260255.1 Octodon degus | reverse complement strand
AAGAAATAGCAATGAGAGTTTCAAAACGGGTTAGTAGAAGAGTTACAATAATTAATACTTTACATATTGTTGTCTTCATAGTAGTTATTCAAAGTACACAATGCCGACATGATTTTTTTCTTTTGTTAGTATCTTTTTTTCATAATTTTATTGATAAACAAATACCAATGAGACAGTTTCAAATCAGTTTCAATAATTAACACACTTCATACATTCTTCTTAGTGGTTAATTGCTGTACAAGATGCGGATTTGAGATCCTATTTACAAACACCATTATAACAAACCATTCTATTCATTAAGAGAATGTAACTATATATCTATCATAACCACTTTGAATACACGGATACAAAATGGACATTCATTTATACACCATTTTTTGTTAAGTTCCGTTATTTCAATATTGCATGTGTGTAAACTCAGCAAAATATTCTAAAAGAGTCAAGTAGCCCATAACAGCATTGGGTCTGCTGTTAAACTAGCAATGTCAGAAATTCTTGACCTGAGTCCCCCACAACTCAACATAACAGCATGAATTTACATCCTATATTTCGTCTTCATACTTTTCTACTGGGTGGATAAGACCAAGGTGAAGCAGGACTTATGCAACAAGAGTTGTAGCTTTTGGGTCTGAGAAAGTCAGTGAAAGCCCTCGGGATTTATCCTGAGATCCTGTACCTCAGATTGTAGAACTTTTGTCAGTGCAGCCATCTGGATGAGTCATGGCCATTGCTTGGCCAATGTGCTCTCTGTGAAAGCCTTAGAGAATCTTTTTTCTCCATGTGACTCTCCTTAGGCACACTCTACGTCATCGATCACTTTCCTATTTGGGCACATAATGTCCTTGATCAGAAAATTTGGGACACTACCGAGTTACATGACATTACAGTACAAGTTCTCATATGTCCTGGGTATTAATTGACCTTAGAAGGTTAAGGACAAAATGTTGAATTTCCTTGCATTCTTCCTTTTTCTCTAATTTTGGTCTGCAAACTTATCTTGTTAACCATCCAGAAGACAAGCTTATTGTTATTATGAAACAACTTAGATTATTAAACTAAACCTCACTATCTGTCTGCATATCAAACATCTTAGGCATAATAAGGAACAGGTATTTTTCATCAAGTATTGATATGTTGAACTTTAAGTCCTTACATAAGATAGAAACATTTAAAAATTAGAATATATTTTCAAAATAGGATAAAGAATTACGTATCTCTCATGTTTGCACATAACTCCAAAAATCTCACCATATACAACCTTGAAGAAAGACAGTACCACAATATTCCTTTTCCTGTCTCCTGCTTTCATTCACTGCCCCCTTCTTCTTGAACATTCACCATACCTGAGAGACATCATAGCAGCATCTGGCATGTCATGACAAACAGCCCATATTCAAAATACGAGAATGACAGGCACTCAAAACATGAAACTACTATTACAAATTACCATCTGCAGTGCGGTGGCTTAGGTCATAGGTATCAGTATATATAGTTAGTCAGGGTGAGAATCTTTCCAATTAACTGCTAGATTAAAAAATCTTCTGAATATTCTCAGGATCATTGCCTTACTCATCTTTTAAATATAACTGTATGGCTTGACATTGCCATGCTCTTCTCCTTTCCCTCTCTTGATTAGTTA
>NW_004524679.1:1175656-1176354 GCF_000260255.1 Octodon degus | reverse complement strand
ATGTTTAGATCTTCAATTCATTTTGACTTTAGTTTAGTGCATGGTGATAGACCTGGGTCAAGTTTGATTTTTTGGCATGCAGAGAGCCAGTTTTTCCAGCACCGCTTGTTAAACAGTCTATCTTTCTTCCAGTGAGTATGTTGGCCCCTTTGTCAAAGATAAGGTGGCTGAGTGTGTTCGTTGTGCCTTTAGCATCTTCTAGTCTATTCCATTGATCCTCCAGTCTATTTTGATGCGAGTACCATGCTGATTTTATCACAGTAGCCATGTGGTATAATTTCAACTCAACAATTGTAATGCCTCCTGCCTTGTCTTTATTGCCCAGGATTGCCTTTGATATTCTAGGTCTTTTCCGGCTTCAGATAAATTTTAGAAATGATTTCTCTATGTCTGTGAGATATATCGGTGGTAGTCTGATAGGGATTGCATTAAATCTGTACAGCAATTTTGGGAGTATGGCCATCCTCACAATATTATTTCTTCCTATCCAGGAGTATGGAATATCTTTCCATTTTTTGAAATCCTCTACGAGCTCCTTTATCAGAGTACTATAATTTTTCTGTAAAAGTTCTTGAACTTCTTTAGTTAGATTAATTCCAATGTATTTCGTTTTCCTCGGTGCTATTGTAAAAGGTATTGGTTCTATAATTTCCCTCTCAGTGTGTTTCTTGTCCATGTAGTGGAATGCTATTGACTTT
>NW_004524679.1:1169984-1171638 GCF_000260255.1 Octodon degus | reverse complement strand
ATTGTTGGATTTTGTTTCCTAATCCACTGTGCCAGTCTATTTCTCTTAATTGGTGAATCGAGTCCATTTACATTAATGGTTAGAATTGAGATGTATTGACTTATGATTGCCATGTTATTTTCCTGTTGTTGTTTACTCCTTTTTCTCCTGTGTTTAATTGCTTGCCCTATTTATTTGGTTGCTTCTGATCTCATTCCTGGCATTCTGATCATTTTGGCTCCTCTCTAGTACACCTTTCAGTAGCCTGTGCAGAGTTGGCTTTGTCATCACGAAATTCTTTAGCTTTTCTTTGTCATGAAAGTGTTTCACTTCTCCACCAATCTTGAAAGAGAGTTTTGCAGGGTATAGTAGTCTGGGCTGGAATTTGTTTTCATACAGGACTTCAAGTACTCTGCTCCACGCTCTTCTTGTCTCCATGATTTGTGAAGATAAGTCGGTCATAGTTCTGATGGGTTTTCCTTTGAATGTGATATGCTTTTCTCTAGGGGCTTTCAGTATATTCTTCTTGTGCTGAATTTCTGGGATCTTGACTGTTATATGTCTCAGTGTGTTTTTCATTGGGTTGAGGTTCCTTGTCATTCTGTATGCTTCAGTTAGCTGAATGTCAGATTACTTCTTCATATTTGGGAAGTTTTCTGCTATTACTTCTGCCCATATATTTTTAATGTCTTTTGTAGTGACTCCATCTTTTTCACTGATGCCTATTAGTCTCACATGGTCCATCTTTGCATCATCTTGCAGGTGATGGATTATTATTATTTCCTGCATCCTCGTTGATTTTAAGAGATCCTTTCTTACCTTTTCACTAGCTGCACCAGTGTCTTCAAGATATGAAACGGTTTTGCAAGCTTGTGATTGGGATTTTAATTTCCTCTATATCACTTTGACTCTGCTTCATGCGATCTATTTCTTTCCTGTATTGCTCATTCTAGGAATCCTTCATTTTTCTAATCTCCTCTATTTTTTTCTCAATGTCTTCTTTAGAAGCAGTTATAAATTCTTTTACTGCAATGTTTTTTTTCAGATTGGGTTTCCCCCCTATGTTTCTGTAGTGGCTTCTTTACTTCAGATGCTATGAGTTCTGAGATTTCTTTTTTTATTACAGAAAAGATTTGTGCTCTGATTACCTCTATATCTTTCTGCTGTTCCGTATTTACTATCGACACTATTAATTCATGCATTTGAGCTGAGCTAGTGTCTTCTGCACTTGTTCTGGGTGGGCACTGGGTTTCCTCCATATGTTTCTGCATTTGATTCTTTACTGCAGATGCTATTAATTTAGGGATTTCTTTTTTTATTTCCAATCTGAGTTGCTCTATATCTTTCTGCAGCTATTTCTTTACTTCAGAAGCCATTGATTCATTGCTTTCAGCTGTGTGATTTCCAATTTCTTCTGTGTTAGTGTCCTCTGTATTTGTTACTGTTGGGCTTTGGTTCTGAGGTTGCATTTTTTTCCTTCTCGTCATTTTGTGTAGCACTGTCTTCTGACCTTTTTTGTAGAACTTCGTTGTAGTTATATCCTTAGCACGTACTGAAGTTCAGTTGCAGATCTACAAAGTTTGGATTTGTCCAGCTGTGCCTGGCTTGGTTTGGTTGCTGTGCTCAGCTCCTTCCTGCTGCTGCCCTGAAGGGTGAACCTGTTGTGCCCCTGTGG
>NW_004524679.1:1168710-1169754 GCF_000260255.1 Octodon degus | reverse complement strand
GTGGGGCGTCCCAAGGAGAGTGGAAGAGGGTCTCACCCATGCTGCACCTGGGCTGGAATGAGTAGTGTGTTCCACTGGCGCAGGGTAGCCGGAAGCTCTCCCACACACTCACCTGACCTGGGCTAGGACTGGGTCCTGGGGTTCCTGGAACCCGGCAGAAATTCGTACTAGGTGGACCATTTGGGGGAGTTGCTGCGGAGTGGCGTGGGGTGCCCCAAGGGGGTGGAAGAGGGTCTCACCAATGCTGCACCTGGTCTGGGACGAGTAGTCTGTCCCTCTGGCGCAGGGTAGCCAGAATGTCCTGTCAGTAGGTTTTTAATTACACTTCGTTTTGCATTGGCTGTTATTGGGCCATTGAGAGTGATTATATTTTGTCAATTTACTTTTGGTAATTTTTAACTTTCTAGGAATCTGTCCATTACTTCTGTGTCTTCTATTCTGAGAGAGTAAAGTTTGTCAAAGTACCTATTGATAATCGTCTGATTTTAAACTGGGTCTGCGGTAATTACATCCTTTTCATTCCTTATTGCTTGAATTTGAATTTTGTCTTTCCTCTTTTTGATGAGGTTAGATAGTGTCTTATCTATTTTATTTAATGTTTCAAAGAACAAGCTTTTTTATCGTTAGTTCTTTGAGTTGTTTTCCTCATCTCAATTGAATTAATTTCTGCTCTACTCTCTATGATATCTTCCAGTCTTCGGGCGCTGGGTTTGGTTTGCTTTTCTAGTTGCTGAACTTGCAACATTAGGGTAGTTATTTGTTCCTGTTCTGTTTTCTAAAGTGTGAGTTCACAGCTATGGATTTCCCTCTGACAACTGCTTTCATCTTATCCCACAAATTCCGATAAGTTGTTCTTGAATTTTCATGGAAATGTAGATATTGTTGAATTTCTTGTTTATTTCTTCTGTGACCCATTGGTTGCTAAGTAGGGTGCTGTTTAATTTCCGTGTATGTAAGGTTTTTTTCTGGTTTCTTTTGTCATTTATTTCCAGTTTCATTGCACTGCATTCAGATAATATGCATGAGACAATTTCTGTTTTCTTG
>NW_004524679.1:1155934-1168610 GCF_000260255.1 Octodon degus | reverse complement strand
GCTTTCATCTTATCCCACAAATTCCGATAAGTTGTTCTTGAATTTTCATGGAAATGTAGATATTGTTGAATTTCTTGTTTATTTCTTCTGTGACCCATTGGTTGCTAAGTAGGGTGCTGTTTAATTTCCGTGTATGTAAGGTTTTTTTCTGGTTTCTTTTGTCATTTATTTCCAGTTTCATTGCACTGCATTCAGATAATATGCATGAGACAATTTCTGTTTTCTTGCATATACTTAAGCATGACCTATGGAACAGTATGTGGTCTATTTTAGAAAATAACCCATGTGCAGCTGAGAAAATGTGTATTCAGCTGGGTTTGGGTGGAACACTCTGTATGTGTCCAACAAGTCCATTTATTTTAAGCTCTGGTTCAATTCTGTTATTTCTTTGCTAATTTTTTGTCGGTTGACCTATCTTTTTGAGATAAGGGAGTGTTAAAGTCTCATGTTAAGATTGTGGTATTGGATATTACATTTTTCATGTTCACTAAGATTTGCTTTATATAGTTGGGTGCTCCCATGTTTGGTGCATACATATTTATGAGTGTTACCTCTTCCTCTTCAATTTTTCCCCTAAGCCTTATATAGTGGCCTTCTTATTTTCTTGATCATTGTTGCTTTGAAGTTGAGACTGTCTGGGAATAGAATTGTTACCCCTACTTTTTTCTGACTTGCTGGAGTGTGTATTATTCTTTAGCATCCTTTCACTTTCAGCCTATGAATATTTTTATGAGTTAAGTGTATTTCAGGTATACAGCATATTGTTGGAGTTTGTTTCCTAAACCTCTGTGCTAGTCTATTTCTCTTAATTGGTGAATTAAGTCCATTTACTTTGGTGGTTATAATTGAAATGCATTGATTTATAATTGATATTATTTACCTGCTGTTGCTTACTCCTTTTTCTCCTGTGTTTAATTGTTTGCCCTATTTAGTTGGTTGCCTCTGATCTCATTCATGTAGTTCTGATTATTTGGGACCCTCTCTTGAACATCTTTCAGAAGCCTGTGTAGGGTTGGCACTGCCATCATGATATTTTTTAGTTGTTCTTTGTCATGGAAGTATTTCACTTCTCCATCAATCTTGAAAGAGAGTTTTACAGAGTATAGTATTCTGGACTAGAATTTGTTTGCATGGAAGTCTGGAAGTACTCTGCTTCATGCTTTCTTGCCTTCATGGTTTGTGAAGGGAAGTCAGTCATAATTCTGATGGGTTTTCCTTTGAATGTGATCAGCTTCTTTTCTCTAACATCTTTCAGTATATTATTCTTGTGCTGAATTTCTGGGATCTTGACTATTATATGTCTCAGTATGTTTTTTAAAGGGTTGAGGTTACTTGCTATTCTGTATATTTCGGTTACCTAAATGTCAGATTATTTCCTCACATTTGGGAAGCTTTCTGCTATTACTTCTGCCCATATTTTTTATTGTCCGTTGTATTGACTCCTTCTTTCTCACTGACACCTATTAGTCTCACATTATTCATCTTTGCATCGTCTTGCAAGTGAGAAATTATTTTTTCCTGTATCCTAGTTGTTTTTAGGTGATCTTTCTTACCTTTTCACTAGCCTCACCAGCGTCTTCAAGATGGAAACTCTGTCTTTACTTTCACTCAAACCATTTTGCAAGCTTGTGATTTAGATTTTCAGTTCCTTTTTGTCTCTTTGACTCTGCTTCATGCCATCTATTTCTTTCCTGTATTGCTTATTCACGGAATCTGTCATTTTTCTAATCTTCTCTATTTTTATCAATGTCTTCTTTAGAAGCAGTTATTAATTCTTTTACTGTAGTATTTTTTTCAGATTGGGTTTCCTCTCTTTGTTTCTGTAGTTTCTTCCTTACTTCAGATGTTATGAGTTCAGAGAATTCTTTTTTTTTATTTCAGAAAAGAATTCTGCTTTGAGTTCCTCTATAACTTTCTGCTCTTACTTATTTACTATTGACACTATTAATTCATACATTTGAGCTCAACTAGTGTCCTCTGCACTTGTTCTTGGTGGACGTTGGATTTCCTCCACATGTTTCTGCATTTGATTCTTTATTGCAGATGCTATTAATTCAGGGATTTCTTTTTTCATTTCCAATTTGAGTTCCTTTACACTTTCTGCAGTTGTTTCTTTATTTGAGAAGGTGTTGATTCATTCATTTCATCTGTGTAATTCCCAATTTGTTCTGTGTTAGTGTCCTCTGCACTTGTTATGGTTGTGCTTGTCATCTGAGAATGCATTTTGCTTCTTTTTATTGTCATTTTTGTAGCACTGTCTTCTGACCCAGAATATGTGTTATCTTAACTGAAAAAAACTCAACACATATGAGTACCAAAATTTTTTAGTATATCATGTACATCAAAAAGATAAAAGGAAACAAGGAGAAAAATTAAGATTCCATGAAAGTAAACATTAATATTCAATCACTTGTCCAATCTTGCATAAGTATATGTGTTAATATGCACAACAGATTTGATGACAACAATAGAGAATTTAACAACCATTGTAACTAGTTATTTGTGTTCTGAAAATCGGTAACATATATATTGTTTCATGTTATCTTCTTTCTCTCTTATATTCTGCTTTTCAGATTCTGCTTTTACTTTTCAAAATAAAAAGGAAGGTTTTTTTAATTTTGTATATACATATATATTTTTAATTTTATTTTTTCCTTAATTTTATTGAGAAACAAATAGCAATGAGAGAGTTTCAAACCAAACTGGTAGTACAGTTTCAATAATTAACACATTGTGTACATTCTTCCTAGTGGTTAATTGCTGTACAAGACGCGGACTTGATATCCTATTTACAAACATCATTAGAACAAATCCCTCTATTCATTAAGAGAATGTAACTATATATCTATCTTAACCATTTTGAATACACAGATACAAAATGGAAATTTATCTGCATTCTCTTTTTTTGTTAAGTTCCGTTTTTGAATATTATAGGTGTGTTAACTCAGCAAAATATTCTAAAAGAGTCCAGTAGTCCATAATAGTATTAGGTCTTCCACTTCACTTGCAATATCAGAAATTGTTGACCTGAGTCCCCTACAGTTCAACATAACAGCATGGTTTTACTTCTTATACTTCGTTTTAATACTTTTCTGCTGGATGGTTAAGACCAAGATACAGCAGGACCTATGCAACAAGAGTTGTAGCTTTTGGGCCTGATAAGATCAGTGAAATCCCCTCAGGATTTATCCTGAGATTCTGTACTTCAGGTTGTAGAACCTTTGTCAGTGTCAGCCATGTGAATGAGTTACAGCTACTGCTTGGTCAATGTGCTCTCTGTGAAAGCCTGAGAGAATGTTTTCTCTCCATGGGACTTTCCTTAGGCACACTCTACATCATCGAACACTTTCCTCTTTGGCCCCATGATCTCCTTGATCAGAAAATTTGGGACACTACCGAATTACATTACGTTACAGCACAAGTTCTCATATGTCCTGAGTCTTAAGTGACCTTGGAAGTCTAGGGCTAAAATGTTGGCTTTCCTTGTGGCCCTCCTTTTTCTCTAATTTTGGTCTGCAAAGTTAGGTTGTTAACCATCCAGAAGGCAAACTTATTGTTATTACCATTAAACCTAGGCTGTTAAGCTTAACCTCACTATCTGTCTGTATGTCAACCATCTTAGGCATAACATGGAACAGGTATTTTTCATCAAGTATTGATATGTTGAACTTTAAGTCCCTGTAGAATATGATGAAAAAACATTTAAAAATTAGAATACATTTTTAAAAAGCCATAAAGAATTATATGCTTCTTATGTTTACACATAACTCCAAAAATCTAACCATATACAACCTTGAAGCAGGACAGTCCCATAATATTCCTTTTCCTATCTCTTGCCTTCATTCACCACCCCTTTCTTTTTGAGCAATCATCTACTCGAGAGACAGCACAGCAACAACTGGCATGTTAAAAAGGGAAGTTTAATATAATAAAAAATGGACCTACAAAGGCTTATTTGTGAGTTCTACGTCTTCTATTAATCTAAGACAAGGCAAGAGGAAGAATTGTAGTTTACTTCACACTGAGAACTGAACATAATGTACTAAGGTCATAGGACATCAGTGTGAAAAGTAAAAAGTAAATAAAAGTATTACCAGCTTGTGGACAATTATATGCATACTAGACTAATTTTCAATTTTACACAGCCATTTCCATTCTTCTATTTATTCTAATATGGCTGTTAGTGAGCTCACTTTCCAACCTAAATGCCTATTCTTTCCACATCATTTATACATACACAGACATCTATAAGGTATGAGCAAATATGTAATGAAATGTTACATTTTATAAGTTTATGCTGCGAGACGTATGGCCATTGATTTCCTAAAATTTATTCATCTTTATTTCAAAGACACTTACCTATAGTTCTTGTAACATTCTTGGTAATTTTTCAGAAATGATCTTTCATTTCTTTGTAAGGTATTATGAAAAATAACGTGAATATTTCTGTGAATAGTACCCCATAGAAACACAGTTTCATAATAATTTTATGATATGTCATCCTCATCCACCTTATTCAATGGGTGCCACACTTTGATACTTCTTGCTCTTACCAAAAGTCACAGACCAAAAAAGGTAAACATTGTGAATCAATTCCTTATATCAACAGAAGTATAACAGCATAATTAAAGGCACTCATAGAAAATGAAATTGAGAACTATGGTAGTCCCCAGTCACTCCAGTGGATTATTTCTCTGATGCAGTACAGAGATGGATGAGTACACATTGCAATGATTTTTTGTTGTTTCTTTGATCCGGTCTTTCCATTAAATGACATTTTCCTCCAGTAGGCAACATATTTTTGACCTATGCTAATAAAGAAATTCAAGAAAGTAGATTTTGCAAAGTTACTTCAGCAAATGGAAGGAATGATGTGAAAATGTAGTGAGAGGGGATGTTTTGAGGCATATTGTGTTCTTACTGGAATAATATTTTAAGCTTAAATATTCATATTTCTGGCACACTTCTTATGTCATATTTTAAAGACTTTTTAAAGTTTACTTTTCATATTTTTCAACCATGACTAAGCACATCTAGATGAAAGAGTGGAGCTTTAGGTGATTCAAAATAAATAAGACCAAATAGAGGGTACATTATCGTAAATGTAAAGTACCTCTAAGAAGACACACAGCCTCCTTCTAGGGCCTGAGACAGGCTTAGTTGGGCTTAAAAAGACTTTTCTTAGGAACTACGTTGTAAAATTACTCCTGTGAGTCTTATAGTCAATCAGCAAAGAGGACACGTTACTTAAAGTTCTAAGATAGATACAGAATGGTATACATTCTGGGAGACAAGCATGTTTTCTTTTCTAGCAGTGAACAGTTCAGGATTATCACAAGGATAGAGATTGATTGAATGTTAACAACCCAAACACACTGCTTTTGCTGAACAGGTTTATATTTGTGTGCTTGCTTTTTAACTCTAACAGATTTCATCCACTGACTTTTACAAAGGGAAAGAAGTCAAAGATGATATACACAAATCTAAGAAGCATCAATATTTTTACTGGGCAAGATTCATGATTCTGAAAATTGTGAGATTGAAAAAAAATTTTAAATGGAAAAAATCAAATGGTATGATGAAAATATGGCTTCTGAATAAAGTATAACATTGCTATCTACTTCTCTCAAATTTCACAATACAATGCTGGCTCAAGAATTCATTATATATTTTTTTTGCTACACAGTATTTTATTTTTTAGGAGTAGTTGCATATAAGTTGAGAAAGTTAGATTTAAATTTAAATTCCTTAATGACCTGTCCCAGAATTACTAACAATGGGATTTAAATTTTGATTTGTGAAAATAGAATTTAAGTCATTTCCCTCAAAAGGGACAGGGCTGCTTAGTGGCGATATGTGGCAGCTCTGTTGTCCCAAGAGGGTACTGGCTCCTCAGTAGGTATCCCTGGGCAGTCAGTGTGTATGGTACTAAGGCAGATGCAGAGCAGGCTGACTCCTTCAGAAGTCAGGCAGGCCAGGTAGTGGGAAGAGAGAAGCAAAGCTCTCTACTTCCTCCCAGAGAGCCCACACAGCCTTCTGATGCTTCTCATTCCCTGCCAGCTTCTCCTTGAACTCCTTCAGTGTAGCCCTGGAGCCCACATTGTTCTGAATCTGTAGAGTCAGCTCTATACCTTTGTGGATAAAGTATGCTACGTTTTGGCAGTCTTTTTCCAAAAGTCCCAGGGTTGTTAGTGTTGGGGTCCCCAGTCGCAGTCCACTGGGCCTCAGTGCACTTCTGTTACTTGGGCAAGTATTCTTATTGCAGGCAATAGAACAGTCTTCTAGCACCTTCTCAGCCCTTCTGCCATCTGTGCCCTTGGAAAGTAGATATATGAGGATCAAATGGTTGTCAGAGCCACCTGTAACAATTTCATAACCCAGCTCTGTAAGGGCCTCAGCCAGAGCTCTGCAGTTGGCCACCACCTGCAGCTGTTAGATTTTGAATTGTGTAGTCATGGCTTGCTTCAGGGCCACAGCAATTCCAGCAATGACATGGTTGTGGGGACCTCCCTGGAGGCCTGGAAACACAGCAGAATTGATGAACGACTCCAGGTTGTACAGAATCTCCTTGCCAGTCTTGGGATCCGTGCCGCACACTCCTTTTCTGTAGAAGATCATGCCAGCACGACAGCCTCTCAGGGTCTTGTGGGTTGTGGTGGTCACCACATGGCAGTGCTCAAAAGGGGAAGGCACCACGCCAGCTGCCACCAGTCCACTGATGTGCGCCATGTCTGCCATGAGATATGCTCTGTTCTCATCTGCAATCTTCCACAAATGTGCATAGTCCAGGTTTTGAGAGTAGCAACTGGTTCCATCAAAGATCAGCTTTGGGTGGAAGAGGTGGGCATTCTCCTCCAGCTGGTCATAGTTGATGTAGCCAGTGTCTGGATATACCTTATAGGGCATAGATTCAAAGAAGATAGATGTAGCAGAGATTTTCTTCTTGTCTGTCATGAACCCATGGGTCAGATGGCCTTCATCAGGCAGGTCCAGGCCCATGGTGCACCCATGGGGCTCCACCAGGGCAGTGTATATCCTGAAGTTTGCAGGGGATCCTGAGTATGGCTGGACATTGACCATCCAGCATTGTGGGTCTAGATGATAGGACTGCAGCGCTCGCTTCTGACATAGTATCTCCAGTTCATCGATAAATTCATTTCTGCCATAATATCTCTGGCCTGGATACCCTTCAGAGTATTTGTTATTTAAACAGGAGCCAAGGGCTTCCAGAACTGTCCGGCTGGCAAAATTCTCAGAGGCAATCAGCTCCTGTCCCACTCACTTCCGGTTACTCTCCTTCTTAATGATGTTGTACACTTCAATGTCACTGTCCTTGAGGGGCTGTGCCAGCATAGTTTCACGGGAGGTCCACATGGCAGCATCCTTGTGAGTTCCGTTGACTGGAGTCATTATCACACTAGTTCAAAGCTGCCGGCTACACCTCAGTCCTACGCCGCCTCCAGTCCCACACGAGCCAGGCCCCGCCAACCCGCAGGAATTCGTTATATCTTAAAAAATAAGTGTAATGGTCTCCTATCTTTTTTTCCAGGTTTTGCTATACATCCAAACTATAATCTTTTTTACCTAAAACCATACATTATTTTTTACAAATTAAGAATGCCTATCTTCTGCATTTTGCAGAGGATACAGATAAATGAAGAGAACATTATGCTCACATTTATTACAAGAATAAGTCTATAAATCTACAAAATCTCAACATTCCATGAATTCCCTGTGAAGTTGAAATCACAATACAACTAATTACTATGAAACCTAAGATGCGCTTATTAGACATCTGATATGAGTTCTGATTCATGTGTGCCACAGCATGGAGGGAAATTGGATATTTCATAGAACTCAGTAAGCATTGCCTATATAATGCATAGTAAAAGGTTCTGTATGGCCTGATATGCAGCATAAAATTCCGTGGGTGTAGATGACAAAAGTGATATTCAGATCTTCTTGCAGATGCTAATGGGCTTCCACACTTAAAATAGAAAACACAGGGTGCAGACCATTATACAAGGAATATCCCCATGACTAGTGCAAGACCAAAGAGGGAAATAACAAATGTTTGCCACTTTATCTACATAACTTAGATGTTCCCCTCAGAAGAAACATAGATTTAAACTTTGAGGGGAAGGGCAACAAACTGGTTGTTTCTATGCAAATATAAAATTAGTGAAAAGGAAATGTAAATCAGAATGAAGAATGTTTTTTTAAGAAGTTTTGAACTTAGATGACAGAAAAAATATTCCTTTGCCTCAAAACTATTGGAAGCTATCCACTATAGGAAAAGGGTCAGGATCTCTTAAAAATGTGCTATCTCAAAAGAATACAAAAGTAGTGATGATTGTTATATTATGTATTGTTATCATTAAGTTTTTCTCAGTTTACCAGATAAAGGCATGCAACATTGAATAAGCTTTGTTTTTTTTTTCTTATTCTTGTTAATTGCTTTTTGTTTCATTTCCTCTTTAAAAGTAAAAAAGAGAAATGTGATAAAATTTTAGTAACACTGAGCATAAATGTAATAAAAACATAAGCTATACATTCCAAAATAAAAGAGGAGACATAATTGCAGAGCTTGTTATTTTGTTCCTGTTTTGTAAGGATTTTTTGCATTGTCTTCTACTCTGAGTAATTACTTTGAAGATAGCAACACACACTGTAATAACTATTGCTATCCTCTTATTAGTTGCTGTCAAAATTTCATTTTATCTTTTTTTATTTGTAGTTGTATTTTTTATTTATTTGACACAGGATCTCCCTAAGCAGCCCAAACTCATACTGATTCTCCCTGAGCTTCAACAAAGGGTTCTTCTTAGAATTGATTTGGATAGGGCTGGAGAGATGGCTCAGTGGTCTAAAGCACCTACTTAGAACAAGCTTGGCAAAGCATCAGGGACCGCGGTTCAATCCCCCACCACCACATGCCAGCCAGTCCCGCCCCCTGGTGGGCTGAGCTAGCCACACACACACACCACACACACTCTCTCTCTCTCTCTCTCTCTCTCTCAAATAAATAAAAAAAATTTTAACAAAAAGAATTGATTTGGATAGTGGTTCTATTTTACACCATAAACTTTTGAAAGCTTTCTGGAAGTTTCCCAAGAAGGGGGGAGGTGTAGAAAACTGGAAATTAAACACTTTACTTGTAAAAACTCATGATCCATTTCATTTGATGGTGAACCCAAGAGCTCAAAATAGAGGATATGGATGGACACCCATCTTAGTCCAAATCAAAACTTCTGAAGAGCTGGTGCTACAAAGGAAAATACATCCCTAATTAGCTTTATAATCTTCACTGAGGTGTTCCTATGTGTTGCCATTTCTACAAGGGTCTAAATTAAAAATATTCCCACAGATGTGTGAAATTGTTTTTTCTAGTCCTAAAGCCACCACTGGCTCTTGTCCTTGCTTATTTCTCCAATCCTAACTCAATGAAATAATCTCATATTTGAAACCTAAATTTAAAAATGTTACTTTCCATGGAAGTCCCAGAAATCTTTCCCCCATTTGCACTTCATGCCTCTCACCAGCCACTCAACCTCCCATCACTCATCCAGTTCTAATACCTCTCCACATGTACCCTAATACAAAACGTGTACAACATGTATGCAACAAGATGAGAAGTTTTGTCTTAAAAGAAAGTAATCAAGGGACAATCAATTAACTGTACTGACAATTTTGCCTTTATTATTTGGTCAAACAGTTTTGAGTTGGAAGTCTCACATGGCGTACTTCTTCGTCCATTTTCTAGCGATTCGGTCATAGTCTCCCCTATTCCTGAGGTAGAGCTTGGCGATTTCAGGAACTAAAGAATCGTCAGGATTGGGATCACACAACATGGAAAAGATGGATAACAGTACGTTGCAAATTGTGAACGCTGGTGACCACTGCTTCCTGAGATCTAGACAGATGTTTCCATTTCGACTGATACTTGGGTGAAAAATTCGGGTGGTAAATGTTATCTTGGGTGGTGTAAATGGATAATCCGAAGGAAACTGGATATTTAAGGAAAAAACGCCTCCCTGGTAGGGGCTATCATTGGGACCCATTATGGTCCCCTGCCAGAAGAACAAGTCATTACCCATGGGTCCGGCAGAGCAATGGGTTGGTGGATCACGAGCGAGACCGCAGAGCTCCTTTTGAATCCGCTTCAGAGCCATTCTCTTCAGGTCTTGGGGCCTCAAATTTGGCTCAGGTCTGGAGGCATTGTCCAGGGCATCAGTGTTGTTAGACTTCCAGAAACGCTGCAAAAGGCCAAGGCAACGGGTTCTTGCATTGAGGAATGGTTCTCTGATTGTGGGAGTTGCTGAGAAGGTCCGCCCAGAGTGAAGAGGGCAGAAGGAGACAGCTGGTATCTGTTGCTGGACATCACTTTCGGTACTGCTAGAAACCTGTGGATTGAGGCCTCCTCCCATGATATTACCCAGGGAGCTTGAGAGTCCACTGTCCGCCAGAATGATACCTGTTCAGAGGCCTCTGCTAGAGAGGCCAGAGGTCCTGAAGCAGACTGCCACAATGCTGTGTCTGGTCTCCCTGAAGCCAGGTCCCTGTAACTGTAGTGATCCATTCAGTGAGGTAACAAAGGCCAAAGAGAGTGCGTCACATGTAGGCAGGAACTGACGTAGGCAGGTGGGGGCAGGGCAAAAAAGAGGGTTGGAATTAATAATGGGAGAAGGTGCCAAATCTCTCCTCGAGCGCTTATTCCATGGACAGGCAAGTTATACATGCCAGTTACCAGTAAAATAAAATAAAATGATAATAAAAAAGTGGGTTTCATGAATTGTCCTGCATTTCTCACACAGGGTCACTTTCTCTTTTCATTTTCTGAATCTCTCTTTTTTCTCCAGATATATCTTTTCTATTTTTGGAATTTTTAAATAATTTTTATTGGAGCCAGGGAGATAGCTCAGTAAAGTAAGTGCTTGCCTGGCAAGCGCAAGGGCCTGAGTTCAATCCCCGGTTCCACCAAAATAATAATAATAATAATAATAATAATAATAATAATAATTTTTATTAAGGATACTAGGTTTGCAATGCAGCCCATATGTGATTTGTTAAATTTTTTTTACATACAATTATCTTTGAAGAACTGTGCTTGCAAAGTCAATAAAGTTAAAAATAGCGACAATAGTTGCAATAACGATGATGGGTTTGAACTTTTTGGTTCTACTTACTGATGCTCATTCTCTCTACTTTAATCTACATTTTCTCACGACATTTATTTTTCTGTGCTTTGATTCATTTCTTTGTTAATTTTTTTGAGAAAAATAGCAATGAGACAGTTTCAAAACCGATTAGTAGGACAGTTACAATAATTAATACATTGCATATTGTGGTCTTCATAGTAGTTATTCGTAGTACAAGATGGAGACATGATATCTTGTCTAAACACAATTAGTACAAATCTTTCTTCTCATTGAACTAAGATAAAGTAGCTGTATCTATCCTATTTTTTTTGTGTGTGTATATATACATATATAGTTACTGATCAAGGTGATTATGGGGCCACAGAGGAAAGTGATCGATGATGTAGAGTGTGCCTAAGGAGAATCACATGGACAGAAAACATTTTCTCAAGCTTTCACAGTGAGCAAATTGGTCAAGCAGTGGTCATGACTCATCCACATGGGTGACACTAACAAATGATCTATAAACTGTGGTACAGGGTTTCAGGTTAAATCCTGAGTGGATTTGACTGACCTTGTCAGATACAAATGTTACATTTCATCTTATATAGGTCCTGCTTTATCTTGCTTTAACTATCTAGTAGAAAAGTATAAAAACAATGTATAAAAAGTAATCCATATTAATATACTGAGTTGTAAAAGGCTCAAGTCAACAACTTCTGACGTTGCCAGTGCTATGGATAACCCACTACTATTAAGGACTAGTGGACTGTATTGGATTATTTTGCTGAATTCATGTACATACAATATATAAATGACAATGGAATACCCATCTCTGACAAAACTAAACAAAAAAGGGGATACAAATGGAGGACCATTTTTGTATCTGCGTATACAAAATAGGTTAGATATACAGTTACTTTCTCTTAATTCATTGAGAAGAAATTTGTACTAATAGTGTTCAGACAGGATATCATGTATGCATCTTGTACTATGAATAACCACTACAAAGATGACAATATGCAATGTATTTATTATTGAAACTGTCCTACTAATTGGTTTTGAAACTGTCTCATTGGGGCTGGGGAAGATGGTTCAGTGGAATAAGTGCTTTCCTGGCAAGCTCAGGGGCCTGAGATCAATCCCCAGTTCCACCAAAAAAAATGTATATTGAAACTGTCTCATTGCTATTTGTTTCTCAATAAATTTAATAAAGAATAAATATAATTTAACATATCAATGATTGATGGAAATACCTGTTCTATGTTATGTCTAACGAGTTTAATATTCAGACAGATAGTGATGTTAAGCTCAACTTCCTATGCTATGGAATAATAATATCATTAAGCTACTGTTCTGAAGGGTTGACAACTTCAGTTTGAAAACCAACAAATCAGAGAAAAAGAAAGGCTACAAGGATAGCCAACATTTTGGCCGTAGCCCTTCAAGGTCAGTGAGGATCCAGATATATCTTTGAGACTAAGTGAATCAAATTACAAACACTACTTAATTGTAGATAGTTGGATGGCTAGATAGGA
>NW_004524679.1:1149904-1155834 GCF_000260255.1 Octodon degus | reverse complement strand
CAGGACACATAAGCTCTGTATAAGTATCTTTTAAAAATATGATATTTAGATAATTTGTTTTAAAAATTTTCATAGCCTGGAAAATTTATATTTTATTAAAATATAGTCTACAGAAATTGTTTCTGGAGGTAAATGCAATTAATCATTTTTAATCACTCTTCAGAGAACTGAGATGAGGGCAGAAGGAAAAGAAACGATTACTTAATCTGTGATATATATATAGTTAAACTTAACAATGATGCAGTCGTTATATCTAGTCTAACACTATGTCTGTATTCATTTGGTCAACATATGAATCAAGCTTTTAATTTTGAAAGAAAAGACAAAATAATGATAATTAAAACAGAAATGATACAGAATTTCACTAAAGAAATTAACAAGTATGCTACAGTAATTAGTGTAATGCATAGTGTTGGATTCAGATTATTTGTTTAGATTGCTAAATCTGTGTATGCAAAATTGTAAAAATAAGAAGAAAAAAATTGAGCCTTCACAGCTCCTTTACCTGTCGATTTACATAGAAATCGACAATACAACTATTCAAGACAACTTGCATACATACAACTATAACTCTTTCTCTCTCCCTCAATCTCCTGTCCTTCTCTTCTCAGTATTCCTTTCTCTTGAATAGATTCATTCCCTTTCCCACGTATCTATTTCGTCTTTCAGATTTTATTTACTCTTTCAGGATCTTACACTAGTGAGACAATGACACAGTGTTTGCATATGACTTGTTCCACTTAAAAGTATGAGATCAAGTTGCATCCATTTATTGATGAAAGTTCAAATTTTTCTTTTCTATAAGAGAGCAATACACCATAATGTAAAACTACCACATCTTCTTAATCCATTCCTCAGTTGATAGGCACATGCATTCGTTCCATTATTTATTAATTTTTACTCATTATTAATGTTATTGAAAATCAATAATAATTATAGGCAAATTAAAAATTGTACACAAATATTGAAATGTGACAGATACAATGTAAACAGTTTAGAAAAGTATTTCTGAAATGAATACAAGAGATTAATAACACATTGCAAACAAAAATATTTAGAAGCTTAAATGAATATAACAATAAAAATAATCTAAAATTAACATGAAGAAGAGTTTACAAATCAGTCATATGATATTTCACTCTGTGAAAATCAAGAAACTTATATTCAAGTAATTAGAATTCTCAAACTAGGAGGAGGTATGCAATAAATATTTAAAGATATAAAATGTATGGATATAGTTACAATTATAGCACCACATTTGCAGGAAAACTGAACCTTTTGTACAAGAAATATGAATTAAATTATACCAAGATACAGAAAAATGAAATTGTACAAAACTAATTGTAAAGAAAAAATCACTAAATCATATATATAGAAAAACATTAGCTATGGAAAAACAAAATTATAGCATCTTATTCCACATTAGAAAAAAAAAAGCAAGTGGGTAAAAAACTAGACTTATTTATTCAAAGGACTAAAAATAAAGCATCTGTACTTATAGAATTTTATACTTAGCAAATATATCTTTGAAAACTAAAAGCAAAATATTTTCCAGTTATACAAATTCAAAATATTCTAATACTTACAGAAATAGCATATAGAAAATAGCAAAGACATCAATCCAGAAGGCAAGAAAAGTTACTGTATGATCCCGGAAAAAGAATAAAGAGCTCTCAAAATGATAGTTATGCAGGACTATATAAAATATAATTATAGGCCACACTCTTGGGACCGCCTAGATCCTCCCAACAACAGGCTCTGCCAGTGTGTGGGAGAACTTCTGCACTGTCCTGCACCTGCTGGACAAAGCACAAATTACCAAAACTGAATCAAGATATAGCAACTCTCAATAACCCAATGACAGCCAAAGAAATATGAAATCTAATTTAAAAAACAAAACTACTGACAAAGAAAAGTCCAGGTCCTGATGGATTCAAAGATGAAGTCTGCAAGAAATTTATGGATAATATAATCCCTATACTCCTCAAAATGTTTAATGAAATTGAAAAGGAAGCAATGCTCACAAAATCATTCCTGGAGAAAAGTATTGTGCTTATACCAAAACCAGGAAAGACGCAATTAAAAAAGAGAACTACAGGCCAATTTCCCTCAACAAAACAGATGCAAAAAGCCTCAATACAATCCCAATAAATAAAATACAGCAAATCATCAAGAAGATTATACATTATGACATGGTAGGATTCGTACCAGGGATGCAAGGATGGTTCAATATACACAAATCTAAAAATGTAATACAATATATCAATACAGCCAAATCTAGAAACCACATGATGATGTCAATTGATGCAAAGAAGGCTTTCTACGAAGTCCAACACTCATTCATGTTCAAAGTCCTACAGAAAATTGGAATAGATGGCCTCCATTTCAACCTGAAAAAAGCCGCCAATGACAACCCAATGGCTAATATAATTCTAAATGGTGAAAATCTGAAATCTATTACTCTCAGATCTGGTACAAGACAAGGATATCCTCTATCACCACTCCTATTCAATACAGTTCTGGAATCATTGGCTAGAGCCATTAGACAAGAGAGAGATATAAAAGGAATAAGAATATGTAATGAAGAAGTTAAATTATCATTATTAGCAGATGACATGATACGTTACTTGCGAGACCCGAAAAACTCCACGAAGAAGCTACTAGAATTGAAACACAAATTCAGTAGCATAGCAGGATACAAAGTAAACACACAAAAGTCAGTAGCATTCCTCTACATAGATAATAAACACAAGGACAGGGAAATTAAAGAAAAAACACCTCTTGCAATAGCACCTCAGAAAACAAAATACCTTGGAATTCATCTAACTGAAAAAATCAAAGATCTTTTCAAGGAAAATTACAGTACTCTAAAAAAAGAGATTTACAGGATTTCAGAAAATGGAAAGATATTCCCTGCTCCTGGATAGGAAGAAACAACATTTTGAAGATGGCCATACTCCCTAAATTGCTGTACCAATTTAATGCTATTTCCATCGAATTATCCACAACATTCCTCCCAGACATAGAGAAATTGTTCCTAAAATTTATATGGATTCAGAAAAGACCTAGTATAGCAAAGGCAATCCTGGGCAACAAAGACAAGGCAGGAGGCATTATAATTCCTGACTTGAAATTATATTACCAAGATGCTGTGATAAAATCAGCATAGTACTAGCAATGAAAGACCTGAGGATCAATGGAATACATTAGAACGTGTAGAAACCTCTATAAACACACTGGGCCACCTTATCTTTGACAAAGGAACCAAACATGCTTACTGAAAGAAAGATAGCTTCTTTAACAAATGGTGCTGGAAAAACTGACTCTACATGCCGAAAAGTAAAACTTGAACCACGTCCACAACCATGCACTAAACTAAAGTCAAAGTGAATTAAACACTTAAACATTAAAACAGAAACACTAACTTTCCTGGAAGAGAAAGTAAGAATAACTCTTGAAGATATAAGGGTAGGCAAAGTGTTCATGAACAAAAATCAAATCGCATGGGTAGCACATGAAAGATTTAAGAACGAGGACCTTCTCTTATTGAGAAATTTTTGCATGACAAAAGAAATTACCAACAAAGTCAAAAGACAACCCACAAATTTGGAATAAATCTTGACACATAAGGACTCAGACAAAGGTCTGCTCTCTAGAATATATAAAGAACTAAGAAACATTAGAGCCCCAAAATTTAAAGACTTAATCCAGAAATGAGCATGCAGGATGAACACACACTTCTCAGAGGATGGAATTAAAGAAGCAAATAAATACATGAAAAAATTCTCCACCTCACTAGCCATCCATGAAATGTAAATTAAAATAACATTGAGATACCATCACATCCCAGAAAGAATGGCTATCATAATCAAATCAACTACCAACAAATGTTGGAGAGGCTGTGGCGAAAAAGGAACCTTTCTCCACTGCTCATGGGAATGTAGACTGGTGCAACCATTATGGAAAACAGTGTGCAGATTCCTTAAAGTCTAGGACTGGAAATTCCATTCAAACCAGCTATCCTCCTACTGAGAATTTTCTTGGAGGAACTGAAAACTTCATATTATATTGATATATGTGTACCGATGTTTATAGCAGCATAATTTGTGATAGCCAAATATTGGAAACAACCAAGATGCCCATCACCTGAAGAATGGATGAAAAAGATGTGTTATTTTTATGCAATGGAGTATTACTGAGCAATAAAGAATGATAAACTTGAAGCCTTCATATATAAGTGGATCCCATTAGAAGATATACTCATAAATGAAATAAATGAGACCCAGATGTGTAAATCTCATATAGTCTCCCTAATGTAAGAACTCAAAAGAAAAAATACAAACAGAAATCTATAGCACAATTAAAAGTAAAGCAAGAAGTTGAGGATTAGACAACGAAAAGAGGGCATGGAGAAAAGCTAGGAAAAATGACAGGGACAAAGCCATACATCTATATGTATAAGATGGGTAAGGAAATGATCCTGAAACTTTCAACAGGTTGTTGAATCTATCAGTTACTGTGTGAGGTTCTCACCCTGACTAACTATATATGCTGATACATGTGACCTGAGCGACTGCACTGAAGATAGCAATGTGTTAATAGTGTGGTCATACTTGGATACCTGTCATTCTGGTCTTCTAAATACGTGCTGCTTGTCATAACATACCAATTATGACCCGAATGTATCTCAAGTAAATGTTTTGTTTTGTTTTGTTTTGTTTAAAAAAAAGATGTTCAATGTTATGACTAAGATGTTTGATATTCAGATGGATATTGAATTTAAACCCAAATGCATATGTTTTAAGGCAATAGAAAACTTCTCTTCTGGAGGGGTAACAACCTGTGCTTGCAGACCAAAAATTAGAGAAAAAGAAGGGCTGCAAGGAAAGCCAACATTTTGGCCCTAGCCTTTCAAGGTCAGTGAAGACATAGGACATAGGAGACCCTGTTCTGTAACATCATGTAACTCTGTTGTGCCCCAAATTTTCTCACCAAGGAAATTATGGGGTCACAGAGGAATGTGATCAATGATGTAGTGTGTGCCTAAAGAGAGTCACATGGAGAGAAAACATTCTCTCAGGCTTTCTCAGAGACCAAATAGGCCAAGCAATAGCTGTGACTCATCCACATGGCTGACACTGACAAACGATCTACAAAGTGCAGCATAGGGTATCAGCATAAGTCCTGAAGGGACTTGACTGACCGTGTCAGATACAAAAGTTACATTTTTTGTTATATATGCCTTGCTTTATCTTGATCTTAACCATCCCACAGAAAAGTGTAGAAACGAGGTATGGAAAGTGAAGCCATATTAATAGGCTGAGCTGTGGAAGGTTCAAATCATCAGATTCAGACATTTCCTGGCCTGTGGATAACCCACTACTATTGTGGAGTACTGGACTATTTTGGAATATTTTGCTGAATTCATGCACCTACAATATTTGGGGGTTTTTTTGTTTTGTTTTGTTTTTTCATGGAAACAGGGATTGAACTCAGGCCCTTGTGATTGCCAGGGAAGCACTTACACCACTGAGCCATCTCCCCGGCCCTAATATTTGGATAGCAATGGTACCCATCTCTGACAAAACTGACCAACAAAGAGTCATATGAATGGACACTATTTTATATTTATAGACAAAATAATTAGGATAGATGTATAGCTACTTTCTCTTAATTCAATAAGAAGAAATATCTGTACTAACAGTGTTTGGACAGGACATCATGTGTACATCTTGTACTATGAATGACTTCTACAAAGACAACACTATGCAATGTATTAATTGTTGTAACTCTCCTACCAACCTGTGTTGAAGCTGTCATATTGCAATTTTGCTCAATAAAATTAATTTTAAAAAACAGGTTAATAGGACGGTTACAAAAATTAATAAAAAAGGGGGGGCCGGGGAGATGGCTCAGTGGAATAAGCGCTT
>NW_004524679.1:1145512-1149638 GCF_000260255.1 Octodon degus | reverse complement strand
TTCACTGATATCCCCCCTTTGTTTTCTGTTTTCTCAGGGATGTGTATCCCTTGCCATTCAAATATTGTAGGTGTGTGAATTCAGCAAACTAATACAATATAGACAGTAGTCTGTAATAGTAGTGAGTTATCTGCAGAACTTTCAATGTCACAAGTTGTTGACGTGAGCCTTTTATAGTTCATCATATTAATATGGCCTTACTTTTTGTGTGTGCAGTGTCTCACTACACAGCCCAGACTCACAGTGATCCTCCGGATTTCTGCCTCCGTAGTGCTGGGATTACAGGCGTGGGTCACCACACTCAGACTCCATTTGCTGGCCCAGCATGCCCATGGAGGGCATCACCAGGGCATGCAGAGCCAGGAATTGAACCCTGACCCCTGCGCTTACCTAAGCAAGCTCTTAGTCCGCTGAGCTATGCCGCCAGACCTGGCTTTACTTTTTATATCTCTTGGTTATACATTTCTCCTGGATGGTTAATAGTAAGATAAAGCAATAACTATATACCAAAAAATGTAAGTTTCATATCTGACAAGGTCAGTCAAATCCCCTCAGGATTTACCCTGAAACTATGTAAGCAGTTTGTATATCTTTCATCAGTGTCAGCCATTGGATGAATCACAGCCATTGGTTGACAAATTTGCTCTCTGTGAAAGCCTCAGACAATGTTTTCTCTCTATGTGACTCTTCTTAGACACACTCTAAATTGTTGATCTCCTTCTGTGGCCCAATAATCTCCTTAAACAGAAAATTTGGGACACCACTGAGTTACAGGATGTTACAGTACAGGTTCTGCTATGTCCTGAATCCTTACTGACATTGAAGGGCTAGGGCCAAAATGCTGGCTATCCTTGTGGCCCTTCTGGATCTGTAAATTTTTGGTTTGCAAACTTATGTCGTTAACCCTCCAGAAGAGAAGCTTAACGATACTATTACAGTGTAACACAGGCAGTTAATCTTAACATCGGTGTCTGAAAGTCAAATGCTTTAGACATGACGTGAAACAGGTATTTCCTGTCAATTGCTGACATGCTAAACTTTAAATTCCTACAAATTTTGAAAAAAAGAAAAAAATAGTAGCAAAAATAGAAATAAATAATTAAATATTTTATATAGAAATTTAGAAATGTAATCATATACAGCATTGTAGTAAGTCAGTCCTATGACATATTTTCTTTTCTCATTTTCATTTGCTGCATTTTTTTCTTTTCCTTTTTTTAAAGAAACATTTGCTTGAGAGACAGTATATCAGTAATTGATATGAAATTAGGAGAAGCAGTCTTCTAGAAGACCAGAATGATAGGCATTCCAGCCCCTAGTATTACACAATGATGTCCTCAGTACAGTTGCTTAGTTTACAGGTATCAGTATATATAGTTAGTCAGGGTGAGAATTCTACCAATTAACTGCAAGTTTCAAAAACCTGATGGAGATTTTCAGGATCATTGCCTTAACCATCTTGTGTATATAAATGAATGCTTCTCCCTCTGAAATGTTTACTAACTTTTCTCCTTGCCCTCTCTGCATTGTTTAATCCTTAAGTTCTTGCTTTCCATTTAGTTGTGTTTAAGCTTTCAAGCTTTATTTTTTCTTTTGAGTTCATACACTAGGAACACTATACTACATTTACACGTGTGGGTCTGGTTTATTTCACTTATGAAACACGGAAGACACTCATGAGTATGTCTTCATTTGCAATTCACTTATATATGAAGGCTTTGACTTTATCATTCCTTGTAGCTCAGTAATACTCCATTGTATAAAAATACCACATCTTTTTCATCCATTCCTCAGGTGATGGACATTTTGGTTGCTTCCAAGATTTGGTTGTCACAAATGGTGTTGCTATAAATATAGGTGCACATATATCACTACGATATGATGTTTTTATCACTTTTAGGATAATTCCCATTAGGGGTATATTTTGAATAGAATTTTCAGTGCTAGTTTTATAAGGAGTATTCACACTAATTTCCATAATGGTAGCACTAGCCTACATTCCCACCAGCAGTGGAGAAGCATTCCTTTTTCCACACAGCCTCTCCAACATTCGCTATTGGTTGATTTCTTTATGATAGCCATTCGTTCTGGGGTGAGATGGTATCTCAGAGTTGTTTTAATTTCAGTACACTTCAGCATGATGTAAGACTAGCATGTGCTCTATTTGAGAAAATATCCCATGTGTAGGTGAAAAAAATGTGTATTCAACTGTGGTTGGGTGGAGCACTCTGTACAGGTCCACTAAGTCTATTTGTTCCAAGTTTTCATTCAGTTCTGATACTTCTTTGCTAATTTTTTGTCTTTTTGACCCATCTTTTTGGGATAAGGGGATGTTAAGGTTTCCTGAGCAGATTGTAGTATTGCGTATTAGATTTTTCATGTCCATTAAGATTTGTCTTATATACTTGGGTGTTCCTTTGTTTGGTGAGTTCATATTTGTGAGTGTTACCAGTTCCTCTAGAATTTTTCCCCTAACCAGTATGTAGTGTCCTTCTTTATTTAATTTGATCATTCTTAGTTTGAACATGAGACTGTCTGAGAAGAAGATTACTACCCCTACTTATATCTGAGGTGCTGGAGCATGTAGTATTATTTTCCATCATTTGACATTCAGCCCATGAATTTCAGTATGAGTTAAGTGTGTTTCTTGTATACAGAATACTGTTGGATTTTGCTTCCTAATCCACTGTGCCAGTCTATTTCTTTTAATCGGTGAATTGAGTCCATCTACATTGTTGAGTATAATTGAGATTTATTCATTTATGATTGACATGTTGTATAACTGCTTTTGTTTACCCATTATTCTCCTGTGTTTAATTGTTTGCATTATTTGATCAGTTCTTTCCATTCTCATTCATTGACTTCTGGTCATTTTAGTCCCTCTCTAGAACATCTTCAGCAATCTGTGTCAGGTTGGCTTTGTCATCATGAACTTCTTTAGTTGTTCTTTACATGGTAGTATTTCACTTCTCCATCAAACTTGAAAGAGAGTTTTACAGGGTATAGTAGTCTGGGCTGGAATTTGTTTTCATAGAGGACTTGAAGTACTCTGCTTCATGCTTTTCTTGATTTTCCTGTTTGCGAAGGGAAGTCTGCCATTATTCTGATGGGTTTACTTTTAAATGTGTTTTGTTGTTGTTGTTTTTGTTTTCGTTTTCTTATCTAGCGACTTTCAGTATATTATTCTTGTGCTGGATTTCTGGAATCTTGTCTATTGTATATCTCTATCTGTTTTTAATTGGATTGATGTTATTTGGAGTTATATATGATTTAGTGACTAGACTGTCAGATTGTTTCCCCATATTTGGGAAGTTTTCTGCTATTACTTCTGCCCATATTCTTTCTATATCATTTGTATTGACTCCTTCATTCCCATTGAT
Source organism: Octodon degus (assembly GCF_000260255.1). Classification (NCBI taxonomy): domain Eukaryota; kingdom Metazoa; phylum Chordata; class Mammalia; order Rodentia; family Octodontidae; genus Octodon; species Octodon degus. Next base: position 1,146,258 of record NW_004524679.1, on the reverse strand, counting down.
GCCTATTAGTCTCATGTTTGTATCTTCTTGCAAATGAAGAATTATTTTTTCCTGCATCCTAGTTGTTTTTAAGAGATCTTTTCTTATCTTTTCACTACCTGTGATGGTGTCTTCAAGATCTGAAACTTTATCTTCACTTTCATTCAAATGGTTTTGCAAGCTCGTGATTGAGATTTTAAGTTCCTCTCTATCTCTTTGACTCTGTTTCATGTCATCTACTTCTATCCTATATTGCACATTTAAGGACTCCATAATTTTTCTTTTTACTCTAATTTTTTTATCAGTGTCTTCTTGAGGAGTTATTAATTCTGTCATTATATTTATCCTTTCTTTTATTACTTCAGAGATTATTTCAGATCTGATTTCCTGAAGGCTCAAATCATCAGATTCAGACATTGCTAGTCCTGATAACCCACTATTATTGTTGAAATATTTCCCTGAATTCATGCAACTACAACATTTGGATGGCAATTAAATACCCATCTCTGACAAAACTGAACAAAAAAGATGATATAAATGAAGGACAATTTTGTATCTGTATATACAAAATAGGATAGATATATAGTTACACTCTCTTAGTTCAATAAGAAGAAAGATCTGTACTAATAGTGTTTGGACAGGATATCGTGTCTGTATCTAGTGCTATGACTGACTACTACAAAGACAACAATATGCAATGTATTAATTTTTATAACTCTCCTACCAACCTGTTTTGAAGCTGTCACATTGTAATTTTTCTCAATAAA
>NW_004524679.1:1143753-1145116 GCF_000260255.1 Octodon degus | reverse complement strand
GTGTATCATATGTACGAATGTGTGATCAATTCAGAGTACTCACATAGTATTTCATTAGGTTAACATAGGCAAAAATATCAATTAAGAAAAAGTTTTCATGACAGTAAAGAATTACTAAGAATAAAATATAGCAAAAATACTGGAATGAAAAATATATGACTGGCACTTCTAACAGTTTAGGGCTAGAATATCACACAAATTTCTAGTATGTGGTGGATGTGGACCGTGTCCACAATGCTTACTGGTGGCCAGGTGTTACTTGTGGGACTAAGCTACTGCTATTTCCTTGAAATTCACCTGTAGACCCAGATGGAATCATGACTCATAGGGTGCAGGAGAAATCCATTTGTAGAGTATGCTGATGGAAATACTTGCTGCTGTATACAAAAAAATTAATTGAAAGACTGCTGTTGTATACCTTTTTTCCTGTGTTCAGTTGTTTGCCCTATTTGGTGGGTTCTTTCCATTCTATTTCATGGAGTTGTGTTCATTTTGATCCCTCTTTAGAATATCTTTTAGTAGTCTCTGTAGTGTTGGCTTTGTCATCATGAAATTCTTTAGTTGTTCCATGTCATGGAAGTATTTTACTTCTCTATTAAACTTAAAAAATAATAGTTTTTCAAGGTATATTAGTCTGGTTTAGAATTTGTTTTCTTGCAAGACTTGAAAGTACTTTGCTCCATGCTTTTTTTGACTTGACAGTTTTTGAAGAGAAATCTGCCATTATTCTGATAGGTTTTCTTGTAAATGTGATTCATTTCTTTTCTCTAGTGGCTTTTATTATGCTGCTCCTGTGCTGAATTTCGTAGATATTGATTACTACATGTCTGAGTGTGTTTTTAATTGGGTTGATGCCATTTGGAGTTACATATGATTCGGTTACCTAAATGCCAGAAAGTTTCCCCATATTTGAGAAGTTTTCTGCTATTACTTCTGTCCATATTCTTTTTATATCATTTGTATTGAGCCCTTTCTCATTGATGCCTATTAATCTTACATTGTTCATCTTTGCATGATCTTGCAGATATTGAATTATTTTTTCCTGAATCATAGTTCTTTTTAAAAGATCTTTTCTGGGTCTGGAGAGATGACTCAGTAGAATAAGCAATTCCCTGGTAAATGCAAGGGTCTGAGTTCAATACCTGATTCCACAAAAAAAAAATCTTTTCAAACCTTTTCACTAGCTGCACTGATGTCTTCAAAGTCTGAAAGTCTATTTTCACTTTCATTCAAATGGTTTTGCCAGCTTGTGATTGAGGTTTTAATTTCCTGTATATCACTTTGAATCTGCTTCATGTATTCTATTTCTTTCCTGTATTGCTTTATTTCTTTCTTATATTCAAGTATTCCATCATTTTGCTAT
>NW_004524679.1:1141496-1142821 GCF_000260255.1 Octodon degus | reverse complement strand
TGCGGGTGTTTGCCATGTAGCCAGCCACTGCCATCTCCAGGATTTAGCTATGACAAATTATACTGATTTAAACATGAATGCATATATATTGCTGTGAGATGTTATTTTCAATTCATTTGGAAAAATATCCAGGATCAGAAAAGCTGGGTTGAATGGAATTTCCACTTTTTTTTTTTGAAGCCGTGATTGAATGCAGGTCCCTACGCTTGCCAGGCAAGTGCTTATTCTACTGAGTTATCTCCCTGGCCCCTTGGAATTTCCAATACTGTTTTTTGTTTTTAAATCTCCACACTGACTTCCATAGTAGTTGTGCCTGTCTACACTATGAACAGCAGAATAGAAGGGTGTCTCTCGGCCCACAACCCTTCCGGGACTTGTTATTCGTTGACTTCCTTTTTTTATATATATTTTTATTGAGAAGCAAATAGCAATGAGACAGTTTCACAACTGATTAGTAGTACATTTTCTATAATTGATACATTGCATATTGTTGGCTTAGTGGTCATTCACTGTACAACATGCAGACCTGATATCTTGTCTTAAACACTATTAGAACAAACTTTTCTATTCATTGAATTAAGAGAATGGAGCTGTATATCTATACTAACTATTTTGAGTATAAAGATAAAAAATGGTGAGTGCCTCTCCCACCCCGCCCGCCAAGCAGGATTTTCTGCCGAGTTCCGGGAGCCCCCAGACCCAGTCCTAGCCCAGGCCCGGTGAGTGTGCAGAGAGCTTTCTGCTACCCTGCGCCTGCGGGACCAGTCCCAGCCCAGGCGCAGCGTGGGCCGGACTCTCTCCCAGCCCCTTGGACCGCCCCCCACCACTCCGCAGTGCCTCCCCCACCCCGCCGGCCGAGCAGGATTTTCTGCCGAGTTCCGGGAGCCCCCAGACACAGTCCTAGTCCATGTCCCGTGGGTGTGCTCGGAGAGCTTCCTCTTCCCCCTACTTCACATTGCCCCCTCCAGGCACAGCTCAGGCCTGGCATACATGACTGAGGTGTAATCCTGCAGCTGCAATCCCTGCAGAGAGTGTATAGGATACATCCAACCAGCTAGTCCAGGACCAGAATATCTCGCAACAGGGGCACAACAGGTTCACCCTTAAGGGCAGCACCGGGAAGGAGCTGAGCACAGCAGCCAGACCCAAGCCAGATGAAGCTGGATAAGTCCAAAATTGGAGAGCTGCACCTCAATTTCAGTACGTGAGAAGGTAATAACTAGAGCAAAGATCTACAACAAAAGTCAGAAGACAGTGCTCCACAAAATGACGAGAAGGAACAAAATACAACCAGAACCCAAGCCCACCCGTAACAAGTGCAGAGG
>NW_004524679.1:1140082-1140515 GCF_000260255.1 Octodon degus | reverse complement strand
GCTAGAGAAAAGAAGCAGATCACATTCAAAGGAAAACCCATCAGAGTTACAACCGACATCTCTTCACAGACCATGCAGGCAACAAGAGCATGCAGCAGAGTACTTAAGGTCCTGTATGAAAACAAATTCCAGCCCAGATTACTATAGCCTGTAAAACTCTTTCCAGTTTGATAGAGAAGTGAAATACTTCTATGACAAAGAACAGCTAAAGAATTTCACGATGAAAAAGCCAAACTTACACAGACTACTGAAAGATGTTGTAGAGAGGGACCAAAATGGTCAGAACTCTACAAATGAGATCGGAAGCCACCAACTAAATAGGGTAAGCAATTAAACACAGGAGAAAAAAGAGTAAACGATAACAGGCAAATAACATGGCAACCGAAAGTCAATACATCTCAATTCTAACCATTAATGTAAATGGACTCAATTC
>NW_004524679.1:1119122-1122950 GCF_000260255.1 Octodon degus | reverse complement strand
TTTCATAGAGGACTTGAAGTACTCTGCTCCATGCTCTTCTTGCCTTCATGGTTTGTGAAGAGAAGTCGGCCATAATTCTGATGGGTTTTCCTTTTAATGTGATCTGCTTCTTTTCTTTAGCAGCTTTGTATTTATTGTTCTTGTACTGGATTTTTGGGATCATGACTATTATATGTCTAGTGTGGTTTTATTTGTGTTGAAATTATTTGTAGTTCTCTATGTTTTAGGAATCTAGATGTCAGATTCTTTCCTCATATTTTGGGGATTTTTCTGATATTACTTCTGCCCACATTCTTTTTATATCATTTGTATTGATTCCTTCTTTCTCATTGATGCCTATTAGTCTCACATTGTTCATCTTTGCATCTTCTTGCAGGTGATAATTATTTTTTCCTGAATCTTAGTTGTTTTTAAGAAATTTTTCTTACCTTTTCACTAGCTACACCAGCGTCTTCAAGATCTGAAACTCTGTCTTCACTTTTACTGACATGGTTTTGCAAGCTTGTGATTAAGATTTTAATTTTCTCTATATCTCTTTGACTCTGCTTCATGCAATCTATTTATTTTCGGCATTGTTAATTCAAAGAATCGATCATTTTCTAATCTCCTGTATTTTTTATCAATGTCTTCTTTAGAAGCAGTTATTCATTCTTTTACTGCAGAGTTTTTTCAAATTTGATTTCCTCCATATCTTCCTGCATGTTATTCTTTAATTCAGATGCTACTAATTCAGAGATTTCTTTTTTTTATTTCTGATCTGAGTCCCTCTATACCTGTCTGCAATTGTTTCTTTATTTCAGACCCTACTGATTCATTGATTTCATCTGTGTGATTCTCAATTTGTTCTGTGTTAGTGTCCTCTGAACTTGTTATGGGTGTGCTTGGGGTCTAAGTTTGCATTTTGCTCCTTCACATTGTCATTTTGTATAGCACTGTCCCATGACCTTTGTTGTACAGCTTTGGTGCAGTTATAACTTTAGCACCTACTGAAATTTGGGTGCAGATCTACAATATTTGAAATTATCCAGTTGTGCCTGGCTTGGGTCTGGCTGCTGTGTTGAAGTCCTTCCTGCTGCAGCCCTTGGAAGTGAACATGTTGTGCCCCTCTGGCAGGATTTTCTGCTCCTGGACTAACTGGTGGTTATGTCCCCTACACTCTCTGCAGGGACTGAAGCTGCATTGTTTCACTGCAGGTCTGTATGTCAGGCCTGAATTTGGTCTGAATTGAACAAGGGACATAGGGGGTGGGGAAGCCCTCACACACACTCAAGTGCTTGGGCTTGAGATGGACTTGGCGGTCCTGAGAAAGCAACAGAAGTTCTTACTCACTTCACAGGCATCTGAGGGGCCCTATGGAGTGGTTGGGGGAGGGGTCCCATGCGTGCGGCCAAGGGTCTCACTCACACTGCATACCTGTTTGGACTGGAGAGGTTCCGTGGATGCAGGGTAGCTGGAATCTCTCCCACACACTCGCCTGGACTGCATTTGGGCTAGATGTGAGGGTTCAAAATACTCTGCAGAATTTCTCACACACTGGGCCTGTGTGTGGGTGGGAAATCTGGAGTGGTAGGAGTGTCCCCTCACTTCTACTTTGAAAATTCTAATTATATGAATATGTTTCTTAATTTTGGCATAAAGAGAACTATTATATGACTGATTTGTAAACTCTTTTTCATGTTTATTTTAGACAATTATTATTGTTATATTCACTTAAGTTTGCAAAAAAATTTTAACAATGTGCAATCTATTATTAATCTCATGCTATGTATTCATTTCCGAAGTATTTTTCTAAAATTTACCTTGCCTACATCATATCTTTCACATTTCAGTATTTGTCCACAACTTTTATTTTGCTATGTAATTATTATTGATTTTCAATAAAGTTAATAATGAGAAAAAACAAAGTTCTTAATTTATTTAATTTCAGTTTTCCAATATATTGTACTTGTCTTGTTTCCTGTTGCATTTTATAGAACTACCACAGCATCGATATGGTATTCTAGACATGAGTGAAAAAATTAATGACCAGAATTAATATCAGTTTTAATTATTAGAGATAATTTTGGATCATAATATATATATAAATAAAATAGATGATTGATAAATAGGAAATATGGAGTTCATATATGTCTTCCAAATATCTATTTTTGTTAATAAAATATTTTAATGTATACACTAATTTGTTTTATTTATACTACTGGTTTCTCTTAGTTCATTTAAAAGAAAGATTTGCTCTAATATCTGTTTCTTCCTTGCAGGAAATAATTTTCCCATGTCTTCCGCTATGATTAAGTACTTTGAAGATAATGACACACAATGTATTAACCATCCATTTTTCTTGTATTCTTTTTTTATGGTTTTTATTTATTTTTCCAAAATATGTTCCTAGTAGTGGAGCAAGATAAGCAACTTCAAGGTATTATATTCACATAGGCATGCCAAGGTATACAGCTCTTCATACATCAAACTACTGTCACAACAGACAAAGAAATGAGATGAGAGGCAGTGCTTCCTTCAACAACGTAAGAGGCCATACTGAAGAAGGTAGATAAGAAAAGTGTTGTAAAAGCTAATCCTCTCTCAACTCTAAGCATCCCAGTATTGAGAGAGATCCTACCAATTTGAAGGGATATAGAAAATTAAGAAGAGGTCTTAGACTTGAAACCTTGCACCACCCTTGCCATGATGAAATCCATTGCTGAACAAACAATCTACAACTAACACTACTAGACTTTTTTTTCAGTACTGGGGATTGAACTCAGGACCCTGTGCTTTTGAGGCAAGCACTTATTTTACTGAGCTACTTCCCCAGCCCCAAGAATCTACAACTAACATTACTAGACCAGAACTTCATTAGGCTAAGAAGTTGACTGCCTGCCTTTTCCAGTCTTCTCTTGCCTCAGGTGCCAGAGTGCAATAAAGTCATATTTTTATGACTTTATTTGTTGAAAAGCAGGACACAAAAAATGTCATAGTGCTTGGCTTAGAGCTCAGTGTCCATGGAAACATAGGCCAATAGTGGCATGAGGTGGAGACTTGTTCCTTTCTTATACAGAATCAAGTTTTGGTCTGCACTATTTCTAGCCTGGGGATGGACATACCTGGAGCATGCACATTCTGCCACTGCAAAGTTTGCCATGGCTACAACTCAGTTATGAAGTAGTTTAGCACTAGACTTGGTGTTCATGAAAATGTCTCTACCATTTGTCCTACAACTCCAAGACTCACCCACAGCTCTTGCCAAGCTAGTATTCATAGATAAGATTCTAGAACTTTCACAGGATCAGACATTCAACCATAACCCCTCAAAAAAGACTTGGGTTTGTCTTCAGCCTTCTCCACAACCACCAGTCATGGTGTCTGAATTGATTACTAGAACTGTTGAGGTACTTGAAATTCTGAGATTCAAGCTTGAGCTTAAGTGACTAAAGGGTGGCCTTCACAGGCACTACTCCAACCTCAAAAAGCATAGTATATGCAAGATCCCATTTAAAGAAAGTACAACAAGAGAGTAAGTTTAAGAATTTCCCTGGAAATTAGTGTTAGTTTGGTAAGGCCTATTACTGGTCAGAATCTTACAGGTCCCAATTCCAGGCAAGCTTATGAATGAAATATCTTAAACAGCTTTATTACCATTGGAAAATGAGTCACTCTATGATACCAGACTTCAATTTTACAGTTAGCATCTCTTTTTTTTTTCTTTTTTTTTTCAAAGTTTTATTGACAAACAGATAGCAATGAGACAGTTTCAAATCAAATCGGAAGGACAGTTTCAACAAATAATACACTGCATATATTCTTCTTAGTGGTTAATTGCTGTACAAGATG
>NW_004524679.1:1112329-1118455 GCF_000260255.1 Octodon degus | reverse complement strand
GGCTTTCCTTGTATCCTTCCTTTTTCTCTAATTTGGTCTGCAAACTTAGGTTGTTAACCATCCAGAAGAAAAGCTCATTGTTATTATCAACCGATTTGGGCTATCAATCTTAACCTCACTATCTCATTACGTAGGGACTTAAAGTTCAACATATCAATACTTGATGAAAAATACCTGTTCCTTATTATGCCTAAGATGTTTGAAATGCAGTTAGCATCTCTTGTGGCTGGTTGTAGTAGCATTTTCCTATGAGTCCACTTCATGAACAGGCATCTCATAGCAGCCTTAACTTCACCCAGAGTTAGGCTGGTTTTGGTAAGCTGTGGGATAAGCAGCAATCATAGCTTGAATGTACTGGTGTTATCCATATCTATAGAAGCCTTCAGTGGTCCATCAATGGAGAATCTTCTCACAGTTGTGCAGAATTTTGCAGTGACTGAATATAATTGAGAAGTATGTATGATAGCTAGGTCCATCCTGTTCTCAGGAAGCGACTTGTAGAGACTGATAAATCTTCTAGGGACTCTCCTCGTTGAATATAAAAAATTCAAAACAATGTGTCAGATACAAAACTAGCCCTTGATTTTTGTCTAGTACTGACACAGTTAACACAAAATCATTATGCTTCTGGCAACGCTGAAACTGTGTGGGTAACCAGTGCTTAAATAGCAGAAGTAACTGTAGGTTCAGAGAAAGTAAACAATGTAGAATTTCTGAAAAGATAGGAACAAATTCAGAATAGAAAGACTGAAATAAATAGTAAATCTGGGGGCTGTGGAGATGGCTCAGTAGAAAAAGTGCTTCCCTAGCGAGCGCACGGGTCTGAGTTCAATCCCCGGTTCTGCAAGAAAAAAAAAAGGAAACTAGTAAGTCTGTTAATGTAAAACTGACATGACAACCAACAAACATCAAGATATTTTAGGAACGAAACCATGAACTCACCAAACAGTGCAAACAATATTCCAGAACTTGAACAGGTAGTAATCAATGCAGGGAAATTCTTAAAGAAATTAAAACAATCATTTTAATAATTGTAATGGCTTGAAGAAAATACAAATTATTTAATAAGAAAAATTAATTAACAGTAGGAAGTAAGCAATATTTCAAAGATCACATTAACTGAAAAGTGTTCAGTAAAATAAAATTCTAAAAAAATAAAATAAAATTCTATTAAGTCATCAATTATAGGATGGAAAAACTTAAGAAATAAATAGCAAGTTCAAATACAGGCTCCTGGGAATGGAAAGATCTCGTTTGGGAATGGGAGGGCACCTGAACAAACCCCAGAAGAGAGGCCCAGTTTGGAACTGGGCAGCGAACATTCAGAAGAGAGTGCAGGTTGGGAACCCTGTGCTGGAATAGCCTATTGAGAACCTAGGGGTGAGATCCATCTAGCTAAAGTAGGAGCAGAACATCTATCCAGCCAGGCAGAACAGGTTCACTTTCACAGGCCAAAGCAGGAAGGAGATGAACAGAGCAGCCAGAGCCAAGTCAGACCCAGGTGGTCGAATTGGAACTCAATAGATGCCAACCCAGTGAGATGAGGCATACTCCATGGTCCAGTGGGGCCCAGACCTAAACCCAGATGTATGAGAGCATCCTTTGGAGACAGAGGTGGCAACAGGGAACTGGGATGAAATAGTCTGATTGGAAGACTCCAGGTACATCAACTGTAGGTGACTAGACAGAACCTAGGGGAACTAACTAAAATATAAATTCCCAGGTTAATATCTGTTTAGCTATACAGTCATAATGTTTGCCCTTATGGAATAAAATACAAACTCATTAGCTACAAAAGTTTGTTAATTGCTAAATCTCACTACACATTATTAGTGTTTCTAATTGAATTACTGTAAATAGAAAACTTCATCTGCCTTAACTACATGATCTCTCTTAGGTAATAATATCAGAAGGTGCTTGGGTAATAACTTCAACCAAAGAATTAAACGTAGGCCAGAGGACAGTGTCAAACAGAAACCAATATCTCATTCTCCATCAATAGAGAAGACAAAACCTTAGGACACACACAAAACAAGAATATCGGACACAGCAAAGATACTTGAAGAACAGACTCCATACAGAGTGGCTCTGATCACAGTGATACAGCTAACTACTACCAAACTTTCATATTAAAGTGTCACAGGAAGGGTTCTCTCTGAAATATAAAATGACAAATAGAAGGAAAAAAATGTATTCTCAGGACCTAGCCCACCTAGAATAAATGCAGCAGACACTAGCATAGAAAAAATTGGAAGTTACACTCCTGAAATATCTGAAATAATAGGATCTGAAGTAAAGAAACAACTGCAGAGGGGTATGGTGGTAACTTGATGAGAAATAATCTCCCGAGTAAAATAGAAAATGATAACCATAACGAAAGAGTAAGTGTTTCTAAAGAAGACATATGTAAAAAATGGAGAATGGCAAAACGATGGAAAGCTTGAGTGAGCAATATAGAAAAGAAATAGAAAACATGAAGCAGACATAAACAGATATTCAGGAGATTACTAACTCAATTAAAAGTTGTGAAGAATATCTGAAGGAAAGTGAAAATAGACTTTCAGAACTTCAAGACACCATTGCAGCTAGTGAAAAGGAAAAGAAAGCCATCTTCAGAAGAGCTAAGATATGGAAAATAATAATTCAACATCTGCAAGATGATGCAAAGACAAACAATATGGGTCAAAAACTCATCAGTGAGAAAGAAGGAGTCAACACAAATGATATAAAAAGAATATGGATTCTGTAGGGACTTAAAATTCAACATATCAATACCTGAGGAAAAATACCTGTTCCATTTTATGCCTAAGATGTTTGATATGCAGACAGATACTGAAGTTAAGCTTAACAGCCTAAGTTGTATGGTAACAACAATAAGCTTCTCTTCTGGATGGTTAACAACCTAAGTTTGCAGACCAAAATTAGAGAAAAAGGAGGGCTGCAAGGAAAGCCAACATTTTGGCCCTAGCCTTCTAAGGTCAATTAAGACTCAGGACATATGAGAACTTGTACTGTAACATCATGTAACTCGACAGTGTCCCAAATTTTCTAATCAAGGAGAATATGAGGACAAAGAGGAAAGTGATCAATGATGTAGAGTGTGCCTAAAGAGTGTCACATGGAGAGAAAACACTCTCTCAGGCTTTCACAGAGAGCACATTGGCCAAGCAATGGCCGTGACTCATCCACATGGCTGCACTGAAAAATGTTCTACAATCTGAGGTACAGGATCTCAGGATAAATCCTAAGGGAATTTCACTGACCTTATCAGACCCAAAAGCTACAACTCTTGTTGCATAGGTCCTCCTTTACCTTAGTGTTAAACATCCAGCAGAAAAGTATAAAAATGAAATATAAGAAGTAAAGGCATGCTGTTATGTTGAGCTGTGGGGGACTCAGGTCAACAATTTCTGACATGGCCAGTGAAGTGGAAGCCCCAATACTGTTATGGGTTCCTGGACTCTTTTAGAATATTTTGCTGAGTTTACACACCTATAATATTCAAATAACAGAACTTAATAAAAAATGTTATACAGATGTATGTCCATTTTGTATCTGTGTGTTCAAAGTGGTTAGGATAGTTATATAGTTACATTCTCTTAATGAATAGAGAGATTTGTTCTAATGGTGTTTGTAAATAGGATATCATGTCCTCATCTTGTACAGCAATTAACCATTAGGAAGAACGTATGCAATGTGTTAATTATTGAAACTGTCATACGAATTTGATTTGAAACTGTCTCATTGCTCTTTGTTTATCAATAAAATTATAGAAAAAATTATCCGGTAATCTGCATGATTACTTTCAAGACAACAATATGTAATATAACGACCATTGTTGAATTCCTATCATTTAGCTTTTTGAAATCCTATATTGTTTCTAATGTTTTTATTATTTTTATTCCCTTTAAAATAAAAATAAATTTTAAATATTTAAAAAAAGAATATGAGCAGAAGTAATAGCAGAAATCTTCCCAAATATGGGGAAACAATCTAACATTCACATAACCCAGGAATATAGAACTCCAAATAACATCAACCCAATTAAAACTACATGCAGGCATATCATAATCAACATTCCAGAAATTCAGCAGAAGAAAAGCATACTAAAAGCTGTTAGAGAAAAGAAACATCACATTGAAGGAAAAATCAGGAGAATAACAATAATTTCTCCACAAAATCAAAAGTCAAGAAGATCAAGGAGTGAAGAACTTCAAGTCATAGAAGAAAACAAATTTCAACCCAGGCTGATATGCCCTACAAAACTCTCAAGTTAAATGGAGAAGTGAAACACTTCCATGAAAAAGAACAATGAAATAATTTCATTACAACCAAGTCAACCTTACATGGAGTACTAAAAGATAATCTAGATAGGGATCAAAGTGACCACAACTCCACAAATGAGGACAGAAAGAACCCACAAAATAGGGTAAACAATTAAACAATAGAGAAAAGTAGTTAACTAACAGCAGGAAAAGAGCATATCAAACTTAAGTTAATACATATCAATTATAACCACCAGTGTAAATGGACTCAATTCATCAATTAAAACAAATAGACTGGCAGCATGGAGAAAGGAAAAAAAAAATCCAAAAATATACTATATGCAAGAAAATCATTTAAATCTTAAAAAAAAATTCACAGGCCGAATTCAAGCGATGGAAAACAATACTACATGTCCAAGGATCTCTGAGAAAAGCTGGCTTACTCATCTGCTTCACAGACAATCTGAACTTCAAACAAGGAATGGTCAAACAACATAAATAAGGCCACTATATACTGGTTAGAGGAAAATACAAGAGGAAAAGATAATAGTTATAAAAATATAGGCACCATATACAGGAGCACCCGACTATAAAGTAAAAACACAGTTTGACATCAAAAACCTAACATCCTATACCACCATCTTAACAGGAGACCTTAACACTCCCTTAACCCCAAAAGATAGGTAAAGCAGACAAAAAAAAAAATTAACAAAGATTTATAAGTGAACCAGATATTTGAACAAATGGACTTACTGGTCAAATAGAGTGTTCCTCACAATAACTTCTGAATGAAATTTCTTTTTACCTTCACATGTAATGTTTTCTAAAACAGACCACATAATTCACCATTGGTCATGCTTAACCACATTAAAGAAGACAGAAATTATACCATGAATATTATATGACCACAGTGCAAGGAAACTGAGATAAATGACAAAAGAAACCACAAAAACATCATAAATACATGGAAATTAAACAATACCTTCATCAGTAAGCAATGGGTTACAGAAAAACTTAAATAAGAAATTAAACAATATCTACACTCCAGTGAAATTTCAAGAAAATTTCTTGGAATTTGTGGGATGCAATGAAAGCACTTCTTAGAGGAAATTTATAGTGATAAACTGACAAATCAGAAAAACAAAATGATGACAACTAAATACCGTAGTGCTGCACCTCAAGAGTCTAGAAAAATAAGGGCGAATCAAGCCCAATTCCAAATACAGAAACAAATCATAAAGACTAGAACTAAATTAATGAAATAGAGACAAAGAAAACAATACAAAGAATAATGAAGGAAAGATCTGGCTCTTTGAAAGATAAAATTGAGACTCCAGGCCCAACATTTGTGTGGAACTATCCATATTCCACTCTTTTTTGTTGTTGTTAATTTTATTGAGAAAAAAGTTGCAATGTGCCAGTTTCAAAACAGGCTGGGAGAAGAGTAACAACAATTAATATATTGCATATTGTTGACTTTGTAGAAGTCATTCATAGCACAAGATGAAAACATATATCCTGTGCAAACACAATTAGAACAGATATTTCTTTCTATGAACTAAGAGAAAGTAACTATATATCTATCCTAACGATCTGTATATACAGATACAAAATTATGCTTCATTTATATCACATTTTCTTGTTCAATTTTGCCAGAGATGGGTATTCCATTGCCATCCAAATATTTCAGGTGCATGCCCAAAAAAAATGTTGGAGATGCTGTGGGGAAAACGGAACCCTTCTCCACTGCTGGTGGGAGTGTAGACTGATGCAACCGTTATGGAAATCAGTATGGAGGCTCCTTAGAAAAGTTGGTCTGAAAATCCCCTTTAAACCAGCTATTCCTCTGCTGGGAATTTTC
>NW_004524679.1:1101618-1110999 GCF_000260255.1 Octodon degus | reverse complement strand
TCCTGAGGGGATTTCACTGACCTTATCAGACCCAAAAGCTACAACTCTTGTTGCACAGGTCCTGCTTTACCTTGGTCTTAACCATCCAGTAGAAAAGGATGAAGACGAAATATAGGAAGTAATGCCATGCTGTTATGTTGAGCTGTGGGGGACTCAGGTCAATAATTTCTGTCATTGCCAGTTAAACAGAAGACCTAATGCTATTATGGGCTACTGGACTCTTTTAGAATATTTTGCTGAGTGCCCACACCTATAATGTTCAATAATGGAACTTAGAAAAAAAAGGGGTATACAGATGAATGTCCATTTGTATCTGTGTATTCAAAGTGGTTAAGATAGATATAGAGTTGCATTCTCTTAATGAATAGAATGACATGTTCTAATGGTGTTTGTAAATAGGATCTCAAGTCCGCATCTTGTACAGCAATTAACCACTAAGAAAAATATATGCAGTGTGTTATTTGTTGAATCTGTACTTCCTTTTTGATTTGAAACTGTCTCATTGCTATCTGTTTATCAATAAATTTTTTTAAAAAAATTATTTCAGGTGCATGAATTCAGCAAAATATTCCAATATATTTCAGTGCTCCAAAATAGTAGTGGGTTATCCACAGGAATGGCAATGTCTGAATCTGATGACTTGAATCTTTCACAGCTCAGCCTATTAACATGGCTTCACATTTCATACCTCATTTCTGCAATTTTCTGCTGGATGGTTATGACCAAGATAAAGCAAGACCTCTATAACAAAAAATGTGACTTTTGTATCTGACACGGTCAGTCCAGTCCCCTCAGGACTTATCCCGAAACCGTGTACCATACACTGTAGATCCTTTGTCAGTGTCAGCCTTGTGGATGAGTCAAGGCCATTGCTTGGCCAATTTGCTCTCTGAGAAAGCCTGAGAGAAAGTTTTCTCTCCATGTGACTCTCTTTAGACACACACTGCATCATTGATCACATTCCTCTGTGACCCCATAATCTCCTTGATCAGAAAATATGGGGCATAACTGAGTTACATGATGCTACATTTCGGGATCTCCTATGTCCTGAGACCTCACTGACCTTGAAAGGCTAGGGCCAAAATGTTGGCTTTCCTTGCAGTGCTTCTTTTTCCTCTAATTTGTGTTCCACAAACTTAGGTAGCTAAACCTCCAGAAGAGAGGCTTACTATTGCCCTACAATATATGCAGGGGGGGTTAACCTCACTATCTGTCTGATTATTAAACATTTTAGGCATAAAATGGAACACCTTAAAAAAATTTACTTAAGATATATTCTTGCCATAATTGGTATGTCATAACAAGCAGTAGGTATTTAGAAAACTAGAGTGACAGGCATTCCTAGCATGACCAAACTATTACACATTGCTGTCTTTGGCACACTCATTCAATTCACATGTACCAGCATATATAGTTAGTCAGGGAGAGAATCCCACCAAGTAACTTCAAGTTTCAACAACATGCGGATAGTTCTCAGGATCATTGCCTTACCCATCTTGTATGCATAAATGTATGTATTTGCCCCTGTCATGTCTGTTAGCTTTTCTCCTTGCCCCCTTTCCATTGTTTAATCATCAAATTCTCACTTTCCTTTTAATTATGTTGTAACTTTCTATTTGTTTTTCTTCTTTTGAGTTCTCATGTTAGGGAGACTATGCAATATTTCCACAGGTGGGTCTGCTATTTTTCACTTATGAATATATCTTCAAGTGGCATCTAATTAAATATGAAGGCTTCTAATATATCATTCTTTATAGCTGAGTAATACTCTATTGTATAAAAATACCACATCGTTTTCATCCATTCCTCAGGTGATACGCATCTTGGTTGTTTCCAAGATCTGGCTATCACAAATTGTGCTGCTATAAACATAGGTACACATATATTAGTATGATATTGTGTTTTGAGTTCCTCCAGGAAAATTCACAGTAAGGGGATAGCTGGTTTGAATGGGATTTCCAATCCTAGTTTTTAAGGAGTCTCCACACTGATTTCCATAATGATTGCACCAGTCTACATTCCCACCAAATGAGGAGAAATGTTCCATTTTCCCCACAGCCTCTCCAACATTTGTTGTTGGGTGATTTCTTTATGATAGCCATTCTTTTTGGAGTGGGATGGCATCCCAATGTTGTTTTAATTTGCATTTCACGGATGGCAACTATTTTTGCCATCACAGATGCTGAGTATTTTTTCATGTATTTATTCACTTCTTTAATTTCATCCTCTGCAAATTGTGTATTCATCTCGGATGCTCATTTCTGGACGGGGAGTCTAAATTCTGAAGCCCTAATCTTTTTAGGTATTTATACATTTTAGAGAGCAGACCTTTGTCTGAGTGCACATTTGTCAAGCTTTCTTCTAAGTTTGTGCATTCTCTGTTGAATTTGTTGGCAATTTCTTTTGACATGCAAAAACTTCTCAACAAGAGCATGTCCCAGTTGTTAATTCCTTCAAGTGTTATACGTGCAATTTGATTTTTGTTCATGAACTCTTTGCATACCCTTATGTCTTCAACAGATCCTCCTACTTACACTTCCAGGAAATTTAGTATTTCTCTTTTAATGTTTAGATCTTTAATCCACTTTAACTTTAGCTTAGTTCGTGGTGAGAGACCAGGGTCAAGTTTTAGTTTTCAGCATGTAGAGAGCCAGTTTTTTCCAGCACCAGTTGTTAAAGAGGCTATCTTTCTTCCAGTAAGCTTGTTGGCCCCTTTGTCGAAGATCTGGTGGCTGAGTGTGTTTGTAGAGGTTTCTGCATCTTTTAATCTACTCCATTGATCCTCAGGTCTAGTTCGTTTATCATACCATGCTGATTTTATCACAGTAGCCTTGTAGTATAATTTCAAGTCAGGAATTGTAATGCCTCCTGCCCTGTCTTTGTTGCCCAGCATTGCCTTTGGCTTTCAGGTCTGTTCAATATCCAAATAAATTTTAGGAACGATTTCTCTAGGTCTGTGAGGTATGTTGCAGGTAGTTTGATAGAAATTGCATTAAATGGGTACAGGAATTTTGGGACTATGGCCATCTTAACAATGTTGGTTCTTCCTTTCTAAGAACAGGGAATATCTTTCCATTTTCTGATATCCTGTACGAACTCTTTTTTTAGAGTACTGTAATTTTCCGTGAGAAGGACTTTGACTTCTTTAGCTAGATGAACTCCAAGGTATTTCTTTTTCCGCAGTGCTATTGTAAAAGGTATTGTTTCTCTAGTTTCCATCTCAGTGTGTTTCTTATCTGTGTAGAGGAATGCTATTGACTTTTGGATATTGGCTTCATAACCTGATATGCTACTTAATTTGTGTATCAATTCTAGTAGTTTCTTGGTGGAGTATTTTTGTGTCTTCCAAATAAAGTATTATGTCACCTGCAAATAATGATAATTTAACTTATTCTCTACCTATATTTATTCCTTCTGTCTTACTTGTCTAATAGCTCTAGCTAATGATTCCAGAACTATATTGAATAAGAGTGGTGATAGAGGACATCCTTGTCTTGTATCAGATCTGAGAGTAAAAGATTTCAGCTTTTCTCAATTTAGAATTATGTTAGCCATTGGACTGTCATAGATGACTTTTATCACATTGAAGTAGAGGCCATCTATTTCAATTTTCTGTAGGACTGAGCATGAGTGAGTGTTGGACTTTGTCAAAAGCCTTTTCAGCATGAATTGAGAGGATCATGCAGTTTTAGATTTGCCTCTTTTAATTTTGGTTTATTACATTAATAGATTTGCATATATTGAAATATCCTTGCATCCCTGGGTTAAATGCTACCTTGTCATGGTGTATAATCTTCTTTATGACTTGCTGTATTCTATTTGCTAAGATTTTATTGAGGATTTTTACATCTATGTTCATGAGGGAGATTAGCCTATAGTTCTTTTTTAATTGCGTCTTTCCCTGGTTTTGGTATCAGTATTATACTTGCTTTCCAGAAGGATTTTGAGAGGATTGCTTCCTTTTCAATTTCATTGAAGAGTTTGAGGAGTATAGGGACTACATCTTCTGTAAATGTCTTGTAGAGTTCAGCTGTGAATCCGTCAGGACCTGTACTTTTCATTGTCGGTAAGTTTTTCATTACAGTTCATATTTCATTGGCTGTTACTCTCTTATTGAGAGTTGCCATATATTCTTGTTCAGTTTTGGTAATTTACACTTTTCTAGGAAGCTGTCTATTTATTCCGTGTCTTCTATTCTGTTTGAGTAAAGGTTCTCAAAGTAGCTATTGATAATGTTCTCTATTTGTATTAGGTCTGTGGTAGTTACACAAATTTTATTCCTTATTGTTTGTGTTTGATTTTTTTCTCTCATCTTTTTGAGGAGATTATCCAAAGGCTTATTAATTTTATTAATATTTCAAAAAAACAATTTTTTGATTCGTTAATTTTTGAACTGTTTTCTTGATCTCAATTGAATTATTTTCTGCTCTAATTTTTATGATTTCTTCCCGTTTTCAGGCTCTGATTTTGGTTTGCTCTTCCTTTTCTAAATGCTGAAGGTGCAACTTAGACTGTTTATTCATTCCCATTCTGTTTTGCTAATGTGCGAGCTCACAACTATAAATTTCCCTGTGAAGAACTCTTTCATCACATCCCAAATATTAGGATTAGTTGTGTTTGAATTTTCTTTGAATTGTACATACTGTTGAATTTCTTGTTTAATTTTATCTGTTACCCATTGTTTGCTGAGTAGGGTGTTGTTGAATTTCCATGTTTTTAGGAGGTTTTTCTGGTTTCTTGGCTCGCTTACTTCAAGTTTCACTGCACTGTGGTCAGATAACATGCGTTGGATAATTTCTGTTTTCTTTCATATACTTGTGCATGACCTATAGGCCAGTATGTGGTCTATATTAGAAAATGACCCATGTGCAGCTGAAAATTTTATATTGAGCTGTTATTGGGTGGAACACTCTGTATATGTCCACTCAGTCCAATTTTTCCAAGCTCTGGTTCACTTCTGCTACTTCTTTGCTTATTTTTTGTCTGGTAGACCTATCTTTTTGAGATAAGGGTGTGTTAAGTTCTCCTGTTAAGATTGTGGTATTGGATATTAGATTTTTCATGTCCATTAAGATTTGCTTCATATAGTTGGGTGCTCCCGTGTTTGGTGCATACATATTTATGAGTGTTACCTCTTCCTCTTGAATTTTTCCCCTAACTAGTATATAGTGGCCTATTTTATTTTGCTTGATCGCTCTTGGTTTGACGTTGAGACCGTCTGAGAATAGGATTGCTACCCCTGCTTTTTTACTGAGGTGCTCATGTGTGTAGTATTGTTTTCCATTATTTGACTTTCAGGCTGTGAATTTCTTTATGAGTTTAGTTTGTTTCTTGTAAACAGCATATTGTTGGATTTTGTTTCCTAATTCACTGTGCCAGTATATTTCTTTTAATTGGTGAATTCAGTCCATTTACGTTGTTGGTCATAATTGAGATCTATTGACTTGCGATTGATATGTTATTTACCTGTTGTTGTTTATTCCTTTTTCTCCTGTTTAATTGTTTGCCCTATTTAGTTGCTTGCTTCTGATCTCATTCGTGGAGTTCTGATAAATTTAGTCCCTCTCTAGAACATCTTTCAGTAGCCTGTGTAGGATTGGATTTGTCATCATGAAATTCTTTAGTTGTTTGTCATGGAAGTATTTCACTTCTCCATCAAACTTGAAAGAGAGTTTTTCAAGGTATAGTAGTCTGGGCTGGAATTTTTTTTCATAGAGGAGTTGAAGTATTCTGCTCCATGCTCTTCTTGCCTTCATGGTTTGTGAAGAGAAGTCGGCCTCTATTCTGATGAATTTTCCTTTAAATGTGATGTGTTTCTTTTCTCTAGCATCTTTCACTATATTATTCTTGAGCTCAATTTCTGGTATTTTGACTATTATATGTCTCGGTGTATTTTTAGCTGTTTTGAACTTATTTGTAGTTCTCTACATTTTGGTTACCTGAATTCCAGATTCCTTCCTCATATTAGGGAAGTTTTTTGCTATTACTTCTGCCCATATTTTTATTTCATTTGTGTTTATGCCTTCTTTCTCATTGATGCCTCTTAGTCTCACATTATTCATCTTTGCATTGTTTTACTGGTGGTGAATTACATTTTCCTGCCTCCTAGGTTTTTGTAAGAGATCTTTTCTTATCTCTTCATTAGCTGCAACAACGTCTTCAAGATCTGGAACTCTCTATCTTCACTCTGACTCAAACGGTTTTGCCAGCCTGTGATTGAGATTCTAAATTCCTCTATATTTCTTTGACTCTGTTTCATGCGGTCTATTTCTTTCCTGTATTGCTCAGTCAAGGAATCCATCGCTTTTCTAATCTTTTCTATTTTTATCAGTGTCTTCTTGAGAAGTTGTTGTTGATTCTTTTCCTTTAGAGTTTATTTCTTACCTGATTTCCTGTATATGTTTCTGCATTTGTTTCTTTATTTCAGAAGCTCCTGATTCAGAAATTTATTTTTTCATTTCAGAGATTAATTTGGATCTTAATTCCTACCTTTCTGCTGTTATTTCTTTACTTCAGACCCTATGAATTCAGACATTTCAGCTGTGCTAGTGTCCTCTGCACATGTTTTGCGTGACCTCGGGACCTGAGATTGCATTTTGCTCCTTCTCTTTGTCATTTTGTGTAGCACTGTCCACTGACCTTTGGTGTAAAGTTTCGGTGCCATTGTAACCTTAGCACCTACTGAAGTTCAGATACTGCCATACCAAGTTCTAGTTCATTCATTTGTTCACTGCTTGGCTCTGGCTACTGTGCTCAGCTCCTTCCTGTTGCTGCCCTTGGAGGTGAGCCTTCTGTTCCCCTCTGGCAAGATGTTCTGCTCCTGGATTAGCTGTGTGGTTTTGACCCTAATCTCACTGCAGTGAGTTCAGCTGCAGAATTTCATCCCTGGGCTGTATGCCAGGCCTGGGCTGGGTCTGGAGGGGTATGGGAGGGGCAGGAGAGCATAGAAGTTCTCCCACACAGTCAGAAGATCTGGACTTTCAAGGGTCTGGAGGGCTCTCAAGAGCATGGTGGACGTTCTCACTCAAAGGACTAACTTGGGCTGTCTCTGGAGGTGATGGGGTGGTCCAGAGAATGTGGGGAAAGGTCTCTATCACCTGTCGGGCATGGGCTTGGACCATCTGTTCCAGGACAGCACAGAAGCTCTCTCACACCTTCTCAGGGCCTGAGCTTGGGCCCCATTCACCTTCTTGCTGTGACCAAGAACCCTCTCCAGCTAGACCCCAATCCCATTGTGTGTGAGAGAACTTCTACCTGCTAGTTGTGCCCAAGATCACTCCCCAGTCAGACCCAAGTCCCAGCATGAGTTTGGGAACATCCACCAGCTCCTCACACCCAAGACCCATCCCCAGGCAGACCACAGGCCCTGGACCAGGCATCCTGTAGAATCTTAATGCAGAACTCCCTGCAGAGAGGATAGGAACCAGACTCACTCTGCTGGTCCAGCTGAACATCTTGACAGAGTGGCAGAGTGGGTTCACATTTATGAGATGAGGCAGGATGAAGCTGAGCACAGCAACCAGACCAGAGCCAGGCACATCTGGACAAGTTTACAATAAGTAGAACCACACCTGGTAAGCTGAGACACTATGCTAGACCCAGACCTATGAGAGTGTCCTCTCTTTTTTACTCTTGATCTACAAAAGGGGCAATAGGCAAATGGGTGAACAAGTCTGCCTGGAAGACTCCAGGTACATCAAGAGGAGGGGATTACACAGCATTTAGGGGAACTAACTTAAATACAAATTCCCAATTTAGTATATGCTTAGCTATACACACATAATCCTTGCTCTTACTGTCTAAAAGAGGAACCAACTATTTACACAAGTTTGTAAAGTGCTAAATATCACTATGCATTATTAGTGTTCCTAGTTGTAGTTCTGTAAATACAAAAAATAACTACCTTTATCATATAATCTCGCTTGGGTAAGAATTTCAATGGGGGCTACAATTATGATAGCATCAAACTCTGCAATCAAGTCAGAGGACAGTGCTATAGAAAATGACAAAGAGAAGGAGCACAATATAATCTCAGGCCCTAAGCCTATCCAGAACAAATGCAGAAGACACTAGCATAGAAGAAACTGGGAATGACACAGCTGAAATCTCTGAATTTATAAAGTCTGAAGTAAAGAAATGACTGCAAAAAAGGTGGAGATGAAAGCAGCTCAAAAATAACCTCTGGTGAGCAAAATTTCTGAATTCATAGCATCTGAAGAAACAACTCCAGAAAGGTATAGAGGAAATAAGATCACAAAAAAAAATCTCTGAATTAAAAAAAGAATGGATAACTAGATGAAAGAATTAATATCCACTACTAAAGAATACACTAATAAAAATACAGAATAAAAACTGTTGAAATCCTTGAATAAGCAATATATTAAAGAAACAGATCACATGAAGCAGAGTCAAAGAGATATAGAGGAACATCAAATCTCAGTCATGAGCTTACAAATCCATTTGAATAAAAGTGAAGATAGAGTTTCAGATCTTCAAGACACTATCACAGCCACTGAAAGGTAAGAAAAGATCTCTTAAAAAAGACTGGGATGGGACTGGGGAGATGGCTCAGTGGAATAAGCACTTCCTTGGCAAGTGCAAGGACCTGAGTTCAATCCCCGGTTCTGCCAAAAATAAAAAAAGAAAGAAAAAAAAAAAACAGACTGGGATGCAGGAAAAAAATAACTCATCAGCTGCAAGATCATGCAAAGATGAACAAAAGTAAGAGTAATAGGCATCAATAAGAGAGAAGAAGTTAATGCAATTTTTGTTTTGTTTTTCCCATAATTTTATTGATAAACAAATAGTAATGAGACAGTTTCAAATCAAATTGGTAGGACAGTTTCAATAATCCACACATTGCGTACATTCTTCCTAGTGGTTAATTGCTGTACAAGATGCGGACATGATATCCTATTTACAAACACTATTAGAACAAATCACTCTATTCATTAAGAGAATGCAACTATATATCTATCCTAACCACTATTGAATACACAGATACAAAATGGACATTCATCTGTATCCCCTTTTTTTATTAAGTTCTGTTATTTGAATATTATAGGTGTGTAAACACAGTAAAATATTCTATAAGATTCCAGGAGCCCATAATAGTATTGGGTCTTCCGCTTCACTGGCAATGTCAGAAATTGTTGACCTGAGTCCCCTATAGCCCAACATAACAGCATGGCTTTACTTCCTATATTTCATCTTCATACTTCTCTACTGAATGGTTAAGACCAAGGTAAAGCAGAACCTATGCAACAAGAGTTGTAGCTTTTGGGTCTGATAAGGTCAGTGAAATTCCCTCAGGATTTATCCTGAGATCCTGTACCTCAGATTGTAGAACCTTTGTCGGTGTCAGCCATGTGGATGAGTCAC
>NW_004524679.1:1097119-1101371 GCF_000260255.1 Octodon degus | reverse complement strand
TAGGCTGTTAAGCTTAACCTCACTATCTGTCTGCATATCAAACATCTTAGGCATAATATGGAACAGGTACTTTTCATTGAGTATTGATATGTTGAACTTTAAGTCCCTGCAGAATGTGAAAAAAAATTTAAAAATTAGAATATATTTTTAAAATAGGCATAAAGAATTATATACTTCTTATGTTTAGATAAGGCCAAAAATCTCATTAATGCAAATTATATAATAAGAATTTGTGCAGAAGTAATAGCAGAAAACGTCCAAAATATGGGGAAACAATCTACATTCAAATACCGAAGCATATATAGTGGTTATTCATGGTACAAGTTGCGGACATGATATCCTGTCCACAAGCACTACTAATAAATATCTGCTATTCATTGAGTTAAAAGAAAGTAGCTGTATATCTATCTTATTTTGAACACATATACAAAATGATCCTTCATTTCTATGCCCTTTTTTGTTTAATTTTGACAAAAAAGGTATTCTGTTGTCATTTAAATATTGTAGGTGTGTGAATTCAGCAAAATAATCCAATATAGTCCAGTACTCCATAATAGTACTGGGTTACGCGTAGGACTGGCAATGTCAGAAGTTTTTGACTTGAGCCTTTTACAGCTCAGCATATTAATATGGCTTTATTTTTTATACTTCATTTTTATACTTTTCTGCTGCATGGTTAAGACCAAGATAAAGCAAGACCTATATAACAAGAAATGTAACTTTTGTATCTGACAAGGTCAATCAAATCCCCTCAGGATTTACCCTGAAACCCTGTACCGCAATTTGTAGAATCTTTGTCCCTGTCAGCCATGTGGATGAGTTATGGCCATTGCTTGACCAATTTTCTCTCTGTCATTCTGGTCTTCTAAATGTGTACTGCTTCTGATGTCATATCAATAACTGCTATACTCTCTTTCAAGTAAGTGCTTGTTTAAAAAAAGGTAATAAAAGAAAAGAAGAGAAAAGAAAAATTGTCATAGGACTGTCCTGCTACAATATTGTATACAGTTAGATATCTAAATTTCTGTGCAAAAATGTGTAATTGTTTATTTTTTCACATTTGCTAGGGATTTAAAGTTTAGCATATCAATGACTACTGGAAAATACCTGTCCCATGTTATATCTAAGGTATTTGGTGTTCAGGCAGATAGTGATGTTAAGTTCTACTGCCTATGTTGTATGGTAATAATATCATTAAGCTTCTCCTCTGGGGGGTTGACAACTTAAGTTTCCAGGGAAAAAAATGAAATAAAAGAAGAACTACAAGAATAGCCAACATTTTGGTCATAGCACTTCAAGGTCAGTGAGAAATCAGGACATAATAGAACCTGTACTGTGACATCCTATAATTCAGTGGTGTCCCACAGTTTTTGTTTAAAAAGATGATGGGGCCACAGAAGGAAAGAGTTTGATGATGTAGAGTGTGCCCAAGGAGGGTCACTTAGAGAGAAAACATTCTCTCAGGCTTTCACAGAGAGCAAATTGGTCAAGCAATGGCTGTCACTCATCCAGATGACTGACTCTGACAAAATATCTACAAACTGCTGTACATGGTTTCAAGGTAAATCCTGAGGGGAGTTGACTGACATCTTGAAATATAAAAGTTTCATTTTTTGTTATGTAGGTCTTTCTTTATCTTGGAATTAACCATTCACCATAAAACTGTAAACTCAAGGTACGAAAGTATAAAGCCATATTAATATGCTGAGCTGTAAAATACTCAAGTCAACAACTTCTGACATTGACAGTCATGCAGATAACCCACTACTATTATGGTCTACTGGACTATTGTATTATTTTGCAGAATTCACGCACCTACAGTATTTGAATGGCAGTGGAATACCCATCTCTGACAAAACTAAAGAAAAAAGAGGGATATAAAGGAAGGACCATTTTGCAGAGAAAAATAATATACATATTTACAAAATAGGATAGGTATACAGCTACTTTCTCTTAATTCAATAAGAAGAAATATTTGTACTAATATTGTTGAGAAAAGATATTATATCTGTGTCTTGTACTATGAGTAACTACTATAGTTTTATTTTGCTTAGTCTTTTGAAGAAAGAAGTCTTTGATTCACTAGTTCTTTTCATTTTATTTTACTAATTTCATCGATTTCAGTAATTTCTGCTTTGATTTCTTTCCTCATTCTCATTCTGGGCTTGGATTATTTTTGTGCTTCTTAAATAACTGGGTTTATCTTTGGTTTATTTATTTGAGCTTGCTATGTCTTTGTCATGAAGACTTCACCGCTATCAGCTCTCTTAGGACTGCTTTTATTTATTTTTTATTAATTTTATTGAAAAACAGATAGAAAAGAGACAGTTTCCAAACTGATTAATAGGACAATTTCAACAATTAATACATTGTACATTATTATTTTCTTAGTGGTTATTCATAGTACAAGATGCAGACATGACATTCTATCCAAATGCTATTAGTGCAAATCATCTCATTGAATTAACAGAAAGTAGGTGTACATCTGTCTTAACTATTTTGTATATACAGATACAAAATGGTCCTTCATTTATATTCCCTTTTTTGTTTAATTTTGTTAGAGATGTGTATTCCATTGCCAGCTAGATATTGTAGGTGTGTGAATTCAGAAAAATAATCCAATATAGACCAATAGTCCATAATAGGAGTAGGTTATTCGTAGGACGGGCAGTGTCAAAAGTTGTTGACTTCAGCTTTTCACAGCACAGCATATTAATATGGCTTTACTTTTTATACATAATTTTTATACTTTTCTGATGGATGGTTAAGACCAAGATAAAGCAAGACCTATATAAAAAGAAATATATCTTTTGTGTCTGATAAGGTCCATCAAGTCCCCTCAGCATTTATCCTGTAACCCTGTACTGCAGTTTGCAGATCCTTTGTCAGTGTCAGCCATGTGGATAAGTCAGGGCCGTTGCTTGACCAATTTGCTCTCTGTGAAAGCCTGAGAGAATGTTTTCTCTCAATATGACTCTGCTTAGGCACACTCTATGTCATGGATCACATTGCTCTGTGGCCCCATAATCTCCTTGATCAGAAAACTTGGGACACAACTGAGTTGCTCAATGTTACAATACAGGCTCTCCTATGCCCTGAATTTTCACTAACTTTGAAAGGTTAGGGCAAAAATCTTAGCTGTCCTTGCAGCCCTTCTTTTTCTCTAAGTTTTGATCTGCAAACTTAGGTTATTAACCCTCCAGAAGAGAAGATTATTACTACAACATATGAGGTTGGGTTTAACCTCACTATCTGTCTGAATATCAAATATCTTAGGCATAACATGGAACAGGTATTTTCCGTCTAGTGTTGATATGTTAAACTTAAAGTCTCTACAGAATATGGAGAAAAAAATTAAAAATAAAGAATATTTTTAAAAAATATGAATAGGGAGCCAGGGAGATGGCTCAGTGGAATAAGCGCTTCCCTGGCAAGTGCAAGGGTCTGAGTTCAATCCCAGGTTCTGCCAAAAAATCAAAAAATAATTAAATAAATTAAAATAAAAATATGAATAGTTACATATTTTAACTTAGAAATCTAACCATATACAGCATTGTAGCAGGACAGTCCTGTGACTTTTTTTCTTATCTCTTTTTTTCATTTATTGCCCTTTTTTTCTTTAAACAAACATTTACTTGAGAGACAGTATGGCAATAATTGGCATGTCATGACAAACAGTACATATTTAGAAGACCAGAATGACATACATTCCAAGTGTGACCCTTCTATTACATATTGCTTTCTTCAGTGCAGTTGCTTAGTTCACAGATATCCGTATATATATAGTTAGTCAGGGTGACAATCCTACCAATTAACTGCTTATTTCAAAAACCTGCTGATATTTCTCAGGATCATTGCCTTACCCATCTTGTGCATATAAATGTATGGCTTTGTTCGTGTCATTTTTCCCAGCTTTTCTCCTTGCCCTCTCCTCATTGTCTAATCCTCAATTTCTCACTTTCCTTTCTTTATTTTATTTTATTTTATTTTGAGGAGTGGAAGCTAAAGCAAAAACAAATAGCAAAAACAATGACAGAAACAGGGTAACAGAGCAATACATATGTCACAGACATTCAAAACAAGAATAACTAACTAACAATGGTTGGTTTATTCTCTCTTTTTTATCATCAAAACTATTGTTCAGATTACCAGATATAGTTATGCAAGACTGGACAAATAATTGAATATTACTGCTGGTTTTCTAAATGTGTACTGTTACTAATGTCTTATCAATTATTATTATACTCTTGTG
>NW_004524679.1:1078008-1095079 GCF_000260255.1 Octodon degus | reverse complement strand
GATTTCCATAATGGTTGCACCAGTCTACACTCCCACCAGCAGTGGAGAAGGGTTCCTTTTTCCCCACAGCCTCTCCAATATTTGTTGTTGGGTGATTTCTTTATGATAGCCATTCTTTCTGGGGTGAGATGATACCTCAATATGGTTTTGATTTGCATTTCACGAATGGCTGGTGATGTGGAGCATTTTTTATTATATTTATTCACTGCTTTAATTTCTTCCTCTGAGAAGTGTGTGTTCATCTTGGATGCCCATTTCTGGATTGGGTTTTAAATTTTGGGGTCCTAGTGTTTTTTAGTTTTTTATAGATTCTAGAGAGCAGACCTTTATCTGAGTACTTATTTGTCATGATTTTTTCCAAATTTGTTGGTTTCCTTTTCACTTTGCTGGTAATTTCTTTTGACATGAAAAAACTTCTCAGTAAGAGCAGGTCCCAGTTGTTAATTCTTTCAACTGTTTCCCGTGTGGTTTGATTTCTGTCCATGAACACTGCCTACCCCTATGTCTTGAAGAGTTCTTCCTACTTTTTCTTCCAGGAGATTTAGTGTCTCTGATTTAATGTTTAGATCTTTAATCCATTTTGACATTAGTTTGCTGCATGGAGACAGACCTGGGTCAAGCTTGAATTCTCGGCATGTAGAGAGCCAATTTTTCCAGCACCATTTGTTAAAGAGGCTATCTTTCTTCCACTGAGTATGTTTGGCCCTTTGTCAAAGATAAGGTGGCTGAGTGTGTTCGTAGGGGCTTCAGCGTCTTCTAATTTATTCCATTAATCCTCAGGTCTATTTTGATGCCCGAACCATCCTAATTCTATCACAGTAGCTTTGTAGTATAATTTCAAGTCAGGAATTGTAATGCCTCCTGCCTTGTCTTTATTGCCCAGATTTCCCTTTGCTATTCTAGGTCTTCTCCAGTTCCAGATATATTTTAGGAATGATTTCTCTATGTCTGCAAGGTTTGTCGGTTGTAGTCTGATAGGGATTGCATTAAATCTGTACAACAATTTTGGGAGTATGGCCATCTTCACAGTGTTGGTTCTTCCTATACAGGAGCATGGAATATCTTTTCATTTTCTGAAATCCTCTTTGATCACTTTTTTCAGAGTACTGCAATTTTCCTTGAGAAGAACTTTGTCTTCTTTAGTTAGATTAATTCCAAGGTATTTCGTTTTCCTCAGTGCTATTGTGAAAGGTATTGTTTCTCTAATTTCCCTCTTAGTGTGTTTGTTGACTGTGTAGAGGAATGCTATTGACTTTTGGGTATTGACTTTATAACCTGCTATGCTACTCAATTTCTGTATTAATTCTAGTAGTTTCTTGGTGGAGATTTTTGGGTCTTCCAAGTAAAGTATCATGTCATCTGCAAATAAAGATAATTTAACTTCTTCTTTGCCTATTCTTATTCCTCTTTTTTCTTTCTCTTGTCTAATGGCTGTAGCTAATGATTCCAGAACTATATTGAATAGGAGTGGTGATAGAGGACATACTTGTCTTGTACCAGATCTAAGAGTAAAAGATTTCAGTTTTTCCCCATGTAGGATTATGGTAGTTGTTGATTTTTCATAAGTGGCTTTTACCAGATTGAAGTAGAGGCCATCTATTCCAATTTTCTGTAGGACTTTGAACATGAATCAGTGTTGGACTTTTTCAAAAGCCTTTTCTGCATCAATGCATCATTAATTTCTCCTCTAATCTTTATGATTTCCTCCCGTCTTTGGGCTCTGGGTTTGGTTTGCTCTTCCTTTTCTAGTTGTTGAAGGTGCAGCATTAGGGTAGTTATTTGTTCCCGTTCTGTTTTCCTAATTTGTGAGTTCACAGCTATGAATTTCCCTCTGAGAACTGCTTTCTTCATGTCCCATAAATTACTTTAAGTTGTGCTTGAATTTTCATTGAATTGTACATATTGTTGAATTTCTTGTTTAATTTCATCTGTGACCCATTGATTGCTGAGTAGGATGTCATTAAATTTCCATGTATTTAAGGTTGTTTTTCTGGTTTCTTTTGTCATTTATTTCAAGTTTTATTGCACTGTGGTCAGATAATGTGCATGGGATAATTTCTGTTTTTGTTTGCATATACTTAAGCATGACCTATGGATCTGTATGTGTTCTATTTTAGAAAATGACCTATGTGCAGCTGAGAAAAATGTGTATTTAGCTGTGTTTGGGTGGAACACTAAATTCAGGGATTTCTTTTCTTATTTCCAATCTGAGTTCCTCTATAACTTTCTGCAGCTGTTTCTTTATTTCAGAAGCTGTTGATTCATTGCTTTCAGCTGTGTGATTCCCAATTCGTTCTGTGTTAGTGTGCTCTGCACTTTTTACGGGTGGGGTTGAGTTCTGAGGTTGCTTTTTGTTCCTTCTCATCATCTACAAAGTCATTTTGTGTAGCACTGTCTTCTGACCTTTGTTGTAGATCTTCGTTGTAGTTATAACCTTAGCATGTACTGAAGTTCAGGTGCAGATCTACAAAGTCTGGATTTATCCAGCTGTGCCTGGCTTAGGTCTGGCTGCTGTGCTCAGCTCCTTCCCACTGCTGCCCTTGAGGGTGAACCCGTTGTGCCCCTGTGGCAAGATGTTCTGCTGCTGGACTAGCTGGGTGATTCTATCCTCTACCCTCTCTGTAGGGATTGCAGCTGCAGGGTTACACCCCTGTCCTGTATGCCAGGCCTGAGCTGAGCCTGGAAAGGACAAGGTGGAATAGGGGAGAGAGGAAGCTCTCCCACACACTCACTGGGTCTGGGCTAGGATTGCGTCTGGGAGTTCTCAGAACGTGGCAGAAATTCCTACTCGTGGGGCGGGTGGGGGAGGTGCTGCGGAGTGGTGGGGGGCGTCCCAAGGGGGTGGAAGACGGTCTCACCCACGCTGCGCCTTGGCTGGTACCTGGAGTCGGTCCCGCTGGCGCAGGGTAGCCCTCACTTTCCTTTTAATTGTGTTATACCTTTCTATTTGTATTTCTTCTTTTGAGTTCTTGTACTAGGGAGACTATATGTTATTTACATGTGTGAGTCTGGTTTATTTTACTTATGAGTATATCTTCAAGTGGAAATCCACTTAAATACCAATGCTTCAAGTTTATCATTCTTTATAGCTGAATAATACTCCATTGTATAAAAATATCACATCTTTTTCATCCATTCTTCAGGTGACGGGCATCTTGTTTGTGTCCAAGATTTGGCTATTACAAATTGTGCTGCTATAAACATAGGTACACATATATTACTATGATATGATGTTTTTCAGTTCCTCCAAGAAAATTCCCAGTAGGGGGATAGCTGGCTTGAATGGGATTTCCAAGGACTGCTTTTATTGTATCCCGTAGATTCTGATATATCCCTCTTGCACTGTTGTTATTTGATTGTAGGAAATATCTAATTTATGTTTTAATTTCTTGGTGATCTATTCATCACTAAGTGGGTATTCTTTGATTTTCATGTGTTTCTGTATTTTCTTTGATGTCTTTTGCTGTTGATTTCTAGTTTTGTTCAAAGATAATCTAATGATATAAATGGGATGATTTCAGTCACTTTGCATTTACTTAAGTAGTCTCATTGGGCTATTATGGGCTCTATTTTGAAGTCTTATGTTCTCCTGAGAATCATGTGTGTTCTAGGTTGTTGGTGGGAAGCACTGTAAATATCTATTAAGCCTTTTGACCCAATGTTTTGATTCCACTCTGATATTTATTTATTAATTTTTATTTTGTTGATTTGTTTATTTTGTGACCCTGGAATACTTCAGTTCCCCATTTTGATTATTCTTGTGCTTGTTTGATTTTTCATATCTATTATTGTTTCTTTTATGAAGTTAAATGTGCTGGTATTTGGTGCATATACAGTTATGCTTGTTGTCTTCTTATTGAATTGTTCATTCACCAGTGTGTCATTATCTTTTTGTCTCTTCTGACTAGTTTGATGTGAAATCCACTTTTCTGCTATTAGAATAATTAGTCCTGTTTTTTTCTCAATTCTTATTCCACAAAATGTTGTTTTCCACCCTTTGAGTATGAGTCTATGAATTTCCTTTTTGGCTAAGTGTGTTTCCACTTGAAACATATAGTTGTATCTTGCTTCTCAATTTCATCTACTAATGTTTATTTTGATTGGTGATTTGTGATCATTCACAATGATGGTTTTACCTTATAGATAATGACTTATCCTTCTTGGTATATTATTTTCCTGCTATTGATTCCCTTTCTTTCCCCTTTTAAAACTTCTCACTGCACAAGGTGGATTTATTCCATTGTACTTTTAGGCCTTGTTTGCTTTATTATCTCTTTCTAGAATATCAACAAGAACTTTTTGCAGTACTGCGTTCATGGTAATAAAATTCTTTAGGTGTTGCTTATCATGAAATTATCTTATATTTCCATCAATTTGAAAGATGACTTTGTTTCTTTTTCTTTTTTCCATTTTCTTTTGCTTTTCTTTTTTTTTCTTTTTGTGCTTTTTTTCTTCTTCACTCAGACCCAATTTATCAACTCTCTCTAGGAGCAATCTGTTAATTGAAAACATTAGCATCACTCTAATGAAAAGTAATTTTGAAAGATACAATAATCCACATTGGACATTTTTTCTTTTAGAAACTGAAACAGCACACCAAGCCTTATTTTACATTAAGGTTTGTGTTGAGAATTCTGCTTTAATTCTAAGAGATTTTGGAATGCAGATGATTTTTCTTGCTTTCTAACACCTTTAAGTTTGTGTTCTTTTGTTGAATTTCTGGAACATTAACTTTGACATCTTAGTGTAGTTCTTTTCTGATCATGGCTACTTGTTGTTCCATACTCCTCACTTTTGGTGTGTGAAATTCTCTTCCCATGCTTGGAAGGTTTTCTTCTTTTACTTCTGCAAACATATATAATAGCATTTGTGCTATCATCTGAGGTTTATTCACTCTTGATTTTTACTTTTTAATTTCTAGCAGCTCATGGACTCATCTTTCATGCTTCATGTTAATTTTAAGGTATTTCTCATTAGTTTGTCGCCAACCACATCCTTGTCTTCTAGGTTTGACAATCTAATCTCAAACTGGCCATTTCTTCTGCCTACACTTTCAACAATTTTAATCTCCTGAATTTGTTTGGAACACTTATGGAATCTGTAGTGGATCTTCATAGATTGGATTTCTTTCTTTAGTTCCTTTTGTTTTTTATTAATATCTTTTCTAGACTTGATAATATTTGTTTTATTAGGCTCACTATCTCTTTTTCCACACATTTCATTCACCGAAATAATTATTTGTGTTACCTGCACTGCTACCATTTCAGGTGTTTTGCCTGCTTGGATTCTGATTTAATTGCATCCAATGCCCCTGCATTTGCTTTGGAAGAGTTCAAAGCTTTTGGTCACATGTTTCTTCTGTGTTTTATTTTCACTCTTGTTTTTGTGTCTGTTCTGAGGCTTGCAGTTTGCTTATAGTGAGTCTTTATTGTTAGACTATAAACATCACTAAATGATGTCTCCTTTTCACTTATGTCCAGTAGGTGTCGCTAGCTATTAGACTTTAGGTTTGTACCTGGCTGAAACCATCTTTTTACTAGGGAGTGTAGATTTCAAGGTATTTACCCCAATCAATACCTGTGTCTTTAGAAATGGACCACTATATTGTATATGACCTCCAGGCAATCTAGATATTTGTATATATTAAAAAACAACTGATAACAACAACTATGTCTGCTTTGTTAAAGGAGTAAATCAGCAAAAACAAAGTTCAATTTAAGCTGGATGACAAATGCAATTTTTGTATCTGACAAGGTCAGTCAAATCCCCTCAGGATTTACTCTGAAACCCTGTACCACAGTTTTTAGATCCTTTGTCAGTGTCAGCCATGTGGATGAGTCACAGCCATTGGTTGAGCAATGTGATCTCTGTGAAAGCCTGAGAGAATGTTTTCTCTCTAGGTGACTCTCCTTAGGTGTATTATACATCATCTATCACTTTTCTCTGTAACCCCATGATCTCCTTGATCACAAAATTTTGGACACCACTAAGGTATAGGATGTTACAGTACAGGTTTTCTTATGTCCTGAGTCCTCACTGACCTTGAATGGCTAGGACCAAAATGTAGCTCTTCTTTTTCTCTAATTTTTGGTCTGCAGACAAATGCAAAGAACTAATATCACAGCACATTTAGCTATACAAAAAAGACTCTAGAACAAACTAGAAATTAATATGAATAAATTCCTACTCAACAAAGTAATTTTTATCCACTTATAATAGAGCATTCTTGAACTGTAGAAAGATACTGGTAAGTATCTACAAATCCAGGGCCGGGGAGAGGGCTCAGTAGAATAAGAGCTTCCCTGGCAAGCACAAGGACCTGAGTTCAATCTCCACTTCCACCAAAAAGTAAAAGTATCTGCAAATCCATATAGGTTAATTCTTATGCTATAGTAACTCAGTTCATGATTCTGGTCACAAACAAAATTGGTCATGAAAGACATTTCTCTATAAGATTTAATAAAATTTATGTGAATCCAAACTGGACCTTATGTGTGTTTAAACTAAAATAATATCAAAGGAAGAATTTTGTAAGATTCATTTCAATATTCTCCACTGTATCAACCTCATCAACAAAACCTGGACAGTTGTCACCTTCAATTACTTCTACTTTAGACCTTTCAATTTTATGTTTAGTGATACATTCTGGTCAGTTTTCTTTAGGCTGAGCTGTCCTGCAGTTTGGAACATTCCAGGTTTTGTCAGTTAAGTTCATGCACAGGAAGACATTGAAGTGATTCTTCCAGAATGCTTTCAGGGTCAAGAGCATCTCTTCAGTAAGAGTAAAACACTTAGTATAAAGCACCTTTGCATAAAACATCTTGAGGTTGCAGATCAAATGCTGGCCTATGAACTGCAGAGTTGGTGTTGTTTTGAAGGGGAGCAACTTGGTTTTTATGAAGCTGTAATGTAATCAAATCATCCACAAAGGCTGGAGTATATGACAGGTATAGTGTATCTGAAGAAGACATCTTTCAGGTAGCTTGTTGTCAAAATGTTTCTTAGTCATGGATGTGAACACCTCATGCATCCATTCCATGAGAAATTACCTTGTCATCCAAGCTTTCACAATGACCTTTCACATGAGAAGTTGTTGGACCTTGTTCATATTCTAGAACTTGAATGCATGAGGTGTCTGAAAATGGTACTCCAGTAGTGATGTGTCTGACTTCAGATCAGCATACACATTCACATACAGTGAAGTGGTCACTCTATGCTTAATGAAATTGTGTCTCAGAATTATCTTTTCCTTTTACATGATGTAAGTTTTTCTGGTATCTACTTCGAGAAGAGCCCTATATAATCATAATTGAACACTTGTTGATCAATGTAGTCTTCTGTCTTCATGAATTCCGTGAATTCTTTCTCATAGGATTCTGAAGTAGCTTTTTCAGAACTGGAAGATGAGTCATATATTATCACACTGGGGAGGCCACTTATTTCATGGACTTTCTCAAGTCAACATCTACTGGCTTTAAATTCATCACATTGCACTCATAGTGGTATTTTATTGTAACAAAACACTGCAATTTCCTGGCTTTTTCACAGATGGTGGCTTCTTTTATTTTCTTAGTTACTTTTCTAATACCTGAGCCAAAATACTTGACACCCAAAGTTAAAGGAAGAAAGTTTTATTTAGATCACAGTTGCTAGAGCTTTCTCTTCATAATCTGCTGACTTCAAGATAGAGAGGCAAGTGTTCATAGCAGTAGAATACATCAAAACAATGACAGCGAAGGAGCAAAGAAAGAAACCTCTTTCAGTCCCTTATATTGTATTCAAGCTACTGACCCTAGAGCAGGTGTAGTATGCATACACTTAATTACAGCAGTGTAATGTGTATTTTAATTTTTTTTTTATTTTCTTGCCAGGCAAGTGCAAGGGTCTGAGTTCAATCCATGGTTCCACCAAAAAAAATATTTTATGTAATGTGAATCAGTCTCAAAATCTAGATTCAGTCACCTCAGGAATTCCTACTTACTGTGACTACATGAGGATTTGGGGGACATGTAAACACAAATCATAACACACTTTCAACCACAGCAACACAAGTTTTCCATGTCTTCTACCATTTGCGTCCTTGCTTGGTTGACATCGTTACACCTTTTGCCACATCAGTTTCATTGACAGTGTTTTCATTCTTCAAAAGAGTTGAGATTGTCAACTTTGCTATCTTGTACTCTTAAGGCCAGATCAGTCACATAAACACCATACTTATATTTTTCTACAATTTACTTCTTCATTTCAGAGGTTGTTTTCTTCAAAACATTCTCACAATTCTTATTTTGCATTCTCTTATTAACTTCATTATTTATATGCACGTTTTTCTTATATTCGCTATTGCTCTGCACATTTTGCTTACCTTCATCACTACTCTACATTTCCACTTTACCACCATCCTCATGCTGCACTTTCTTTGGAGCCATTGGTTGATTGAATAATGCTGTATAGTACTGTATACACTAAAAAGCACACAAAAATCTTTGCGACACTTGAACCCAGCTCTGCCACAGCTGTGACTTTGACTAGAAGTGGCCAAAACCATGTGTCAGAGCAAGGAAGTTGTCTGTTTCATTTTCTTGCAGGGGATATGCCCATATTTGTGTTCATCACAAAATATGAAGATGAAAAGGTGGCAAAATTAGAACAGAAGATCCTATTAAGAAGTTAAAAAATACTAGAATTAGATAATACTAAGGAAACAAGTTGAGGAAGAAACAGGAAAAAAAGACCGAAGGAGGACCTATTCACATTTTTTTAAAGTGATATTTTTTAAAGAGCAACATCAAAATTGGTGATAACACTCTAATCTTCACTGAAATTGAAGCCCAGCCTGATAGCTCAACAGACAACAGTGAAGTCTTAGGTGAAGAGCAGCGGCTGGGGTTCAATCCCCCATGTGTCGGGCTGGCTCCTCCTACAGGGTGTACTGAGATGGCCATTAAGACTGGGCATGGTGGTGCACATCTGTAATCCCAGCACTTGGGAGGCTGAAAATAGGAGAATCACTAAGAGTCTGATCTAGTAGTGAGACCCTGAACATCCTGTAGATCCTTCCCTAAAATACACAAAAATATTGAAACAGAATTTTAAAATAATACCAATAGTGCAGACAAATCAGATCAAATAGGGAGAAATAAAAATCAAGAAGTTGTATAGGCTTCCAGGAGAGGTGTGTTTTTTCTTCAGAGCCTTCTAGAATCTTTAATCTAAGAAGTCAAGTTGCCTTTTTCCCCTCCTTATAACCTGTGCATGGTGCAGTGATTTCTGTGAATGAGGGGTCCTCTGTCTGTCAAACTCAAAACATATGCAAATGAGAAGTATTGATATTAGAATCTGTGTGACTACTTGAATGGGCTAATGGTACCTGGTATGGATTTTGACTGGTTGGAGATACATGTAGTATGGCAAATGTTATTCATGTATTTGTGGATCCAGTTTAAAACACCAGAAGAAGGCTTGTACCATGCTCAGTACAGACCTTGGTGTGCCTGAGAATGATATAATAAGATTCTGGCAGGGCCATAAAGTACACCAGACACAAGCTGTGGTCTCCACAGGTCCAGAGCACTATAAAATCAGGTGAACTTTTCACAGATGCTGAGATCAAAACTGACCACTTGCATAATGTGCTATGTTGAGTCTCAGGACTGTGGCTAGGTACAAGACAGAGACTTTAATTTGTTCAGAGTTAGGGTGGGGCTTCTGTCACTGAATGAGGTATACAGCCAATCTGGAGCTCCAAGCAGTCATTCAGGAAGGCCTAGGGCTCCGCTGTGGAGACCCAGGCTGCCAGCACAAATGTTGGATATCAGCTCATCTCTTACAGCTCTATGAATAGTGGGGGGCAATAAATACAGGGGGAGCTCAAGTAAGCCCAGGATGCCAGACACAGGCTGAAATAGGACAGATATTAACTCTGTAGGACCACTGAAATTCCTGTTTGGCAAAGCAATTTGAAGTACTTATCAGTGACACAGGCATACCCCAGGGTCCAATATTGATGACTCCAAGCACAAAGATCTGGTGAATTCTGCCCTTACTATTATCCTTCCTCTGCCTAAGGGCAGGTGGGTGGGGAAAAAGCCTCTCCCACCCTTGGTATGCACAAGTGAGTATGCTGCCTGATCTGTTAATCTGCTCTTGCAAGGAAGGCACAATTGACAGAGCAGCTGCAATTGGAGTCACCATCTGATGCAGTTTACAGTAATCTACCCTCATTTTCCAAGACATTCCTTTCTTCTTCTGCACAGACCAAAATGAGAGAATTATACGGAGACATGTTGAGTTTGTCTAGTTGTCCCTGTAAAACCTCATGCAGGCATGGCCAGACTTCTACAGTTTGTGATTAACTCATCATGCACTGAAATTATGGGTATAAATGCTGCTGGATTTTTGAGTGTGAGTACTATATCCAGCCAGGAGCAGATAACCTGAATGCAGTATAATAGAGACAGACTTGTTCTCTGTTGCCATTGTTGCTGTTACTCCTCACATTTGCTCTTGCTGTTTTGCTGCTTCCTGCTGCCATGTACTACTGCACTCTGACATGTGCCAGTCTGCCATGGAGCCACGTGAGTATGGACTGAAATGACCAGTTGCTGTGAGTTATATAAAACATTCCTTCCTTCATGTTAAGTGTCAGGTACTTGTTACAGGAAGGAGAAAAGAGTAACCAAGACAGAATTTGGTACCAGAGAAGTGGGGTCATTGCTGTGGCTAAATACGTCCATGTGGATTACAAGCTTTTGGGAATGACTTATGGGAAGAGATAGAAAATTTTTGGAGATGTTGCCTACAAGAGAAGCGATGAAACAGCTTCACTTGTTCTATATGTGAGATTCTGGTCAGACTCCAGACCAGAAATCTGATAAAAATCCTGCCTCTAAAAAACATGCCAGGAAATTTTCTGCTGAGAAGAAGGACTGCATTGGTTGTTGTACTCTGGATAATTTGTGCTATGGAATGGAGAATGTTTGTCTGCCTTTTGGTCATGTCCAGAGACTTTGCTTGAGGCTGAGATTAAGCATGGTGGACTGATTAATCCTTCAAAAGTAATTTCAAAGCAGCCAAATATTGAGGCAGTAGCATGGCTGTTGTTGGGGGCTTTTAGCCAGATTTGTGTTGAAAAGTAAGAGCAAAGAGTCCAGCAGGAAGATTTAAAATGTCTGTTTGGCCAAAAAGGAAGCTCCAATAAATCTGTGGAATTCAAAGAAAGAGCAGAGATGTTCTCCATTGCCAGAAGGAACTAGACAGTGGAAAGGATTGCCTGAGGGCATCACTGGAGACACCAGGTCTCCACCCTTTGCAGCCTCAGAATTGCAAAGGTCAGTGACTTTGCCTTGAGGGAAAAACTGCAGAGTCCCGTGTTCTAGAATGTAGGCAGTGGCCACACCAGGCTCCAGAATGGAGCCAGCAGTGAGAATTTATACTTTGGAATCACAATCAGAGGGGTTCAATGATCTAGGCACTCAAGCCCTACAGCCAAATGAGAAGAAAGCCTGACTATTGTTCCAGCTTATGGAAGACATTGGCATCATCCAAAATGCCCTATTTTAAGAAGCAGAGTCATGCAAGCTTGGCTGGATTTCTAGAGTTTGTGATTAACTCATGATCCACTGGGATTATGGGTATGAGTGCTGCTGAGATTATAGGTTTGAGTACTACACCTACCCTGGGGCAGAGAGCCTGAATGGAACTTAAGAGACACAGACTTGCTCTCTGTTGCCATTGTTGCTTTCACTCTTCCTTTTTGCCCTTGCTGTTTTACTGCCCTGTGCCGCTGCCTTCTGCCATGTGCCACTGTAACTTGGAGCCAAGTGAGTATGGACTGAAATCTTCAGTAACTGTGAACTAAAAAAAAACTTTCCTTCCTTCATTCTGAGTGTCAAGTACCTGTCCCAGTGACAAGAAAAGAGTAATGGAAACACTCTGTGTCCTTCAGGTCCTCAATAGTGTCACTGTATCAGGAGTGGCTGAGCTGAAGTTCATTCCAGGCATGCAGAGCTGAGAGCCCTGAACATCTAAGGAACATCCCAAGGGCACCCAAGGTGAGCACTTGTTCCCATCTTGAGAACATGGGGCCTGAGAGGTGAACTAGATTATATAAAAGTAGCTTCTCCTGACAGCAAACTGCCCAGCATATAAATAAATATGTTTTAGTCATGGAGCAGTTCTTTTTGTCAACAAGAGAGAAAGCTTCATCTGATCCCAGCTTTCAGTATCATGTATTCTTCACCTTTTCACCACCCTTCATGATCCTCACTACAGGAGGTTTGAAATCCTTGCTGGTCCTGGTAGCACTAATCTCTGCAATCCATTCATGGATGTGATTCTCTTTTAGTTTACTATTTTACTAGGTAAAAGCAACTGTAATGGCTTCTATTTGGTCATTTCAATTTTAACCTTTATGCTATAGGTTAAGGAGCCAATGTGAGGCTCCTGCCAATTGCTAAGTGTATCTTTTCAAATGATACATTCTGGAACTGAAGAAATGACTACAAGGTGGATTTGAGAACCTATTGGACCTACTGAGATGCAGACTACTTAAAACATCATTGATCTCCTGATCTCCACAGAGTAATATAGCGTGTAAAGAATGACCCAGAGACTGAAGCCATGATGAAGATCACATTTTAGTCCTCTACCTGCAGGCAACCTAACATTGGAGTGAATATCAGAAAATATCTAAAAAGAGGATTGAATATATATATATATATATATATATATATATATATGTTTGGAGGTACAATTTTAAAGAATCTCAAAAAATCTTAATAAAATATGTGAGTTTAAGGCTGCAGGGGTAATTAATGCAGGTTGAAACACAGAGCTGGTGTAAAAGGACTGTAGGGTGACCTTAAACCTCACATTAAACTTTTTAGTGTCCCATCTTCTTGCTTACCAAGGGAAAGCCAGTGGCAGTAATGACAAGTCCTGACAAGTCCATTGTTTGTTAAGCAGTTCAGTGTCCCTGTTAGGTCACTCTCAGGCCAGTTACCACACACAGAAGGGGAATAGGAATAAGTTTCTCCTTCATTCAAGAAGTTTTGGATCTGTAAGCTGGCTCAAACCCATGAAGTGGTTGAGAAGACATTATTACCTGTTACTATGACTCAAAATAGGTTTCTGTTTATTTTCTCTTAAAATTCTTGATTATAAATATAGTGAAAACTTGGTTGGATCATCCTGTATTTCACTTTTGCGGATACCATGTCTGATCAGTCAATGCCACAACTCCATGTGTCTCAGACTATTTGGTCATTGTTCTGCTTCTGCTGCCCATTATGGAAAAGTGCGTGTGTGAAGGACCACCAGGGCAACTCTCCTTGAAACAGAAGTTGTTTCCAATTTGGCTGTGCCTGGCCCTGTTTCCTTGTATTGATAAGTACAGAGCCAGCCAAGATTTTTCCATATCCTTCAATTTAATATCATCAAGGCATATTGGTCTAGCCAAGGTGCTAGTGGTGGTCTTTGAAGATGGCACGTGTGTTTTCCTGATAACCCACAACTGCTGCTCTTTAACATGATCTGGGTTGATATAGGCTGGGATTGAGCCTTGAAATAGAGGCTACAACTTCCTGCGGCTTGAAAGATTACACATCAGATGTGAAGCACCAGACACCAAATCATTAGATACTGTCTCAGTAGCATAATGCAAATTAATTTTTCTGCATATCTTTCTCTCTGCATATCTTAGAAGTAAATGCAAGCCTTCTACCTAGCTGAGCTCACAGTACTGACCTACCTCCTGAAATTCTCAGTCATTCATCCTCAAACCACTCCTCCTTCATGACTGAATAAAACCTGAGTTCAAACCTAGGTTGAGGCCTTTCTTCCAGATATCCATTACCATGGCTGAACTTAGTACCCTTTGGCTCCCCATACCTATAAATATACCTTAGTGTTTTTATTCTCACCTTGTGTTGTACTGTTAGTTATAGACTGTAATTAACTTGATGGGATTCCAATAACATATTTTGGGATTACAAATATAAAATTCTTGGACTGAGATGAGGACAAAAAGGGCCTCCTACATACATGCATTTCGCCTTTGCAGTTAAGTGCTGCCACTTGTGCCTGCAACTCCAGGATACAATTAAATACAATGCTCTCAAATTTTGCAATTGACTAAATGTGCTTCATGCTAAAAGGTTTGGCATACAGGAAAGTGTAATCATAGTGTATGTTGGGGATGCTGTTGCTCCTCTCGTCAGTTCTTCAAGGTGCTATGGAAAGTTACATTTTCTTAATAATCCATTTGTGCAGGATTAGGTATTGAACAAGACAAAACCACTCCAGCATTCTCTTTTCTCCAAACCTTTGAATACACTTATCAACAGTTAACCATATACTATCATCTAATTCATTGACAGTGTATCATATTTTGATCCATACTTCTGCAAACCAGGCAAATAAATCATTAACGTCTATTTTTTACCTCTATGAACTGCAACATTAAATTCATAATGTCTGCTTAATAGACCTATATCAACACTCAGCCTGTTCTGGACGTATATTTTAACACAAGCATTTAACATCTATAAAATCCATTCTGACACTTGTTCATCAGCTCTCAAAATATAACTGTTGAGAAAATCAAGAAATTTTTAGGGAGAACAGTGGATCTCCTCATGGGTAATACTATATACCTCACTCATAGGCGCCTTCTGTGGCATGAGTCTAGTTACAGACCTAGAGGCAAATGTGTGTGATGAGCAACAGTCCTACGGACTGTCAGCATCATCAAGCTTGTTTAACATTGGATTAGTGTACTCAGGTATACCAGGACAGTCCCATACCACAGTGACTGTGGGTGGGGTTGCCACCACCACTGTGCAGGCGATTTCTTCCTCTGGCAAAATAATCTCTTTACTATCAGAGCTCAACACCACAGCTTTTAAAGATTCGCCCAAACATATCTATCCTAGTTTATAGGCTCTGATTTTTCCTAATCAATACACTTCAGGTAGTCTTCAAAGATAACCATTAAAATTATGCTATATTTCAGCCAATGAGATCACTTGGGCCTGAATGGGTTTCTGCAATATTGACCATGCAGCTAAAGGATAAGTGATTCTCTTTCAGAGCAAACTTAAGAACTTAAAATCTTTACGTGTATCTGCAGCTAGAAATTTGAATATTTGAGATGCTTATTTTCTTTTATTAATTCATCCTCATAGAAAACTTTGGAATCCCTGTGGATATTTTGCAGTCATTGTGTTCCTTCACTAGTTTGTCCAGAAATGCTAAAGCAAGCAGACAACAGCATCGTATTTCCCCCTCAGCCTAGTTAGTCAGAAATATTATATATGGAGTCTCTAAATTCCTTTTATCTTATAAGAAGTGAATTAGGATAATCAAATTGTTCTACATTGAATGTTATTTGAAATAATACACCCCGAGGAGTTTTACTACTACACACAATATCAGGATAACTATGACATCTTTAGGTCTCCGCAAATTAGATAACCAACTCAAAGAACAACTCAAGCCATTAAAGAATTTCAGTTTTAAAGTACTTTTCCTGTAGCTCCACTCCAGGTATGAAGATTTGTTTCAGTTATCACTTACTAGACAAACAGATTGAATGCAATATATACAAATATATATGAATTTACAAGATTGTCTTGCAAAGGCCACCAACAGGGTCAGGTGTGGAAGAGTGCAAAATAGCTGTCTGTGTGCTGGAGAGCCAAAGGATCCACTCAAAGATCTGGAGTTCACTGTAATGTCCCATGTGAGTTTGTATCGAAAGGCAAAGGATCTGCAATGGAATGCTTAGAGTCTATACAGAGGTTGAAGAGTCTGCACTGTAAGCCAAAAAAAAATCTTATCTTCCAAGTTGAAGGAGATGACTAGAGCTCCTCTGAAGAAACAAAAGTGAGCCTTCCTTCCTTGTGTCCCTTTTATTCTATTCAGGCTGCAAAGTTATTACTCAGACCCAATGTCTCAATTACCCTTCTGTCATTAGGGCAAACACCCAATGCCCAAAATGAAGGAAGGAAAGAGTTGTTTTGTTATTTTTTAGCTCACAGATAGTTGAAGGTTCAGTCCATGCTCAGCTGCCTCCAAAGTAGAGTCACATATGGTAGAGAGCAACCACTCAATGTGGTGGAAAAGAGCACCAGCAAATGGAGAAGCAGCAGCTGTGGCAGGTATGGTACCTTCTCTCCCTCCTCACACTGTGATGCAAATTACCCACCTCAGGTCCAGAGTGCAGCACTCACACCTACAATTCCATCATTGGATCAAGAATCAATAACAAACTCCATAAGCCACCCCACGACTGTATGAGGTTTTGGAAAGACAACTAGACACAAACTGTAACCCTCATGGTTGATCTTCTGTCTTAAGTAAATCTGTTCAGCCATATCAGGAGATATGCTGATGCAACTGGACATTTTTTACTCAAGTTAACACAATCATTTAAATATCAGAAGGTTTAAAACCTAATTCCACATGGTTGTGAAAGAGAATAGTTTTTAATCCTGAGATTGCACATACAATAGAAATAAATTAAAGTAGTATGTTTGGAG
The DNA here is from genome assembly GCF_000260255.1 of Octodon degus. Lineage (NCBI taxonomy): Eukaryota > Metazoa > Chordata > Mammalia > Rodentia > Octodontidae > Octodon > Octodon degus. The sequence goes on along the minus strand of NW_004524679.1, from coordinate 1,078,541 downwards.
TAATCAATATCCCCAAATTGTGATCTTCTAATATCATTTAGTGCTTTGGTCTATCAGGTTTGTCAAAACATATCAAGAAGTAATTCCCGGGCTGGCCAGATAGCACAGCAGATTAAAGTGCCTGATTAGGCAGACCACAAGGACTGGGGTTTGATCCCTGGCACCACAAGCCCTGATGGTCCTGCCCTGGGGTGCACTGAGAGGGCAAGTGAGACTGGGCATGGTGGTGCATGCCTGTAATCCCAGGGCTTTGAGACGCTGAAAATGGGATGATGAATTTGAATCCAATCTACATAGTGAGACCATGTAGACCCTGTACGAAATTCATAAAAAAGTAATTCCATAAGACAGTCTGCATCTGTGTAGTATATCAAAATTAAAGAGTTCTTGGGGGGTAGGATTTTCTGCCGAGTTCCGGGAGCCCCCAGACCCAGTCCTAGCCCAGGTCCAGAATTGCTGCCGACTTCCGGGAACCCCCAGACCCAGTCCTAGCCCAGGTCCGCAGCAGGAAGGAGCTGAGCACAGCAGCCAGA
>NW_004524679.1:1059132-1074538 GCF_000260255.1 Octodon degus | reverse complement strand
AATCCCTGGTTCCACAAAAAAGAAAAAAAAAGAGTTCTTAAAGGAGCATACAGCAATAAAGAGGAAAAAGATTTTTAAAAAGTGAATTGAAGAAGGTGGTTATAGAGGGTTCATTCAAAAGTTTGAAGTTCAATATTAGCTCCTGAGTACAGTTCTCTCAAGAACTGTAAGAAAACCTAGAGTCCAGATCTTGGAGTAATATAGTTGTACTGAGCAAGTTTTGGAACATGAGCCCCAATGCTGAGGTAGATACAGACAGAAATGAAAATCAACATTTAACAAATTATAGGAACAAAAACTGCCATAAGAAATGTTTGAGCTGGGTTCTTGAGGGCTCTTGACTGTTTAGTTGCTGGAATGTAAGGGGGTACAAGTACCAGATGGAAGGGCCAGAATGGCCAGGATGATCATAGTGGAAAGATTTGGAGAGCTGTGGACAACAGGTTCAAACCAGTGAGCATAGAGATTTTTCAAAATACTTAGTAATTGCTACAGCCATACTGATGGATATGAAAAATAATGTCCTATAAACGAAATTCAGAATACAATATGAATATATCAAGGAGACGAAATTGTCAGATATATGTTTACACCCTTTATGGCTATAAAGTTGAATTGAAATGATTTTCTATTTACATAGAAATAAAATATTTTCTAATTACTTTTTATTTACTATTGTTTTTTATTTGGTACAGGGTCTCACTATGTACCTGAGGCTCATAGTGAACTCCTGTCTCAGCCTCCACAGCATTCAGATTACAGGCATGTGGCACCACACCCAGTTTCAGAGGCTGGAACTGCATGCCCAGGGTTCTGGGCCCAGCACATAATGTCCTAAATGGGATAGAACCTTGTTCCTGGGATGTGTGAGGCAAGTTCTTAGACCACTGTGCTATCTCTCCCCAGCCAGCCCTACTATTGTTTTCTGATTCTATATCAGCTAGACCGTAATCTCAGTGAAAAATATGAATTGTATCAATTTATACCTAGCACATATCACAGGGAATAATAAATATTTGCATTATAAAGGACATTCTGATAAGTATTTTTTAGAATATGTTGAAGATATGTCTCTTGGAAGAAAGCTTTTAGAATTTATTCTTGTCTTAAAGACATGCTCTGAACTCAATCTTGCCCCATACTATCAGAACGCGTGTAATATTTCTTAAGTTTCTCCTAAGTAGAAGACTACTCTAAGGTTGACCTACAGTAATACAGATTTCCAAAGAAGAATTGACTTCTTAAAGAGAAGGTATCCTGAGCTGCTTCCTAAACTTTAAATATTCTATGTAAATTCTATTTTGCAGAAATATATCCACCTTATAACAATGGAAAGAAAATTCAAGAAGTAAACCTTCTGTGAACTTCCATCACTCAAGTGAAACAAGAGATTTTCTATATTTCAGTACAGTATCTACAGTGTCTCACTTCACAAACTGGACTCAGAGTGATACTTTTATTTTCAGCCTCACAAGTGTGAATATTACAGGTGTGTGCCACCATGCCCAGTCTCAATCTCTTTCTCAGCAACCCCTGGGGGGGGTAGGAGGGATAGCATAGCACACTGGAATGGAACACAGTCCTGCATCTGCCCTAGTAGGTGCTTTATGTCCCAGAACTATCTGGCCAGCCCCAAAACAAGATTTTGGACAGTTTCTATTTCTCATGATATAGAATATCCATTCATCTGAGGAAGTAAAAAACATAACTATAGTCCAGTTACTAAACTACAAATGTCTTAGCTCTATGTAGAAATACCAGAACAATTAAAAGAGCTATTCAGAATAGCTCTTTGTTTTAAAGGCTATCACATACAATCTAATAAATAATACAGTGCATTTATACTGCACCAACTACTAAACCAATGCATAATAAGACTATTTTGCACCAGATGTGTAGTTCTGTGGTAGAACATATGCAAGAAACTGCATATGGTTCCTGCCACTGCAAAAACAAAATTAAAAATTTATGCTAGTCTTTGTGCATACATAAATATGATTGAGTGTCAAAAGTTTTTAAAAGGGTCTGGTTTTAAAAGGACAATTTTTCATTATTTAATATTATGAGAACCATTTTGGCCTTTTTCTGTTGCTCTTTCAAATAACTACTTCATCTTTCATGGATCCTCACTCATACTTGGCCAATTAACAAACTCTCCATGCAAATGACTAGTCCTGAAAAGAATAAATCACTTTAACTTGGTGAAATATTCCTATATAATATGAAATCTACACTTAGCTGCAAAATTATCTCATGTATTACATGTAATAATGCTCATAAAATCATATCTTCACAATAGATCTAAACAATTAAGTAGTAATGCTGTACTAGCAGAATTTATTTTGTGAAAAATTAAATATTCATAGCTATATGTATATATTTTAGTATATTTAGTTTTATACTCTGCCTCAACTTAAGAATTATCAACATTCTCATTTCGAATATCAGTTTTAATAAGATCCTGAAAGTCTGATTATAACTTTGAAAATACCATGGTAGTGTTAGCTCTTGTGTTAAAAACTTGAGGGAGAGTAGTTCTTTAAAGAAACTAACCTATGATACAGATCAAGCCTGAAACTTCCAGGAATCTGGGATAGAGATTATACTTTGAATAGGTTTTGATGTTTCAAGGATTTTCCTGACCATAGTAATCAAAGATTGAGTCAAGCCCTTTCTGGGACCTCTAATTATTACCTCAAATCCAAAGATAGAATATAAAGTAAGCTGATTTCTACAGTAAGGTATCAGCACTGTTTTTGCCATCTTTTTAAACTTGTACATTTATTCTCTGTGGAAACAAGATGATCATTCTCAACTACAGAGTCAATAACTTTCACCATTTTTCTATAATCACAAAACTAATACATCACTCTTGTAATACTGAAACAGGAAGAAACTTATTACTACAACACTTCAAAAAATACCATGAAAGGGTTCAGTATAATCAACCCATAGAGAAAAATACAAGAAAAGATAACTACTTATATATAAATTATGTTAAACCTAACCATATGCATAATTCATTTAAACATTGAAGTTAGCAAGTATGAGATCAGTATAAAACAAAACAACAAATTCTTTAACTTTCATTATTTAATGATTGCATTTAATTTTAGTAAATTTTAATTTTAAGTGAGGATATTTGCATAATCAGCATTTTAGAAAGGAGAAATAAGCAAATATTAAATCCAAGAACAATTGAATGCATTTTCAATGTGATAGCAACTAAATATTGTGATTGTACACAGCACTAAGAAGTCTCAAAATAATAAAAGGAACTGTTTCATAATCATTAATGTGTATTACTGTACATAGGAAAATTATGTATCAGAAAATTATGTATTAGAAATGTTAACCAACATTTAATTCCCCTTGGAAAGCATAAGATTTACTATAAATATATCACTGCTTTTGATAGCTGATATCTAAGATGCACAAAATTTAGGGCCAGGGAGATAGATCAGTAGAATAACTGCTTGCCTGGCAAGTGCAAGGTCCTGAGTTCAATCCCAGGTACTGCAAAAAATAAATAAATTAATTAATTAAAATGTACAAAATTTAAAAATATGCAATATCTACACAACTGTTTTTCTATATCTACATGACAGCAAATCAGATTTTAATAAACCTTTCCCCATTTTTGCTCCAGAATCAAAGTCCAATTGTTGGAAATCAATTGGGGTGACAATGGAAGATGTTGATAAAGACAGGAGTCATAATCCAGCAGAATAGTTCAGCAGATAAAAGCTCCTGAAGGCAGACACACTGGCTGGGAGTTTGATCTCTGGCCTGCTGTGCAGGCCCCACCCCCAGGACACAATGAGATGGTGATTGAGACTGGATGTGGTGGCTCCGCCTACAATCCCAGCACTTGAGAGCCTGTAAACAGGAGGATCACTGAGTCTGATCTATGCAGTGAGACCCTGTACACCCTGTCTTAAATACAATAAAAAAAGGAGTCACAAAGAGGAAAACAAAGATAACAAGGGAAAATTCATACATAGATCATAAAATTTGAAAGTGAATAAAAATAAGGAACATGAGATAAACCCTATTATTCTATTCAGCTGGCATTCTATAAAATTTAAATAAAGACAAAAGAGATAATTGAAGTAGAATATATGAGTATGAGTGAACGAATCTTTATAATGCAATCACACAACTTCCACAATTAGAAAGTTTATCTTTTTATGGGAAAGGCAAGTGTGTATGACAATCATGTCACTATTTCTAAGTGTGTGAGCTCTAAGTGTGGTATGCTGTTTGCAAACTGCAATAAGCAACTCATTCCGTAAGCTTTATTTTGCGAATCTGTTTCTTTTAAATCTCAAGATTCCAATAACATCTCACTGAATTTTATGATAAACCAGGATCATGACTTGAAATAATGGGAATAGCATATTAATTTGCCAAAGTGTCTCTTCACTACTACATAATGGTTCTCTGTACAGTTCTATCACTTCATCTGTGTTTTTCTGACTCCCATGCTGAAAAACAACCAGTAATTTCATAATGATGTAAAAAAAATTGGTAACTGGCCCAGAGAAGTTAAAATCTTTCCATATTGTTTCAAATATTATTTAAATCCTATTTTTATTTAAAGTAATTTCATTTGTGTGAGTCCACAGGGACACATGACTTCCCCTAGAGTACTCTTATTGTCATTATGAAAACTCTTGCATGTCAGAAATAAAATGCATCATATTTAAACATTATTAATATGTCTGTAAAAACTTTTGTGGAGAAAAATGTCTCTGTTTCTCATGTAGCTTGCACTTGTCCTTTTAGTAATTAAACAAATTGTGCTCTCTGCATCCTACTTCTGTGGAACACAAAACCAATTTATAGTGGAGTAATAGATTTGGAGTGCCAGTGAAAATTAGATAAACACACATGGAACATATAAACTTGAATGTGGCACTAATTAAAATGTCAAAAGAGCAAGAAAATACAGTATTAAAGACTATTTATTACAGTTTTCTTTTATTGAATTATGGTGAGTAAAATCAATTTTCAAAAGAATATGTAACTACACCTCAAAGAAGATCAAATGTGACATGACAAGCCAAAGAAGGATTGCTACTGTACATTCTAAAGTTAGTCCACCCACCTTAGAGTTGATTCCTATTTTAGACATGATATAGGTTTCCCACTTGCCTCGCTTGATATTTGCAAGTAAGGAGTGCTGAATTCAGAGCTGTTTCCATGGGAAATGTTAGGAAATTTCTGTATTGCTAAACAGTGTGGGAGAGTTTGCCAAGCTTTAGATGCCTCTGTGTTCTGTTCTTGAGCAATGTGAAGGCTAGCATGATTTGCATTATTCATTAGCAAATTGGAAACCATGAGATTAGTTATGGAACAGCATCTTGTAAGATCTTCTTCCAAAACTTGTTTGTAGAATTCATTGACCTTTTTTTCCATATAATTATTAAGCATAGAATTAGAGAGCGGTTGCTTAAAAAACAGCATACTTCTTTCTCGAAATTCATCCCCATTCAATAACTTCGAAGTGGAGGTTTGCTCTAAAGGCTCCATTATGATAGGCGAATGACCCAAGGGAATATCCCCTGAAAATATAAGGGGCCCATTAAAAACATCATCATGTTTGTTTTCCACAAAGCAACCTGACTCATATATGTTCCTCACATTGTCACCTCCAATCTGTAGATCAGAATAATTCCAGCAAATACTTGTATAAGAACAGGATCGATATAAATCCAATTGTTTCTTATCAGATTGGTCTCTCTTTGGAACAGATAATGCAAGAGACACATTTCTCGGAACATGTGCAATTTTGCATTTCACCACAGATAAGTCATCCACAGATTTTACTTGACTTGCAGTATTACTTTGTCCTGTTATACTTTCTCTCATAATGTTCTTTTTATTTTCTGTCTTATGAGGAGCATTTAAATTGTCTTCCACATCTAAAAGATTATTTTTCCAAGTTTCCTTTTCATTATTTGAGGTCTTCTTACATGCTTGTGGTTTACAAAAACTTGTATATTTTTCTTCCTTGTATAGGAGTTCAAATAGGATGGCTTCTCCAAGCATTGTATTCCACAAGATTTTCAAAATAAGTGTAGATCCCTATAATAAAAAAGAATTTAAGATAAAGTACATTGAAATGCAGTAAGAATGTACCTCATCATATTCCAACATGTTGTTCCTTGAAGTAGATGTGGATGACTGTCAGGACATTGCTGCAGACTGCCAAGTCAAGTGTGTGCCAAGCTTCCAGTTTTTTAAAAAGGGGGGAAGGTGAGTGAGTTTTCCGGCGCTAATAAGGAGAAGCTTGAAGCTACCATTAATGAGTTAGTCTAACTGTGTTTTCTGAAGAACGTAACTACAGCTGTTTAAAACTTAATTTTTTTTTAATTTACAAAAAAATAAGTATGGAAACTATATACCCAACTGCCATCTGATTATAAATGACAATAAAATATTAATTCAAAACAAAAAGAATGTACCTCATCTTAAGCCAATGTGCTTCAGCAACATAGTATTGCTAAAAAGATAAAACAAAACATGCCACTAACTTTTCAGCATTGAGTGATTTACTTCCAGACCTGAATTTCCTCATCAATTAAATGATAGTACTACTTTTCTTTCATTCTTCATAGGACTATTGGTCTAATTATAATATATGGTGCCTGCTGTGTAGCCCATTTGGTCTTGAACTCACAGCAATCTTTTAAAAAGTATAAATTTATAGATGTAGAATTACTATTTTCAGCTGTCTTTTAGAATTTATGTAGAAATGATTAAATTGCTTAACTCCTTTTCCAAGAGTCTACTTAAAATTAAATCTTACTCTAAGCCATTCACTTTCATGGTAATTTTAATTATTGCCATTTGAATCATAAATTGGGGAAATTACTATACCTTAAAATGGATCCAACATAATGAAATTATATATAGTTTGGATTCTAGCAAGCTTTCTGATTTACATAAACACTTACATTTACTTTCCTATGTTACTGAAAATTCACATCTTGCCTTTGCTTACATTCTTTTTTCCCTTCTTTTATTCTTATTCTTTTCCTCCCTCTTTTTGCTTTTCCCCTATTCTTTCTTTCTTTCATTCTTGCTTGTCGTTTTCTGCTGTCTTTCTTTTGCTAATTTTCAAAACTTTCTTCCCTAAACACATATTTTCGTCTTCTGCATGAGTTTTATTACAATTTATACATTTCAATTTTCCCTAAAAATTTTGTACAGGTTTAAAAGGAAAGAGTAGAAAATTTAAAGAACATTTCATCTTACAAATTTGTAGCAGTGGTGAGTCTTTTAGAGACTGAATGCCCAAATTGTAACCCAAAATCCACTTATTTCTCACAAACTCCAAAATATGCAATAAATATTGAGGTTTTCGATTAGTAAAAGCACCAGATATCTTCCTACACTTAGCTGCTGGGCAACTTGGCTTCTTTGTCTACGGAGAGGGCTCTGTGTGCCTACTGCATATGCATGCCATAGATTTTCCAACACTGATCTATAGTGTTTTTATAAATGATTTCAGGAAATCTACTTAAATGATTATATTTACATTTAAATGTTTTGTGAAAAAATAAAACATTATAAATTCAAAATATGTAACAATTTAAACTCACCTATCCCAAGTGTCAGGATAACTGCAGAGTTGGTCTTGTGTGATTCCAACAGCCCAAATTGAGAAATGCCTTTGTTGAGTCATTTGTGTCTCAGCTTTGGGTTACACCTCAGGAAGATAACTTTAACCGCATAAAATGGTTCTGTTTTCCATTCATACCCTGGGGCTGAAACAAACTCATATGACTCATATGACGTGCTATGTGGGTTAATTGTATGTGTGATTTGGTAAGATCACATAATGAAAGAGGATCTTGAAAGAGTTTATTCAAGTTGAAAATGGCAATGACAGTGGGACAATGTTAACAACAGCAATTTTTCACTTATAAACATAGGGAGTTATTGTTATTCTTAAGCAGAAAAGTAGGGTGATTATTACTATAGTATATCACAATAAATTATTTAAAATAACTCAAATGACCAAAAATTGGAGAGTGCCAAAATAAATTATGATTCAACAGTAACATAAGATGAGAAATTGAGCACTTCTAATGCCACAATGATAAACATCAATTTAGTTAATTTCTACATGGCAATCATTTTAAATGTACCATATGTATGGCTTAATTTAAACCATACACTGTTATGATGTGTGTCTAGTTCCCCCCCCCTCCCAAAGTTTACCATAGTCACGGGGTGGACGTCTAGATTTTGTGATTAAGTCATAATCCAGTGCTGGGCATCGATACCGCTGGGATTATGGGTGTGAGTGCTACGCCCAGCCTAGGGCAGACAGCCTGAATGCAACATAAGAGAGATAGACTTGCTCTCTGTTGCCAGTGCTGCTGCTATTCCTCCCTTTTCTGCTTGATGTTTTGCTGTTTTAAACTGCCATGAATACCTGCCCTCTGCCATGTGCCACTCTGCCTTGGAGCCAGATGTGTGTGCACTGAATCCTCCACTGAGCTAAATGAACCTTTTTTTTCCTTCCTTTTGGGTGTCGGGTATTTTTCCAGAAATGAGAGAAGAATAAATAAGGCATCTATGTTTCAGTGAAGAGAGAAAATGATTATATAATTTTTACAGGTCATAAAGCTCTTAAGTAGTAGAACTAGGATAATAAAAAGTCAATTGGATTCAAGACTCATGCTCTTAATCACTGCACTGCATTTCCTGCTTTTGTGTATATAATGTAATATATAGAAAAGTAGCTATGATACATTTTTCTTCCATCATTGGTTGTGTTTTCCATGTATCAAATACTTTTTTCTAAAGAATTCACACAAATGAACTTCAGGATTGTTTCCTTTAATTCTGTGAAGTAGGCAGACAGCATTTTGTAATTTGGTATAGTAATTTTGTAAGTATGGATATTTTCTCTATAATCATTCTTCCTACTCTGAACAAGGAATATCTTTCCATGTTCTGATGCACTCTTTGACCTCTTTTTCTAAGACTACTGTAGTTTCCAATGTAAAGGTCTTTTACTTCCTTCATTAGATTGATTCTAAAGTATTTCAATTTTGTCAGATGCTATTGTGAAGGATGTGGTTTCCTAAATTTCTCTCTCAATGAATTTATTATTTATTTACAGGAATGCTATTGATTTTTTATTATTAAATTTCTATTCAGCTACATGAATTCTTTTAGTTATTAAATCTAGAATTATTTTGCACGCCTGTAATCCCAGCACTCGGGAGGCTATAAGTAGGTGGATCACTGTGAGTCTGATCTAGTAGTGAGACTCTGATCACCCTGTAGAACCTTCCCTAAAATGCAAAAATAAATAAATAAATAAATCTAGAAGTTTTTTGGTGGAATTTGTGGGATCGTCTCTGCAGAGTATCATGTCATCCACAAATAATGTTAATTTAACTTTTTCTGTTCCTAGCCTTATTCTTTTAATTTCTTTTTCTTTTCTAATTTTTCTAGTCAATGTTTCCATGGAGTTGATAATGACCATTCTTGAATAAAGAAAGCAATTCTGTATAAGAAAGGCAAGGTAGGGGCATCACAAGCCGTGATTAGAAATTATACTACAAAACTACTGTGATGAAAACAGCATGGTACTGGCATAAACGATCAAATACAGAAATGAGGATCAATGGAATCAATTAGAAAAACTCAACCAGAGAAAGAACCCCCAAATACATTCAGCCACTTTGTCTTTAACAAAATTATCAAATACTTTCACTGGAAATAAAGATTCTCTTTAGAGAATCTAGATGCTAGAAAAACTGGCCCCTGATTAAACATAAAACCACATTTCTCACTACGCACTAAGGAAATATGAAACAATGGAAATAATACAAAGAATCAACAAAAAGCATCTCATCTTTTTAATGAGCTTTTGAAGAGACAACCCACACAATGGAAAAAAATTTCGGGCTATTATAATGGACTTTCATTTGTACAAATATAGCAAAATCTAAAAGATTTCTTATCACCCATAGACTGATAATTATAGGTACAATATTAAGTGCTTCAACATGAAAAATATACTCAGGCAAATTCTGTACTTAATCTTCACAACAAATCTACAAAGTATGATTACCCATAATTTTACAAAAATAGGGAAAACCTTAGGAATTATTAAAATTCAAGCTCTGGCATGAAACCATAAATTCTTCAATATGCCCTGTTTGTTTCCTTATCCTCTTCCTTCTATCCCTCCACCTCTTCCCAAAGCTCCAATTACCAAATTGTTTTATGACAGTTCCTTCTATCTAAAATTTCTTTATTTCTATAATTTCCCAGGAAACTGTACATCCTTCAAGCTTCAATTTTAGATCTCATATACATGCAGATGAATGCCTTAAACCAGATACTCTGCCTTAGGTTTCTTTTTTAATATAATTTATTGATAAACAAATAGCAATGAGACAGTTTCAAATCAAATTGGTAGGACAGTTTCAATAATTAACAGATTGTATACATTCTTCCTAGTAGTTAATTGCTGTACAAGATGTGAACATGATATCCTATTTACAAACACCATTAGAACAAATCCCTCTATTCATTAAGAGAATGTAACTATATATCTATCCTAACTGCTTTGAATATAAAGATACAAAATGGACATTCATCTGTTTACCCTTTTTTTTGTTAAGTTCCATTATTTGAATATTATAGGTGTGTAAACTCAGCAAAATATTCTAAAAGAGTCCAGTAGTCCATAATAGTATTGGGTATTCCACTTCACTGGCACTGTCAGAAATTGTTGACCTGAGTCCCCTACAGCTCAGCATAACAGCATGGCTTTACTTTTTATATTTTGTTTTTATACTTTTCTGCTGGATGGTTAAGACCAAGGTAAAGCAGGACCTATGCAACAAGAGTTGTAGCTTTTGGGTCTGATAAGGTCAGTGAAATCCCCGCAGGATTAATCCTGAGATCCTGTACCTCAGATTGTAGACCCTTTGTCAGTGTCAGCCATGTGGATGAGTCACAACCAAGATGTCCATCACCTGAGGAATGGTTGAAAAAGATGTGGTATTTTTACACAATGGAGTATTATTCAGCTATTAAAAATAATAAACTGCAGCTATTAAAAATGATAAACTTGAAGTCTTTATATTGAAGTGAATGCCACTTGAACATATACTCATAAGTGAAATAAACATACATGTGTAAATATCATATAGATTCCCTAGTATAAGAACTCAAAAGAAGAAATACAAATATAAATGTATAATACAAGTAAAAGGAAAACAGGATCTCAAGGACTAACTAATAGAGAGAAAGGAGAAGAGCTAGGAAACATAAATATGTCAAGCCATACAGGTATATGCCTTAGGTTTCTTTACATTGTATTTTCTTCACTTTATCTTAAGTTCCCTGTGGGTAAATGTGTTGTCTGATTCATTGATGTGTTCATAAGCATTATGCAAAGATTCTGACTCTTACTACTCTGAATTTTTAATTGTTATTTTCCATACTACAACATGTTAAATTGTGTACCAAGCAGTTTTGAATATTTATTTACTCTTAACAATGAGGGTGTTAGGTACATATCAGAAAGTATTGTGTCCATAATTGAATTAATAAGTAGTAGATCCATGTAATACAAATTTTCTTAACTCAGAAGCCTGGACAACTTAATGAGCACTTATTTAAAAATTGTATATAAAGGAAAAACAGGATAAAGATGTCTCCAGAAGAAAGGCCCAATATTCAATCCCCTGTACAAACCAAACATAACAAAACCTTGGTGAAGTCCTTTGACCCTTCACATTTAATTCGATTAGTTGCTTTTTATACCACCCAAAACCTTGAAAATATCATAACATCTATCTTCTACTATCTTCTACCAATGACTAACAGTAAAACAAATGCTGGAAAATGAACTAGAATTGTAGTAAAAAGGAAGTAGACATTTAAGAAAGAGATCAGCCCTTTTAACAGGGGGTAAGAAGAGGAAGTGCTAAGAGAAGCAAAGACCATTCCACCTACTGCACTATATTACAGAAAGTTGACGCCCAGAAATGAAAGACAGCCTAAAAAGCACTTCACCAAGAAAGGAGTGGTGGCAAGAGAAAGAAACAAAGAACTTCCCTGGCTAAAACATAATAATTGTTGAAGAGCTTGGAATGATGCTTGAATTATAGTTGCAAGTACCAAAATTCCCTCTCTTGTCAAGACACATAGGAAGGAAAATGGGCAGCAGGCCTATTCATTCCCTTTGTTAATCACTTTTCTCCTTCCTTGATCCTTGCAGATGAGGAGAGGTAAAAGCCCTTACCAAGTGCTCATCACCTCTGGAGTCCAGTCTCCATCTCCCAAGCTAGTGGGGGCATAAAACAGTGGTGAAGTGATTGACCCTGAAAAACTTCTGTAAAAAAGTGGCCAGCCTGGAAATATTGAATTCCATTATTTTTTTCATTTTACTAATCATTCATTTATATATTTCATTTTACTTTTGAGACAGCCTCTAACTAGGTAGTCCAGGCACGCCTTGAACTCACAATGTAGCCCTGCCTGGCCTTGGTTAGTAAGTAGCTTTTGAAAAAACAGAAAGAGTTGATTAATATTAATATGTTTTATTTAATTTCTAAGGTAATTAAAAAGAAATCCTTATTTGGTAGAAGCAGGATCGGCTCATTAAAATGGATTTTAGTCAATTAATATGTTTTATTTAATGTAAAATATGCAAAGTGTTATCATTGTGACATATAATCAGTACAAAAAGTAGAGATGGTATATGTTCTTTTTTTCATATCTAGCCTTAAAAATCCAGTATGGATTGTGCACATCTATCACATTTCATTTTGGAGTAGTCAAATTTCCAGTACACATTAGTCACATACAGTACCGGGGAAATGGCTCAATGGAATAAGCGCTTCCCTGGCAAGCACAAGGACCTGAGTTCAATCCCTGGTTAGCCAAAAAAAAATAGTCACATACAGGTAGTGTTTACTAGGCAGCATGTGAGATCTAAAACTTCATTCTACATAGTTTTTGGTGAAGCATGGAAAATCAGTGACTTGGAATTGATTACATGGTGGACAAACATCACATACCTGTTCCTCTGAGTCATGTACCATTACATTTGCAGGACAAATTAGATTTTATCTTGGCCCAAAATGCATAAGCTTTTGTATAAAAGCTCATGACATGGTTAATGTGTTTTCCTGGATTCCTAGGTACCAGGACACTATAACATTCAGTGTCTTTCTTTCTTTCTTTCTTTTCTTCTTCTTTCTTTTCTTGTTCTTCCTTTTTTTTTTTTTTTTTGCTTTGGTTTTTGGAGACAGGGTCTTGCTGTGTAGTTCAGGCTGGCCTTAAAATCACTATGCAACCCAGAACTTGCAGCAACCTTCTTGCTTCACCTTCCTGAGTGCTAGTGTGACAGGAAGGTGACACCATGTTCAACTGTACAATGAACCTTTCAAAAGAAAAATAATTATAAGATATATGACTAAATCATTTAATATTGTGATTCATACTTTTAGATATAGTACTAATATTCTGTAACAGAAAATGATTTGGAAGAAGTAAGAGCCAGAGTGGAAGTGGCAGAAGGCTCACAAATCTATTGGGCTGAGGCTCTCAAACTGTACAAAAAAAAATATCTAGAAGACTTATTAAAACAGATAATTCCTATGTAGGTGGCCTCAGATAATAAATTATAATGCTGTAGGTCTGAGGTAGAGTAATACTCATACTACCAATCTGTGAATCACACATAAAATAAAACTGCTCTTGCCAACTATTCTTCTCATGAGGGGTTCCTCCAAATATATTTAGAGAAACTCATTCAAAACTGTGACTTAAGTCTCACACAACTTGCTTTTGCAATTTTACAAAACAAAGAAAGTGGAAATACTGCATTTTGAAATTTCAGAAATTTCTTTCTTAACTGTTGGAAATAAGCAAAGTTTTTTAAGAGTGGCTGAATTACATTTTCAAGTCATCAAACAAAAAACTTACTAGCACACATTCACAAAAATCCCTCTTGAATAAGCTAGAGTTTGCATTCGTGAAATTGTTTTAAGATGTTTTCTCATTCTAATATCAGAGGTTTTGTTAGACAAAATTGCCTAAGATTGTCACTTGCAAGTATAGAAATGTCAACATTTACCTACAATTTACATTATATATATTTTAATTGTTATTATTAAATAAATTCACAAGATATCTGACTATTACAATTTCATTTTATCAATATGTTCCAGGAGGGAAAACAAAGGACGAAGTACAATCTAATGACATAGGACAAAATTTTAACAATATCCATGAAAAGAAGCAGTAAGAATTTGCCAATTTTATTCATTCACATATTTGTAAATATTCATTATACTTGTATATTAATTTAACTTTTCACTCCATTGATTTTGTCTCTGATTTACTCACTGCTTTTGCTTTAGAACTTGTGATAAACACTGAATCCATTGGAAAAGAAAATAAGCAAAGATCTTGAAGATATAGATGTAGGCAGAAAGTTCATGAACAAAATGCAGCCTCCATAGTAAATGCCACAAAGAACCATTGTGTGGGATTTCACCTTATTAAAAAATGTTATACAACAAAAGAAATCTCAACCAAAGTAAAAAGACAGCCCACAGCATGGGAAAAAGTTATAGCAAATTGTCCTTCAAAAGACTTATATCTAGAACATATAAAAATTTTAAAAAGAGATCAGGCCCCCAAAATTCAAAGACCCAATCCAAAAATGGGCACCTGAAATGAGTATAAACTTGACAGATAAGAAAATACAAATGGCAAAAAAATACATGAAAAAATGTTCAACATCATTGGTCATTTGAGAGATACAAATTAAAATAATTGTGAGATTCCACTTTACTCCAGAAAAGATGGATGTTTTCAAGAAATCAACCAACCATGAATTCTGGTGGGGCTGTGAAGAAAAAGGAACACTTTTCCATTACTGGTGGGAATGTAGAATACCACAGCCATTGTAGAAATCAGTGTGGAGATTTCCCAATAACTAGGATTAGAGGGGGCTGGGTAGATAGCTCAGTAGAATAAGCACTTACCTGGCAAGTGCAAAGGCCTGAGTTCAAACCCTGGTTCTACCAAAAAAAAAAAAAGCTTTAGGATTAGCAGTCCCATGCAACCCACCTATTCCCTTTCTGGGAATCTTCTCAAAGAATTAAAAACATCATACTAGAGTGATCCATATGGACCAATGTTTATATGAACACAATTTGTAATAGTTTGACATACTAATAAATGTCTGGAAGCCAATGCTCACCACTCTGAGCACTGCTTGCAATTGTAGAGGCCAAAGATGACTTCAATTAATTGCATCATATCTCAATAAATTTAGTTTTAATATATTTTAAGGTACCAAATTTTCTTTTCCTGATGTTTACATTTTTTAATCTCTTTCATATAT
>NW_004524679.1:1057192-1058922 GCF_000260255.1 Octodon degus | reverse complement strand
GTGTGTGTGTGTGTGTGTGTGTGTATACCTCCTTACTTGAGCTAATGGACAGGGAAGATAAGGTAAAAATACAGGCATCAATTCATTAACATCCTTCTATATCTCTATTATCTCTACATAGGTGAAGCAGAGACAGGAAGAAGTTATCCAAATTTTAGATACTTACAGAATGAAGTATGAATTAAGAGATATTTCTATCATCTTGAAAGTACTTCAAGAAATAAAGATTAATGTCTTTACCCTTAAGCTTCTATTACCTCAGATATTCAATGTTCAAGAATATTGTGGAGTAAAGGGGAACACACACTTTCTCTTTTTATTTTCATTTTCATTTCATGTCTTAAAGTTACAAACATAGGTAATAATACATGTATGGAGTAAAGGTCAACTTTGGTTATCTGTAAAATTATTTGTTTCTAAAGGCAAAGTAATTTGGATTGTTCAATGAAAAGATTATAACACAATGAAATTAAATCATGCCACTTGTTTGAAAATAATAGCACAATGTTTCTCATCATATAATGTAATATAAAATAACTTCATTCTGGGGAAATTTTTCATCTAACTTAACCCGAAGAGTTTTGCAAAAGTCCAGGCAATACAACTAGCAGAATTAGTATAGGTACTTGAGTTTAATGGCTTTAAAAATGGGAATTTTCAACACCAATATTAAAAGTTAATTTAATGTTCTAGGATTTTGAAATGTTTAACAAAGAACAAAGAAATTCTGAAATTCTTAAAGATAGAATAAGTGGACAATTATGATACAAGAGAACTTACAGAGATTTCTCTGTATATACTTGCATATGCATCAGATACTTTTAATTATAATGATACAATTGTTTTATTAAACAATCCTAGTATTGGGGGTCCCATACAACCCAGCTATTCTCCTTCTGGGTATTTTTTCAGAGGAACTAAAAACATCATACCAAGGGCCAGAGAGATAGCTTAGTGGAATAAGCACTTCCCTGGCAAGTGCAAGGGCTTGAGTTCAATCTCTGGTTCTGTCAAACAAACAAAAATAAATAAAAATTTAAAAATAATAAATGAAAACATTATACCACATCGATATATGTGCATCCATGTTTATAGCACTACAATTGGTCATAGCTAAATCTTGGAAAAAACACAAATGGACATCAACTGAAGAATGGATTAAAAATATGCAAAGGCTAGCCTGATATCTCAAGAGCCAGCCTGATAGCTCAGCAGACTAAAGTGCCTGTTTAAGCAGAGCACAGGGGCCAGAGTTCCATCCCCGGCATGGGGTCCCCAGCATGCCATGCTGGCCCTGCCCAGGGGGCATGCTTACACAACAATTGAGACTAGGTGTGGGGGCACTTGCCTGTAATCCCAGCACTTGGGAGGTTGAAAATAGGAGAATCACTACTAGTCCAAACTATGTTGTGAGACCCTGTAGACCCTATAGATCTTGTTCTAAATCCAGAAAAAAAATGTGCAGTATTTTTACATAATGGAGTATTAGTCCGCCATAAAAAGATAAACTTGAGGCTTTCTCAGATAAATGGATGCAACTAGAGACCACTATCATAAGTGAAATAAAGAAAATCTGCATGTGTAAACATTACGTTGCCTCCCTAGTGCAAGAATCTGCGTCAATAAAATCTGAAAGGTGCAAAAGATACTGTGAAAGGGAAAGAAACTATTTCAAGGGGAGAAGCAATAAGGATGAGAAAAAGCAGCAAAGAAAGAAGGAAAAGAAATTT
>NW_004524679.1:1046411-1057092 GCF_000260255.1 Octodon degus | reverse complement strand
TCAATTGATCTTCCTTATTTATAATACTGACTATGTCATTGTCCTATTCAAATGCCTTTGCGGACCCCACGTGGATTTTTTTTTTTTTTTTTTTTTTTTCCGGGAATTGAACTCAGGCCCTTGCACTTGCCAGGGAAGTGCTTATTCTACTGAGCCATAGCTTAGATAATTGTACACTGAATTCTGCTGGTCTATTGAAAGGAGAAGTTAATGTTTAATTTTGCTTTCTCTGTCATTTTTAATTTTTTATAACTTTTCTGACCAATTTTGCATGCTTATATCTGGTAATCTGGACAAGTATTTGAAGGCAAAAATATGCAATATAATAGTTATTATTGAATTCCTATTAGCTTGTTTAGTGAAATTCTATATCATTTCTAATAGTTTTTTAAGAACATTTTCCTCTTTTTAAAAATTAAATAAAACAATTTCTTTCTTAGTTTGTGGGTATTACGTATAGCTGTGTAAGGAAAATTTGTTAAATATTTACCTGCATGAGGTTTTTAAAAATCACTAGAGACTATCCATTTATAGGCATAGAATAGACTTTAAATGCAATGTTCAGTTAACTTCAGCTTTATTTTTAAAATGTATATCAGTATGTTTATAAAAAGCTTAGCCAAATACTATACTAATATAATTTAATTTCTTTCTAAGTGTCTTGGTTACTTTTCTTTCATTGTTGAGACAAAAATATCTGATGCTTAGAATTAAGGAAGGAACAGTTTGACAAGCTCAGTTTGTGAAGGTTTCCATGCATACTCAGTTGTCCCAAAGGCAAAGCGGCACATGGCAGAGGAAAACAGTTCATGGTAGCAGAAAACAGAAAAAGCAACAGGAACAAAAAGGGAGGAACAGAAAGAACAAGCATCTTTCCCTCCCTCATATTGTACATAGGTAGGCTACCCACCCTAGGGTGTGTGTAGCACTCACTCATAATCCTAGCATTGCACCATGAGTCAACCACAAATTCTAGAAGCCCACCTCATAACTACATGAGGCTTTAGGAGGACATCTAGACAGAGACCATAACAGGCTTCTTTAAACTGAAGCTAAAAACAAGTGGGTTCTCATCTGGGCCTTGAGAAGTAGACCTGAGCTTATCATAGTTAACAGGCTGGGGCATCCCTTGTCTGGTACCAGTTGAAATGTCTTTGATATATAACTTTGCTTTGGCTCCCCACACTTAGCATTGCACTTAAAGTGATATGCATGAGTCTTTGAGGGGCCAGAGGCAGAATTTATGACTTGTGTTTCAATGTATCCTCAAATTTTCATTCAGGCACAGGTTGGGAAATTTCAGAGGTAGCTAGATCTAGACTATGTGACACTGATACTGATTCATGGTTTAATGCTAACCTCAAGGGTAATAGGATTAAGGAAGTGAGTACTACCCATCTTAATCAGACTTGATAACATATAAGGCATAGAAAATAATCTGGCTATCCCTCACTTGTTTTCCAACATTTTGCCCACTGTAAACTGTTTCTTCCCTTTAATGCCTATATGCCACATCATCTTGCCTCACAGCCAGCCAATTATTAATTAAAACCTTTAAAAATTGTGAGAGAAATACATATGTTCCACTTTAACTTTGGAGGTTGGGTATTTGGTCGCAGCAACAAGAGAAATGAAACTAAAACAGAAACAGGTACCAGAGAAGTTGAGTCATTACTTCAACATTTCATTCAGGAGAATTTGGGAATGGCTTGTGGGAAGGACTTGGAAAGGTTTGGACATACTGGCTGAAGAAGTAAAGGAGGAGCATGTTAGTATTTGACAAGAAAGCCTGGTCACAGATCAGAAGATCAGAAGGCTGATAGAAATTCTTTTCAGTAAACACCAGGCTCAGGAAGTTTCTGCTGGGAAGGACTACATTGGCTATTGTTCTCCACACAATGCATGTTATGTCTTGGTAGAAAGTTTGTGTACATGATCAGTTTTGCTAAAGTCCTGAGACTTTGGCTGAGACTGTGATTAAGGGCAGCAGACTAATTTTGCAGAAGAAATTTCATGTCTAACGTTTATGTGATTGCATAGCTACTGTTGGGGTCATTTAGGCAGATTTATGTTGAGGCTTAAGAGCAAAGATCCCAGAAGAATGATATAAAATATTATTAATTTGGCCATGAAGAAAGATAAAGCAAAGTGTCAGGCTGCAAATATGGAATAGATGAAATGTTAGTCAATGAAAAGTGTGGCAAGACTAAGATGTTTGATATTCAGACAGATACTGAGGTTAAGCTTAACAGCCTAAGTTGTATGGCAATAACAATAAAATTCTCTTCTGGAGGGTTAACAACCTAAGTTTTCAGACCAAAAATTAGAGAAAAAGGAGGGCCACAAGGACAGCAAACATTTTTGCCCTAGCCTTTCAAGGTCAATTAAGACTCAGGACATATGAGAAATTGTACTGTAATGTCATGTAACTCAGTAGTGTCCCAAATTTTCTGATCAAGGAGATTATGGGGCCAAAGAGAAAAGTGATCAATGATGTAGAGTGTGCCTAAGGAGAGTCACATGGAGAGAAAACATTCTCTCAGGCTTTCACAGAGAGCACATTGGCCAAGCAATGGCCGTGACTCATCCACATGGCTGACACTGACAAAGGTTCTACAATCTGAGGTACAGGATCTCAGGATTAATCCTGCGGGGATTTCACTGACCTTATCAGACCCAAAAGCTACAACTCTTGTTGCATAGGTCCTGCTTTACCTTGGTCTTAACCATCCAGCACAAAAGTATAAAAACAAAATATAAGAAGTAAAGCCATGGTGTTATGTTGAGCTGTAGGGAACTCAGGTCAACAATTTCTGACATTGCCAGTCAAGTGGAAGACCCAATACTGTTATGGACTACTGAACTCTTTTAGAATATTTTGCTGAGTTCACACACCTATAATATTCAAATAACAGTACTTAACAAAAAAAAGGGGTTACAGATGAATGTCCATTTTGTATCTGTGTATTCAAAATGGTTAGGATAGATATATAGTTACATTCTCTTAGTGAATAGAGGGATTTGTTCTAATGGTGTTTGTAAATAGGATATCATATCAGCATCTTGTACAGCAACTAAGCATTAGGAAGAATGTATGCAATGTGTTAATTACTGAATCTGTCCTACTAATTTGGTTTGAAAAATAAATAAAAATAAATAAAAATTACAAAGAAACGATGGGGAAAAAAGAAAAGAAAATTGTGACAAGAAAAAGGAAACTATTTCAGAAGAAAAGAAAACAGAAAAGATATCCTGAGGATGTCACAAAACCCAACAATATTGCAGCATTTGCATCCTATGAGTTCCAAAAGCAAAAGACTTTGCTTTGAGAAGAGTGCCCCAAAGTACCATGTTCCACATTGGTGGTGGTCTAACAAAGTTGTTCCTTGGAATTTTGTTCATAGGCACTCAACTCCTACATCTAAAAGAACAGGAAATCTGGGTACTTCTCCAGATCATGGAAGACCATGTTTTAGTTTTAGATTTATGCAGAATGGAAGAGTTTTGCTGTCAGAAGGCTTCCACCTAGATTTTAGAAGAAAGCCTGGGAGGCCTGAAAGTTTGCCTCCAACAGGGCCGAATGTAAAACTGTGAGTGTGAGGCCAAAGAGGAAGTGGAGATCCCAGAAGATTGGAGAAATGATGAATGTGGATCATCCAAAGAAAGCTGCAAGGAATAAGTAAAAGCAAGAAAGAAACAGGCCATTGATTGAAACTACAACTGCCAGAAGTGCTATAGAGAAAGAGCTGTGCAAGTCGTTTAGTATTTATAACTTGCTACAGATTACTGGAGAATGTTGGAAGAGGAACTATGGGATTTAATGTTTGCCCTGCTAGATTTTTGTCTTACTTTACTCCCCTTTCTTGCTATCTCTCTGTTTTTAAATTTTGGAATATAAATGTCTATCTGTGCCATTGAATGCTTGCAAAGTAAAAGTTTGCCTTGATTCTCAGAGGACACTTTCAACTGGGACTTCTCATCAGTGCAGAAACTGTTAGGATTTTGGAGACTCTTAGAGATGGACTGAATGCCTTTTGCATTAAGGGATATACATGAATCTTTGGAAGGCCAGTGTTGGAATGTTATGAGTTGTGTTTGCATATCCCATCAAAGCTTCATGAAGTCATATATGGGACTTTTTTAGATATGGTTGGGTCTAGATTGTGTGATGCTGGAATTGATTCACAGAACAATGCTAAGACCTAATATAATAGGATTAATGTTGTGAGTGCTACCCACCATAAATATCCTAGATAAGACATAAGAGATAGAAAAGTCTGTGCTCATTACTTGTTTGTTTTTACCATGGACTATTTCTTTTCCTTTTTTTTTTTTTTTTTTTTTGGTGGAACAGGGGATTAAACTCAGGCCCTTGCACTTGCCATGGAAACGCTTATTCCACTGAGCCATCTCCCTGGCCCCCCTTTTTTATTGTTTTTTTCTTTTTCTTTTTCTTTTCTTTTCTTTTCTTTCTTTCTTTGCAGAACTGGGGATTGAACTCTGGCCCCTGCGCTTGCCAGGCAAGCTTTCATTCTACTAAGCCATCTCCCCGGCCCCCAAAAGGTAGTTTTGGGTTTTTTTTTTTTTGTTTTTGCGGAACCGGGGATTGAACTCAGACCCTTGCACTTGCCAGGGAAGCGCTTATTCTACTGAGCCATCTCCCGGGCCCCTACCATGGACTATTTCTTCCCGGTTAAATCTCTCTCCATGCCACTCTGCCTTGGGACCAGCCAACCATGAGCAAAAACCTCTATGAACTGTGAACCATGTAAACCCTTCCTCTTGTCTTTTGGTGTCAGGAATTTTTGTTTCAGCAATAATAAGAGTAACTAAGAGAGTTATAATGACACTGAGGTCATTATTGAGACTTAAATAATGCAGCAATTAGATGATTATCAGTGGGGCAGGGGAGATGGTTCAGTAGAATAAGCACATCCCTGGCAAGTGCAAGGGCTGGAGTTCAATCCCCAGGTCCACCAAAAACAAAAAAAGATGATTATCAGTGGGTGAAGCTGCAAAGGTTTCATCATGGGCCTAGTTGGCAGCTTTTGCCATCCTTTTCCTTTCAATTGCTGTGCAACAGGAAATGTAGGTGAATTAGACATTTTGACAGGTCAGATTAAAAGCCACTGATAGGATAAAATATTGTCAGAAAACTTTTCAGGATCCTCATGAATATAACAAATTTTTCCTCACACTGTTGAATATCCATAACTAAAAAAGAAGGTATCATGTAAACTGTATTGTTAGTGTTTGCTCTCTCTCAAAGGAGTAGAGCAGTAATGGCATTAGATGTTGAGTTCCCTGAATCTGGAGCTGCATGTTAAGTAAATCCAGGCCTATCTATTCGGAATATTCAAGAGTTAGACTTTATCTCCTGAGGGGACACTCTAATCACGTTGACAAGGACATATTATTTAGGGAGGAGAAGCTGACAGGAGGAAGACTTGTGTGGCATCACATTTGTAAGAATGATGACTTCTTGGGTATAGTTCAAGCCTCTGTTACAGAGCCATAAAGGCTTGAGCATACAACTTATATGAACATTTTTCAACTTTCTTACAGTAAAGATAAAACTGAAATGTGGCATTATACATCAAGCTGCAAAGAGATGATCATTTATCACTTTGCCCAAGTTGTTATGTGGTTCATTTTTTATTACATAAGAATATAAGATCTCTTCGAAGGTCTTAGTATAAAACTCACTTCAATAGTTAAAAAAACATCCAAATCTGTATCTCAAACCAAATTTGTATCTGTATCTCAACCTCATTAAAGCCATCTATGGCAAATCAACAGCCAACATAACACTAAATGAGCAAAAATTCAAAGCCTTCACTTTAAAACAAGGAATAAGACTAGGATGATTATTATCTCAACTCCTGTTCAATATAGTTCTGGAAACATTAGTCAGAGCAATTAGAGAAGAGAAACAATTAAAAGGAATAAGGATTAGAAAAAATAAGTGATATGTCATTACTTTCGAATGACATGATACTCTACATAGGAGACACCAAAAACTCCACCAAGGGTCTTGCAGATTTAATAACCAAATTCAGTAATATAGCAGGATACAAAATTAACACCCAAAAATCTGTAGCATTTTTTTCCAAAGACAACAAATGCACTGAGAGAAATTGGGGAAACCATGCCTCTCACAGTAATGTCTAATAAATGAAATACTTAGGAATTGACCTCACAGAGGAAGTAAAACATGTATACAGTGAAAACTGCTACTCTGAGAAAAGTGATTGAAGAAGATTTGAGAAAATGGAAAGTTATTTCTTGCTCCTGGATAAGAAGAACTAACTTTATTTTTTAAATTGGAAAGCGCTTCAAAAATACAAAACAGGTTATTTTTTTGGCAATTTAAAAATATATAACAATTTAAAATGAGTACACATAAGTTATTGTTTTCTCTTTACTATTACAATTGATTATAAGGAATTGGTCTGTTCAGTTAAAATCTAATTTGCCATCAATTTTCCTGGTTTATTTTTCTGTTGAGTATTAGTAAATAAACATAATTTTGCTGTCACTGGAAAGATGCTTAGAAAAATTACAATTTATAGGTGTGAGTGGGATTACCTGGGCCCCTGGATCCTCATTTAACTCAGAGCCCAGGCCCAGTGTGTGAGTGAGACTGCTTGGGGCCCAGCATTTATGTTGTTTTATTCTTAGTAATTCTTACTATAATGAAAACTTTTTCTTAGTTCAATTGTTTTGAAATGCTTAATTTTTGCCTGCCCAAGTGGATTTTTAGCCATAGGTAACATTTTCAGGAAAGAAAGACTAATAATATTGAATGAATTGAGCACAATATTAAAGTTTATTGCAGACAGACTGAGCCTTGTAAGCATAATTTGATTACTTTTGTTTTAGTACATCTGTAAATAAGTACTTTTACCTGAAATCTACTATATCCACAGCTCAATGTTAGATACCAGGAAACAAATTCAACATCGCTCCTCCCTTCAAAGACTCTTACAATAAATGACAAAAGCGCATCTTCAAAAAAACCTGAATTTTTAATTAATTAATATTTAATTGATTTTCTGAATATTGCTTAATCTTAATTTTTGTTTTAAAATTTATATTGTATCTTTGACTTACAATCTACTTATAAGACATGATATAATATTTTCTCCTAGTATTAGAAACTTTAAAAAGTATATTTCCATTTTCCATTGACTTTATATTACTTCTTCCTTGTGTTTTACACATACACACACAAAAAAAATATGTATATAACCCGACATAAGATTGATACTGTTTTGTGGAAATCTTCAATGGCATTTTTAAATGGGTTCATTTAATATATTTTACATAGTACTGCATAACTACCATTCTGAGAGCTCTTTATTCTTTATCCAGTACCATGCAATAACTTCTCTTGCCTTCTGGATTATGCTCTTTGTTATTTCCTATGTTCTACATCTGGAGGAATTAGAATATTTTGAGTTTGTCTGACTGGAATATTTTAATTTTAGTTTTCAAAAATATGTTTGTTAAACATAAAATTCAATGAGGACAGATCTTTTTTCTTTCAGTCCTTTGAACTAATTATTCTAGTTTCTTACACACTTGCTTTTTTTCCTAATGTGGAATAAGATGCTTTAATTTTGTTCTTCCATAGCTAATATTTTTATTCATATGCTTTAATGATTTTTTTCTTTACAGTTAGTTTTTGACAATTTCATTTTTGTTTATCTTGGTATGATTTTGTTCAAATTTCTTATGCAAAGGTTTCATTTTTCTTGGAAATGTGGTACAATATTTTCAACTAAATTCTGACATTTTTAAAAAATTTAGTTGAATAATTTCAACTAAATTCAGAAATCTTTAAATATTTATTACCTACCCCTTTCTAGATGGAGAATTCTAATTATATGAATATAAGTTTATTTATTTTGGCACAGAGTGAACTATTGTATGACTGATTTTTAAATTCTTTCTTCTTCATTTTTATTTTGGACAATTTTTATTGCTATATTCATTTAAATTTGTAAATAATTAATTTACAATCAAGAAAATTATGGGGCAAAAGAGGAAAGTGATCGATGATGTAGAGTGTGCCTAAGGAGAGTCACATGGGGAGAAGACACTCAGTCTTTCACAGAGAGCACATTGGCCAAGAAATAGCCGTGACTCATCCACATGGCTGCACTGACAAAGGTTCTACAATCTGAGGTACAGGATCACAGGATAAATCCTGAGGGCATTTCACTGACCTTCTCAGACCAAAAAGCTACAACTCTTGTTGCACAGGTCCTACTTTACCTTGGTCTTAGCCATCCAGCAGAAAATTATGAAGACAAAATATATTAAGTAAAGCCATGTTGTTATGTTGAGCTGTGGGGGACTCAGGTCAATAATTTCTGACATTGCCAGTTAAACAGAAGACCCAAAGCTATTACAGGCTACTGGACTCTTTTAGAATATTTTGCTGAGTTTACACACCTATAATATTCAATAACAGAACTTAGAACAAATGGGGTATACCGATGAATGTCCATTTTGTATCTGTGTATTCAAAGTGGTTAGGATAGATATATAGTTGCATTCTCTTAATGAATAGAATGATTTGTTCTAATGGTGTTTGTAAATAGGATCTCAAGTCCTCTTCTTGTATAGCAATTAACCACTAAGAAGAATATATGCAGTGTGTTATTTGTTGAAACTGTACTTTCGATTTGATTTGAAACTGTCTCATTGCTATCTGTTTATCAATAAAATTTTTAAAAAATAATAATTAATTTATAATGTGACTATTATTAATCTCATGCTATGTGTTCATTTCAGAAATATTTCCTTAAAATTCACTGTCTACATCTTATATCTTTCACATTTCAATATTTGTCTACAATTTTAATGTGCTATATGATTACTGATTTTCAATAAAATTAATGAGAAAAAAATAAAAATTAAAATTCATAGATCACAGAAAGCCCTTTAAAAAAATCTCTTTGTCCCAGGTCATCTATGTGAAGGGTAAATAATGACAGCATTCTTCTTAGGAAACCCCTCTTGGATGGAGGATACAATACTAACAGGTTATGTAAACAGAGGAAACCACCAGAATGGTTAGTACCAGTATTGTTGCCAACTTCATGAAGTTCACTTGTGACATTTTAAAATGGCTTGAATTTGAACATATATACTATGACACAGAAACTTTAACTTCATGATTAGATCAGATGAGTCATGTTTGTTAAAAATTATATGCTGAAAATATAGGAACCATATATAAGGCTTTAAAGTGTGACTGTAAAACTGTTCTTTAAAACATAAATATAGACTTTTATTTACCAAATTCTGTTTTTCTTTGCTAGACTCTTAAACCAGTAATGCTGTTACTCAAATTTGCTCTGGAATTTCTGAGTTAGTTGGAAAAATTAGCCTTGGATGTTTCATTATACACATCAAGTGGTCAAGCACTGACCCTGTTTGTACTACTATTATTATTGTGTATAAATCTTTTTTTTCTCCCCAAATCAACTATATGCCTACAGGGAAAAATAACAACAGTTAAGTATATTTTAGAAAGGAATGAAGATTCAAACATGGGTTTGAAAAGAGGAGTTCTAAAAAGATTTCACATAACAGCTATGTCACTGGAATTAAGTGTGAAGCCTTAGCTGCACTGTTTTGATGATATAACCCTCGTTTAGTGTATACGTTAAAAAATTAGTTTTATTGACAAATCTTATAACATTTAAAGTCTGAGAATACAAGAAGAACCAACATTTTGAAAATGGCCATACTCCCAAAATTTTATGGAGATTCAATGCAATCCCAATTAAAATATCATTAGTATCACAGTGCTAGAGAAAATTTTCTTCAAATTTATCTGGAAGAGATCAAATTTATCCAGAAGAGACCCAGAATGTCAGAAGCAATCCTGGGAAACAGGAGGCATCACATTCCTTGACCTGAAAATATACTATAAAGCTATTGGAATAAAACCAGCATAGTACTGGCAAAAAAGACAGATTAGAGGATCAGTGGAACAGATTATAAAATGCAGATGCAACTGCAAACATGTTCAGCTAACTTATATTTGATAAAGTGGCCAAACATTTTCACCAGAAGAAAGGTAGCCTCTAATAAATGGTGCTGGAAAAACCATTTAGCTTTTCACATTCTAAAGGCTAAAATTAGACCCACATCTATCATTATGCACCAAACTAGAGGCAAAATGGATCAAAGATTTAAAATAGAGGCATTAAATCATTGGGCAGAAAATATATGTAGAAACCTTAAAGACATAGGGGTAGCAGACTAAAGCACCTGCTTAGGCAGATGTAAGGGTCATGAGTTTGATCCTCAGGGCAGCTCTGTCAGCCCTGCTCCGGGGAAGTGCTCAGACAGCAACTGAGACTAGGAGTGGTGGTACGCACCTATAATCCCAGTGCTTGGGAGATTGAAAACAGGAGGATCATTATGAGCCTGATCTGTGTAATGAGACCCTGCAGATCCTGTACTAAAATACATTAAAAAAAGAAAGACATAGTGGTAGGTAAAGAATTCATGAATGAAAACCAAATTTCATGGGTAATACTTCAAAGAATCAGCAACTGGGATCTCAACTTTTTGAAAAGTTTCTGTCCTTCAAAAGAAATCTCCAACTGAGTAAAAAGAAAACTCACAACCTGGGGAAAAAAAATTATGACCAACTGTC
>NW_004524679.1:1026795-1036146 GCF_000260255.1 Octodon degus | reverse complement strand
GAAATACAAATAGAAAGATATAATACAAGGAAAGGGAAAGCAGGATCTCAAGGACTAACTAATCAAGAGAGGGAAAAGTGATGAGCTAGGAAACATGACAATGTTAAGCCATGCAGTTATATGTTAAAGATGAGCAAGGCAATGATCCGGAGAATATTCAGAATATTCTTTAATCTAGGAATTAATTGGAAAGATTCTCACCCTGACTAATCAATTTGGTTTGAAAAAAATAAAATAAAATAAAAATTTTTAAAAAAGAATTTAAAAACTCAGCTTCTCCCTCCCAATTCAAGGTGCCAATCTAAAAATGGGCATCTGAGATGAATATATACTTCTTAAATGAAGAAATACAAATGGAAAATAAATACATGAAAAATGTTCAACATTAATAAATAGTTAATTAAAAAAAGAAAAATGTTAATCATTGTTCATTCATGAAATGCAAATTAAAGCAACGCTGAGATTCCATCTCACCCCAGAAAGAATGGTGAACATCAACAAATAAGCCAATAACCAATGCTGAAAGGGCTGTGGAAAGGAACTCTTCTGCACTGTTAGTGGGAGTGCAGACTTGTATAACCACTCTGGAGAGCAGCGTGGAGACTTTTTTAAAAGCTAGCATTAGAGATCCCATTTAAGCTGATTATTCCCCTCCTAGGTATTTTCCACAAGAATTGAAAACACCATATCACAGCCATTTATGTACTCCCCCATATTTATAGCAGCACAATCTGTCATAGCTAAATATTGAAAACAACCCAAGTGCTCATCAACTGAGCAATAGATAAAACAGTGGTGGTATTTTTACACATTGGAGTATTATTCATGTGTGTAAAACAGGATAAATTCAAGGCTTTTCCCAGAAAATGGATGCAACTAGATAGCATACTCTTAAGTGAAATAAATCATACCTCCATCATATTGTCTCCCTAGTGAGGTTCCTCTTTCAAACCTGAAAGAGAAAATGGCATGTGAAGGGTACAATCATTACTGGGAAAAGGGAACAGAATAGGAAAGAGTTACTGAGTTGAGGAAGAGGACAGTAGAGGCAGTGGGGACAATAGATTTATCTATGTAAGTAAGAAGGATGGCTTAGACAACTCCACTGCTGGTCTGTGGAAAGGAGCCATTAATGCTTAATTTATTTTGTTTTCTTTTTTCAATTGTTCATCTTTTTCTCTTCTTGGTTTCTCATATATTTCTCTGTCTTTCTACTTCCAACTTTGCATGCATATATCTGGTAATATGAATAATTATTTTGAAGAGAACTCTACTCATTACAACAAATACTGTGAAATTCATATTATCTTGTCTAATGAAATTCTTTATCATTTTTATATTTTCTGTTTTAGTACTATTTTGTACTTTCTTTAAAAAATAGAAAAAAAAATTAAAAGTAGGCATATAAGCAGGGACTCAGTAGGAATAGATAGGATTGTTTCTGTCTGGTTTCCCACTGCTGCTGAGGCCTCTGAGGCCCCTGAGATGCTAATGCCTTTGATATACTTAAGGTTTCTGGGTTGATACCTGCAATGTCTGGTGAGTTTTCTGAGTTTTTGTGCAATAAATCCCATAGCACATTGTCTGGTGAGGTCTGCAGCTGTTTGATAAAGTCGTTCTGGTTTGGCTCACCAGATTTACAGTTTGATGGACTAATAATAGTCCAGGTTCTTGCATATGAGCAGGAAAGAATTACCAAACATACACCCCATAGTAAGTACTAAGTAGCCACATTTATTGAAAATCACAGGCAATTTAGCTGTAGTAATGGCAGAAAAGAAAAATCAGAGAATTGCCACTCATGTCTCTGGCTTTCAGAATTTAAAGGACTGAGGCTTCCAAATTTTTATGTCTCCTACTGATATAGCCGAATGTAACTCCCAACCTGTAAAATACCTGGGACAAATTCATGTTCTCTAAAATCAAACAATGAATTTTAGGAACAACAGTTTAACAGCAGAATACATATTTTGAAGGAAAGAAAGCTTCTTTTCAAGAGAGGGACAGAAGGGGTCCTGAGTGCATTGCCAAGGAATTTGTCTTTCCTAGGGATTTTTATATGAGGAGATAAGGCAGGTCCATGCTGGCAAACATGGGAACTACCTAAGTGAGCATGAGGTGGGACAAAACTTTGGTCACCGAATAGGATTACAAGCACAATTGTTCAGGTAAAATTGATTAAATCAGGATCAAATGGAGAAGTGAGTCATATAGCAAGGGGGCATGAATACCAGGAACAGAGGCTTTTCCTGTAGGGGGTTGGGTTAGAAACTCTTTCTGGCTTTTTCAAGGTGATAAGACCTATTTAGAATAACAGTCCCTGATCCTTATCCCTCAGAAGGTATGCATTGTTTGATCTTCTGGCCCACAGCAAGACTGTCTGTCTCTCACACAGTTGCAAGTTCTCTTGTTTTCCATACCTACTGCCACAAAGGCCTAGCCCTACCTGACTGCCTATAATATTTCTAACACAGTTGCTTACAACACTACTGAATCTCTCACTATTTCCAGTGCTCTACCACCTAGGACTTGAGGATCTTAGCCTTTGTTCATTTTCTTCCTCTTTTAGGGAAATGCAAGCATGGATAATCCTTAGGATCCTGCTTACAGTTGAATGAGGCAAGGAAATGCCTCACTCACTCATCTTCCCTGTTTCTAACTCTACAGTCTCTTTTAGGATAATGGCTCCTGAGAGATATGGATTTCTTGGTTTCTTACTAGTAAGAGATTGGGTACTTGGAAAAATGTGCTCACTAGAGAGGTGGTTAGTTGAAATCATGATTAGCACACAAGGAATATTCCAGCAACTGCCTGTAACACTTTTGTAGCCAGGAAATATTTTTTTTTCTTTCCAGTTCACTCCATCAGCTTCCTATTAACACTTTTCTTATTAATGAAAATGCACAATTTGTTTTACAAGTCTAGCTATATAAACTACTGTTATGCAATACACACTATTTTTAATAATATAATTGTCCTGGCATAATGTTGTTAAACAGGATTGCTGTCTTAAAATGCTGTAAAAGTAACTAAACTGTTTTGGTAAAGTGCCACATTTTGTGTTACTTATGATCATTTTCTGTCAATAGCTATGAGACACAGTCTGTCTTATTTTATTAAAAAACTATTTTCATAGTTAGTAAATTAGATGTAAGGTTCGAATCAGACCTGAATTTCCCAGTCTCCAACTTGCTTGCCAGCAGCAGCATACTGTCTGCAGGGAACTCAGTTCATTACTGAAGTTGTCATAGGTAAGCACAGGAAAAGAGATAAGATATGCCAAGGAATTTTGCAGTTCTTGGGGACATCTGGAAAAATCCAAAAATTTATACTAAAGACTTCCAGGACAATATCTACTGAGCTGTAAGGCTACCAGAAAATTTTGTTTATTGGGCTCTTCCTGCCTAATGTCTCCTGCCCTTTCTCCATCCCTATAAAATGGAACACACTTTTTTTGTTCATGGCAGATGGTGTTTATCAGGCCTGTATCCAGGGACAATAAATTCCATACCATGTTTCCTTTACACAAGCCTGATGATCTCTGCTGCTTATCTCTTTTCCTCTGTATGTTACAGTAACATTAATTTTTATACACTGTATTCAAATTTATTGCAGTTTTATTGTGTTTATAATGCTAATTTACTAATTATAAAGTTTTTATTAAACTCTAATTCTTAGTGTTGCATTAATATGTTACCCACCTACATTCTCTTAAATGGTAATTTCACTTTGGTGTACAGGAAAAGGAGCCTCCACATACGGGCTTAATGCACCTCTCTGGCAGAACTATGTTTCACAAAAAAATATATTTATTTTCTTTAATTAGCTTGGTCATCACATCTCTTAGTTTCGAACATACTGCACTGACTGGGTTTCTTTAACATTCATTAGCTTTTTATATGTGTTTCTAATCTTTGTAAATATTTGTCAAAATTCTAATGTTTTAGGGTTCTATTCTGACTACAGAATAGACTGGATGAGATAAACATAAGTCTTTGATGTTGCTCCTGTCTGGCAAGAAGTATTTTCAGCATTAACTCCAATCACCTGGCATATCACTTCACTGAGTGATAAAGCAACAGATGATTAATTGGCAATACCTTCAGAAAAGAGCAAAATGTATTTGGAGACAAAGGGAGAAATTTTTATAACAAAAAACCACCTATGTAACAAGCTCACCAAAAATAAATTGAGCTAGACATGTTACAAAAGAAGGTACTTAAACATGATTGCCTAAAAGCAAAAAGTCTTCTTACATGTCTGGAGGTTAGAACTCCCCTGACTTTGGCTCTTTTGTAATTGACCACAAAACATTTAGCAGTATATTTTCAGGCTCAAGAATCCAGTATGTTTTGCTCCAGATACCTTTGATTAATTTACAAACCAATTTGACATTAGGCAACCAAACTCTTAATCTGGTACTTCAAGGCCTGCAGAGGTGTAGACCAGACTAAAACATGGGGCAATGTAACCAGCACCAAAATAAATACATAAATCAAAACAAACAAACATTAAAGGTGAGATTTTTTCCTTCAGTGACTAGTGGTTTATTAAAACATCTTCAGGCCTAGGGTATAAATTATGACAGCCACTTCAACTCAGTAAACAATTAGACAAATGTGCAAAACAGCGAGGTTTTACAACTATTAAAATGAGGAAAATAAACATACTTAGCAGAGTGAGTATAAGTCTACTAAAAGTAGGAAAAGAATACACTCTGAAGCATGAGAGTAGACTACTGTGAAAGAGGGAACACAGTAATGTGGAGTACAGTGGTAAAAGTCCTTTTGTATTTCCTATTTCTCAGGCTGATATCAGATGTCAATCAACCTATTGCAAACCTGCTTGAGTTCTCATGGAAAAATTGAAGATGGCAATCTATTATTGGTTCCACATGCGGGGCTTTAGGAAATGGTCTACACATGTGTCTTAGCATTTTTAATTAGCAGGTCACACCCTCTTCCCCAGCCAGCTTTTCCATGACTTAATTTCTGCCTCATTTACTTCTGAGAGCCAAATAGTCCCATAATTATTTATGGGGTGCTGGTAGTGTGGAATTTTCCATCATCAAATACCTGCTTTGAGTTGAAAGGGTTTGTAAACCCTACCTATTGGGGATTATGTACTGTCTAATTACTTTGGCTTTTGTGGCTCACCAGCTCAGTTGACAAAACCCTCGTCAGAATAAAATAAACTAGGAGAAAGTGATTTGGAGGAAAGAATCTGTCAACCTGAAAGATACCTGGGACAAAATTATGTTCTCCAAAATCAAACATGAATTTCAGGAACAGAGGTTAAGAGCGGAATATATTTATTGAGGGAATGAAAGCTTTTGTCCAAGAAAGGAAAGAAGGGAACCTGAGTGGGTTGCAAAGAAATCTGTCTTTTCTAGGGACTTCTGGTTTTTTGCAATTTTATTTTATTTATTTTTTAACAAGAGTAAAAACAGTATTAAAACAGAAAAAATACAAATGATACCAAAATTTACTTAACAAAATAATATGAATTTCACAGCTTTTGTTGTAATGTATAATGTCTTCCAACTAGTTCATGTTATCAGACACAAGCATTAACTGCTCCTTTCTATAGGCCAACAGAAATCCACAGTAAAGTTGTCCAATACATGCTGCTTACATGCATAATTATATCTCTATCCTCACTCCCTCTACTCTCCTCCTGAAATCAATAATTTCTTATAATTGAATTAGTTTATTCCCCTTTCCCAGTATCTACTGTACCTTTAGATTTTATATTCTCTTTCAGGAGGTCACACTAAGGAAACAATATGATGTTTACAGATGTGGGTCTAATTTATTTCACTTAAGAATATGGTCTATACTTGCATCAATTTATGAGAAAAGCCTCAAATTTATCCTGTTTCATAGTTGAATAATACTCCATTGTGTAAAATACCACCTCTTCTTTAACTATTGCTCAGTTGATGAGCACTTGAGTTTTTTCCAGGATTTAGCTATGACAGATTATGCTGCTATAAACATGGGTGCACATATATGGATGTAATATGATGTTTTCAATTCTTGAAAAATATTTAGAAGGGGAATAGCTGGTTTGAACAGGATCTCCAATCTTAGCTTCTTAAAGAATCTCCACACTGCTCCCCATAATGGTTACACCAGTCTTCACTCCCACCAGCACTGGGGAAGAGTTCCTTTCTCCCCACAGCCCTTCTAGCATTTGCTATTGGCGGACTTCTTGATGATAGCCATTCTTTCTAAGGTGAGATGGAATCTCATTGTTGTTTTAATTTGCATTTCGTAAATGATCAATGATATTGAACATTTTGTTATATGTTTACTTGCCACTCACATTTCTTTATCTGAGAAGTATACATTCATCTCAGATGCCCATTTTTAGGTTGGGTCCTTGAGTTTTGAGGGACAGTCTTTTTAAAATTTTTTAAATGTTCTAGATAGAAGGCCTTTGTTTGAGAGACAGTTGGCTAT
This sequence comes from Octodon degus, assembly GCF_000260255.1. Taxonomy (NCBI): domain Eukaryota; kingdom Metazoa; phylum Chordata; class Mammalia; order Rodentia; family Octodontidae; genus Octodon; species Octodon degus. The sequence goes on along the minus strand of NW_004524679.1, from coordinate 1,029,682 downwards.
AAGTTTTCTACCACTTTACTTTTTATTTTGTTGGAGATTCCTTTCAAGGGCAAAAATTTTTCAATAAGATAAGAATGCAGTTGTTAATTGTTTGATTATTTCCCAAGAAGTTTGGTTTTTGTTTATGAACTCTCTACCTACCGCTATGTCTTTAAGGTTTCTATGTACATTTTCCTCCAGAATATTTAATGTTTCTGTTTCAACATTTATTTTTTATCTATTTTTGCTGTAATTTAGTGCATACTGATAAACTTCAGTCTAATTTTAGCTTTTGGCATGTGGAAAACAAGCTTTTCCCACACCATTTGTTAAAGAGGCTATCTTTCAGCAAAAATGTTTGACCACTTTATGAAATATAAGGTGGCTGAGTATATTTGCAGTTGTATCTGCATCTTATAATCTGTCCCCTTGATCCTTTGGTCTGTCTTTATACAAGTAACAGGCTGATTTTATCACAATGGCTTTATAGTATAATTTCAGGTCAAGGATTGTGATGCCTCCTGCCTTTCCTGTGTTGCCTAGGATTGCTTTTCATATTCTGTGTCTCTTCTGGTTCCACATGAATTTGAGGAAAGTTTTCTCTAGCTCTTTGTGGCATGCTAATGGTATTTTAATCGAGATTGCACTGAATCTGTATAACAATTTTGGGAGTATGGCCATTTTCAAAGTGTTCATTCTTATCTAGGAACAAGGAATATCTTTCCATTTTCTCAAATGCGCTTCAATCTCTTTTCTCAGAGTACCATAATTTTCACTGTATAAATCTATTACTTCCTTTGTGAGGTTGATTCCTAAGTGTTTCGTTTTTTTAGATGTTATTGTAAAAGGCATGGTTTCCCTAATTTCTCTCTCAGTTCATTTGTTGTTTTTGGATACAAACGCTACTGATTTTTCGGTGTTGACTTTGTATCCACCTACATTACTGAATTTGGTTATTAAATCTACAAGACTCTTAGTGGAGTTTTTGGTGTCTTCTAGGTAGACTATCATGTCATTTGCAACTAATGATAATTTCACTTCTTTTTTCTAATCCTTATTCCTTTTAAATGTCTCTCTTTTCTAATTGTTCTGACTAATATTTCCAGAACTATATTGAATAGGAGTGGAGATAATAAGCATCCTAGTCTTGTTCCTTGTTTTAAAGTGAAGGCTTTTAATTTTTGTTCATTTAGTATGATGTTGGCTGTTGATTTATCAAAGATGGCTTTCATCAGGTTGAGATATAGATCGTCTATTCTGATTTTCTATAGAGTTTCTATTATGAATGAGTATTGTACTTTGCCAAAAGCTTTTTCTTCATCTATTGAGATGATCATGTGTCTTTTGTTCTTGGCTCCATTGATGTGGAGTAGTATATTTTTGGATTTGCATATGTTGATCCATCCCTGCATTCCTGGGATGAATCCCTCTGGGTCATGATGTAGAATCTTCTTGATGACTTGCTTCATTCTGTTTGGTAGTATTTTGTTGAGGACTTTTGCAACTATATTCATTAGCAAGGTTAACTTGCAGTTTTCTTTTTAGTTAGATCTTTCTCTGGTTTTGGAATCAGAGTAATACTTACCTTGACAAATGAATTTGGGAGAATTGCTTCCTTTTCAATTTCATTTTAGAGTTTGAGAAAAGTTGACATTAAAACTTTCTTAAATTTCTTGTAGTGTTTAGCTGAGAATCCATTGGTACCTGGAGTTTTGTTGGTAAAATTTTTTTATTAAATTTTCCATTTCATTTCCTGTTTTTGGTTTACTCAGCATTTTTATTTTTCCTGACTCAACTTTGGCATTTCATGTGTATCTAGGAATCTGTCCATTTCATCTGTGAAGTTAACAATATTGGAAGTACATATTCATGATCTTCTGAATATCTCTACTGTCTGTAGTGCTTTCAAAATTTTCATTCCTTATTACATAAGTGTGGGGTTTTTCTTTCATTTTTGTGATAATGTTTGCTCAGTGTTTATCAGTTTTATTTATTCTTTCAAAGAATCAAGTCTTTTAAAAAAAGAATCAAGTCTTTGATTCATTTATTCTGTTTTTTGTTGTTGGTGGTGGTGGTAGTGGTGGGGTTTTTTATGTTTGTTTGTTTGTTATCTGGTACAAGGGATTGAATTCAGGACCTTGTGCTTTTCAGGCAAGCACTTATTCTACTGAGCTTTCTCCGCAGCCCTGATTCATTTATTAGTTGTATTTTTTTATCTCCATTACATCAATTTCTGCTCTAATCTTTATAATTTCCTTCCTTCTTTGGGGTCTGGGAAACACTTGTTCTTCTTTTCTTAGGAGCTTGAAGTACAGCATAAGATCATTTCTTTTGCTTTTTCTGTTTTCCTAATGTGATAATTTACCACTATAAATTTCCCTTTTAAGACAGTTTTCATTGTATCCCAAAGGTTCTAGTAAGTTGTATCTGAATTTCCACTTAACTGTAAATATTTTCTTCTTTAATGTCATCTGTGACCCACCTGTTGTTAGGAGTTTGTTACTTAATTTCCATCTATTTAGGGTGTTTTTGTGGTTTCTTTTGTCAATAATTTCCAGTTTTATTGCACTGCAGTCAGATAGAATGCATGGGATAATTTTAAGTTCTTATATCTTTGGACCAGTGCCAGCACAAGATCTATACCTGCATTCTGGGGGCCAAGGGTCAGAGCCTACCAGAGTCCTGAAGGCTAACCAAAGTCTTCCAAAGTTCTTAAATGGTTTGACTAGGCTCCAGGAAAGCTCTGTGCCTGTCTGCTCTGTGCCCAGAGATCACAGCTCAAGTCCCACAGACTGCGCAAAGCCCTCTAGGTTCTTTTCTTTTCTTCTTCTTCTTCTTCTTCTTCTTCTTCTTCTTCTTCTTCTTCTTCTTCTTCTTCTTCTTCTTCTTCTTCTTCTTTCAGAACCAG
>NW_004524679.1:1012513-1020900 GCF_000260255.1 Octodon degus | reverse complement strand
TGGCAGTAACAATACACAATGTACTAACCATTGTTACTCTCCTAAAATCTTGTTTTGAGATTTTGTACCATTGTTTTTATTTTTTTCTTTAAAATAAAAATAACTGATGTCAAAAATAAATAATTAATTAATTAAAAAAAAGAAATAGCAATGAGACACTTTCAAAACACGTTAAAAGGATAGCTACAAAAATTAATACACTGTATATGTTGTCTTCATAGTAGATATACATAGTATAAGATGCAGACATGATATCTTGTATTTTTCTTTATAGTTGAATAATACGACATTGTATAAAAGCAGCACATGTTTTTCATCCATTCCTCAGGTGATGGGCATTTTAGTTGTTTCCAAGATTTGTCTGTCACAAATTTTGCTGCTATAAACATAGGTGCATGTATATCACTATGATATGATGTTTTCAGGTCCTTTGGGAAAATTTCTAGAAGGAAGATACCTGGATTGAATGGGATTTCCAGTCCTAGTTTTTTGAGGAGTCTCCACCTTGATTTCCATAAAGGTTGCACAAATCTTCATTCCCACCAGCAGTGGAGAATGATTTCTTTTTCCCCACAGGCTCTCCAACATTTGTTGTTGGTTGATTTCTTTATGATAGCCATTCTTTCAGGGCTGAGATGGTATCTAAATGTTGTTTTAATTTCCATTTCATGAACAGCTAATGATTTGGAGCATTATTTCATATATCTATTTGCTTCTTGTATTTCTTCCTCTAAAAAGTGTGTTTTCATCTCTGATGCACATTTCTGGATTGGGTCTTTAAATTTTGGTGCCCTCATGTTGTTTAGTTCTTTATAAATTCTGCAGAGAAGATCTTTGTCTTAGTACTTACTAAGTTTTTTTCTAAATTTGTTGGTTTTCTTTTCACTCTGTTGGTAATTTCTTTTGACATGCAAAAACTTCTCAGTAAAAGGAGGTCCCTGTTGTTAATAATTTCAATATTATCTGTGCAATTTCATTTTTGTTCATGAATTGATTACCTGCACCTATGTCTTCAAGACTATCTCCTACTTTCTCTTCCAGGAGACTTAGTGTTTCTGTTTTAATGTTTAGAACTTTAATCCATTTTGACTTTAGCTTAGTGCATGGTGATAAACTTGGGTCAAGTTTCAGTTTTTGTCATGTAGACAGCCAATTTTTCCAGGACCATTTGTTAAAGAGGCTATCTTTCTTCCACTAAGATTATTTGGGCCCGTTGTTGAAGATAAGGTGGCTGAGTGTATTTGTACTGACTTCTACATCTTCTAATCTGTTTCATTGATCCTCATGTCTGGTTTTTTTTTTGCCAATATCATGCTGATTTTTTCACAGTGGTTTGTATTGTAACTTCAGGTCAGGAATTGTAAAGTTTCTTGCCTTGTCTTTGTGGCCCAAGATTGCTTTTGATATTCTAAGTCTTTTCTGATTCCAAATAAATTTTAGGAATGATTTCTCTAGGTCTGTGAGGCATGGTGGTGTTATTTTGATATGGATTGCATTAAATCTGTACCACAATTTTGGGAGAATGGCTATCTTCACAAGGTTGATTTTTACTATTCAGGATCAGTGAATATCTTTCCATTTTCTGAAATCCTCTATGATCTCTTTTATCAGAGCTTTGTAATTTTCATTGAATAGATCTTTAACTTCTTTAGTTAGATTAATTCCTAAGTATTTTATTTTCAGTGGTGCTATTGTAAAAGGTATTATTTCTCTAATTTCCCCGTCAATGTTTCTGTTATCTGTATAGAGGAATACTATTGACTTTCTGGCATTGGCTTTGCATCCTGCTGTGCTACTGAACTTATGTGTTAATTCTAGTAGCTTCTTGGTGGAGTTTTTTGTGTCATCCAAGTACAGTATCATGTCATCTGCAAATAATAATAATTTAACTTCTTCTTTACCTATTTTTATTTCAAATTATTTCTCTCTCTTTTCTAATTGATCAAGCTAATGATTCCAGAACTATATTGAATAGGAGTGGTACTAGAGAACATCCTTGTCTTGTACCAGATCTGAAAGTAAAAATTTCAGGTTATCCCCATTTAGAATTATGTTAGCCTTTGGGTTGTCATAGATGGCTATTATCAGATTGAAATAGAAGCCATCTATTCCAATTTTCTGTAGGAATTTGAACATGAATGAGTGTTGGATTTTGTCAAAAGTCTTTTTTTCATCAGTTGAAATGACCACGTGGGTTTTGAATTTTGCTCTATTAATATCATGTATTACATTTATAGACTTTCATATATTGAACCATCCTTGCATCCTTGGGATGAATTCTACCTGGTCATGGTATCTGATCTATTTGATTTGCTGTATTCTATTTGCTAGGATTTTATTGAGGATTTTTGCATCTATGTTCATGAGGGAGATTGCCCTGTAGTTCTTTTTTCATTGTGTCTTTCCCTGGTTCTGTTATCAGTATAATACTTGCCTCCAGGAATGATTTTGTGACAATTGTTTCCTTTTCCATTTCATTCAAGAGCTTGAGGAGGATTGGTAGTATATCTTCTTCAAATTTCTTGTGTAATTGAGCTGTAAATCTATCAAGACCAGGTCTTTTCCTTTTTGGTAAATTTTTCATTACATTTTGAATTTTGTTGGCTGTTATTGAGTTATTGAGAACTCTGAGTTCTTGATTTGTACCTTTCTAGAAATCTATCCATTTTTTCTGTGTCTTCAATTCTGTTAGAGTAAAGATTCTCAAAGTAGCTATTGATGATTTTCTGAATTTCAACTGGATCTGTGGTAATTTTATCCTTTTCATTCCTCATTGCTTGAATTTGAGGTTTTTTCTTTCCTCTTTTTGATGACATTAGCTAGAGACTGATCAATTTTATTTAATCTTTCAAAGAAACAGCATTGTGATCCATTAATTGTTTGTATTGTTTTGTTTGTCTAGATTTCATTAATTTCTGCTCTAACTTTTATAATTTCCTCCCATCTTTGGGCTTTGGGTTTGGTTTGCTCTTCCTTTTCTAGGTGTTTGAAGTGTAGCATGTGGGTGTTTATTTGTTCCCAGTCTGTTTTCCTAATGTGTGAGTTCACAGCTATAAATTTATCTGTAAGAACTGTTTTCATTCCTTCCCATTAGCTTCAATAAGTTGTGCTTGAATTTTCATTGAACTATATATACTGTTCAATTTCTTGTTTAAGTACATCTGTGACCCATTGGTTGTTGAGTAGGGTGTTAATTTCCATGTATTTATGGGGGTTTTGTGATTTCTTTTACCATTTATTTCCAGTTTCATTGCACTGTGGTCAGATAATATGCATAGGAAAATTTCTGTTTACTTTCATATACTTAAGCATGACCTATGGATGATATGTGGTCTATTTTAGAAAATAGACCACATACTGTTTTCAAAATGTCCTGTGTGCAACTAAAAAATATGTATTTCGGCTACTTGTTGAGTGGAACACTCTGTATATGTCCACTCAGTCCATTTGTTCCAAGATCTGGTTTTGTTTTGCTATTTCTTTGCTAACTTTTTATCTGCTTAACCTATCTTTTTGCAATAAGGGGGTGTTAACTTCTCCTGTTAACATTGTGGTATTGTATATTAGATTTTTCATGTCCATTAAAGTTTGTCTATTATAGTTGTGTGCTCCCGTGTTTGGTGCATACATATTTAAGAATGTTACATCCCCCTCTTGAATTTTTCCCCTAAATGGTATATAGTGGCCTTCTTTATTTCATTTTGTCATTCTTGGTTTGAAGGTGAGACTATCTGAGAATAGGTTTGCTACCTCTGCTTTTTTCTGAGTTGCTGATGCATGTACTAATGTTTTCCATCCTTTGAATTTCAGCCTCTGAATTTTTTTATGGGTTAAATGTGTTTCTTGTATACTGCATATTGTTGGACTTTGCTTCCTAATCCACTGTGCCAGTCTATTTCTTTTAATTGGTGAGTTGATTTAATTTACATTTATAGTTATAATTGAGAAGTATTGACTTAAAATTGACGTATTCTTTACCTGCTGTTGTTACTCCTTTTTCTCCTGTGTTTGATTATTTGCCCTATTTAGTGCTTTCCTTTCATTGTCATTCGTGGAGTTCTGATCATTTTGGTCCCTCTCTAGAATATCTTTTAGTAGGCTGTGTAGTAGTGTTGGCTTTGTGCTCATAAAAATCTTTAGTTATTATTTGTCGTGGAAGTATTTCACTTCTCCAACACATTTGAAAGAGTTTTGCAGGGCATAGTAGTCTGGGCTGGAACTTGATTTCATAGAGGACTTGAAGTACTCTGCCGCCATGCTCTTCTTGACTTCATGGTTTGTGAAGAGAAGTCTTCTTGACTTCATGGTTTGTGAAGAGAAGTCTGCTGTTATTCTGATGGGTTTTCCTTTGAATGTGGTCTGTTTCCTTTCTTTAGTGCCTTTTATTATGTTGTTCTTGTTCTGGATTTCTGGGATCTTGACTATTATATATCTGGGTGTTTTTTTAATTGGGTTGGTGTTATTTGGAGTTCTATATGGTTTGGTTACCTGAATGTCAGATTGTTTCCCCATATTTGGGAAGATTTCTCCTATTACTTCTGCCCATATTCTTTTGATATCATTTGTATTGACTCCTTCTTTCTCATTGATGCCTATTAGTCTCATATTGTTCTTCTTGCATCTTCTTGCAGGTGATGGATTATTCTTTCCTGCCTCCTAGTTGTTTTTAAGAGATCTTTTCTTAACTTTTCACCAGCTGCTATGGAATCTTGAACATCTTATACTTTGATACACTTTTATTCAAACAGTTTGGCAAGCTTGTGATTGAGATTTTAAATTCCTCTATATCTCTTTGACTCTGCTTCATGAAATCTATTTTTTTTTACTCTAATGCTCCTATAAGGATTCCATCATTTTTTAATCTCTATTTTTTATCAGTATCTTCTTGAGAAGATATTGTTCTTGTTCTGGATTTCTGGGATCTTGACTATTTTATATCTGTGTGTTTTTTTAATTGGGTTGGTGTTATTTGGAGTTATGGTTATCACTTGGTTATCATTTCTTTTTTTGCTTGAGAGATTATTTCTGATCTTATATCCTCTATATGTTTCTGCAGTTGATTCCTTACTGCAGACACTATTAACACAGATATTTCAGCTCTGTGATTCCCAATTTATTTTGTGCTAGTGTCTCTGCATTTTTTCCAGGTGGGCTCAGGGTCTGCAATTTCATTTACTCCTTCTTTTTGTCATTTTGTATAGCACTGTCCTCTGACCTTTGATGTAGAGTTTTGCTGAAGTTATAACCTTAGATCCTACTGAAATTCTTACCCAAGAGAGATTATATGATGGATGCAGTTATAGTTTTGTATTTACAGAACTACAATAAATAGCACTAATAATGGGTAATGATATTTAGCAGTTCACAAACTTTTGTAACTAATGGTTTTGTATTTTAAACAGTAAGAGTAATCATGTCTGTATAGCTAAACAGATAGTAAATTGGGAATTTGTATTTAAGTTAGCTCCCCTAAATTCTGTCTGATCACCTCTCCTTGATGTACCTGGTCTTTTCTTGACAAACTAGTTCATCCTGGTTAACTTTTGCCCCCTCTCTCAGTCACAGGAGAAAAAGGGAGAGTGCTCTCTTATAGATCTTAGCCTATGAAAGTGTCTCAGCTTACTGGGCGCTGATCTGTGGAGTTTCAATTCATCCAGTTTTCCTGGTTTGGGTCTGGCTGCTGTGCTCAGCTTCTCCCTACTGCAGCCAATGGAAGTGAACCTGTTGTGCCCCTCTGGCAAGATGCTCTGCTCCTGGTTTTGTTGGGTGGTTCTGGCCCCTAGCTTCTCTGCAGGGAGTTCAGCTACAGTGCTCCACACCAGGCATGTATGCCAGGCCTGGGCTGGGTCTGGAGGGTTCCAGGGAGCAGAACAGAAGGGTTCAGAAGTGGACCTGGGCTGGGTATGGAGGGATCCAGCAGGCAAAAGGAAGTGAGGAAGCTATCCCACACACAAGCAGGGCCTGGGCTTGGGTTGTGTCTGGTGGGTTCCTGAGAGCATGGTGGAAGTTCTCACTCATACATCAGGCCTGGGCCAGTTCTGGAGGGGTTCCAATGGGTCCTGAGAACATGCCTAAAGGTCTCACTCACACGTTGGGCCTGGGCTGGTTCCTCAATATTCTATTACTGGTCTAAATTTATGAGGCCTGTGAGAGTCTCATTGCATTGGAGCAACAAGTGTCACATTTTGGAAGCAATATCTTTGTTTTGTTTTATGGTGGAACAGGGGATTTAACTCAGGACTTGAGCTTGCCAGGGAAGCACTTATTCTACTGAGCCATCTCCCCAGCCCTTAGAAGCAATATCTTTGGTTCCAGGCCTGGGAATCAAAAGGAAGACTGCAGGACATAGTACCAAGATTTTGAATCTTTAGCCATAGATTGCCTGTAACCTAACATCCATGCTAGCTTCCAAGGATGGATGATAAGAGGCCCTACTTTTAGGGAGCATATACCTCTTAACAGCTAGGAAAGTACCTTCTGGGAATGGTATTTAGTTTTTCTGTCTTGAGATTAGAGGATTAATTTTGTGGTCACATTGAAAAAGAAAAGTAATATCGAGCACCCCCTAGTGGACTTTCTTTTGAGCACAGCATAAATATCTTGTTTTTAAGTTAAAAAAAATCTTTTTCATTAATTTGTTTATTTGTTACAAGGTCTCGCTGCATTGCTCAGACTCATAGTGATCTCCCTGTCTCAGCCTGCCCACCACAGTGATTACAAGCATTCACCATCATGCATGGTTTGGGTGACCTGCTTGGCATGGGGCTGAAATGGCATGTGGTACTGGGGATAAAACCTGGGTACTTGCACTTGACCGACAGGTGCTTAGAACACCAAGCTATCTCCCCAGCCACACACTTCTTTTTTTTTCAGAACCGGGGATTGAACTCAAGCCCTTGCTCTGGTCAGGGAAGGGCTTATTCTGCTGAGCCATCTCCCCAGCCCCTAGTCCCACACTTCTTTATTTTTTCTTTTCCTGCACTTCTTTAGAACTGCATTTATAAGCAAAATCTGTGCCTTTGGTGAATTTTGTGTCGCAGATCAAACCAAATATGATATAAATTGGATAAATGACATTTTATGAAACTGCAAAGTATGCCTTTAAATGGAATAATGGTTTCAACACATTCTAATTAGCTAACAAATCAACAAATGTATACAAATGAGTTTAGATAATTTATCTATTAACAATAGCAGCAGTCACTTTTAAGAGCTTGTATTGTTTACAGGAGCAGAATTGACCTGTTATTGATTTCTGGCCTAAAAATGGGAAATAGGATTTTTTTCCCCACAATTTTATTCAGAGACAAATGGCAATGAGACAGTTTCAAATCAAATTGGTAGGATACTTTCAATAATTAACACATTGCATACTCTCTTCCTAGTGGTTATTTGCTGTACAAGATACAGAAATGATACTTATTTTGAAACACTATTAGAAAAAATCCCTCTATTCATTAAGAGAATGTAACTATATATCTATCCTAACCATTTTGAATACGCAGATACAAAATGGACATTCATCTGTATCTCCTATTTTGTTTAGTTCTGTCATTTGAATATTATTGCTGTGTTAACTCAGCAAAATATTCTAAAACAGTCCAGTAGTCCATAATAGTATTGGGTATTCCGCTTGACTGGCAATGTCAGAAATTGTTGACCAGATTCCCCTACAGCTCAACATAACACCATGGCTTTACTTCTTATACTTTGTTTTTATACTTCTCTGCTGGATGGTTAAGACCAAGATAAAACAAGACTTATGCAACAAGAGTTGTAGCTTTTGGATCTGATAAGGTCAGCGAAATCCTCTCAGGATTTATCCAGAGATCCTGTACCTCAGATTGTAGATCCTTTGTCAGTGTCAGCCATGTAGATGAGCCATGGCCATTGCTTGGCCAATGTGCTCTCTGTGAAAGTCTGAGAGAATATTTTTCTCTCCATGTGACTCTCCTTAAGCCCATTCTACATCATCAATCACTTTCCTATTTGGTCCCATGATCTCCTTGAACAGAATATTTGGGACACTACTGAGTTGCATGACATTAAAGTACAAGTACTCATATATCCTGAGTCTTAATTGACCTTGAAAGGCTAGGGCCAAAATGTTGGCTTTCCTTGTGGCCCCCCTTTTTCTCTAATTTTGGATTGCAAATTTAGGCTGTTAAACCTCCAGAAGAGAAGCTTATTGTTATTACCATAAAACCTAGGCTGTTAAGCTTAATCTCACTATCTGACAGAATATCAAACATTTTAGGCATAACATGGAACAGGAATTGTTCATCATGTATTGATATATTCAAGCATAAGTCCCTACAGAATATAATGAAAAAACATTACAAAATTAGAATATAGCCTGAGCCAGCGGGACCAGTTCCAGCCCAGGC
>NW_004524679.1:1008992-1012413 GCF_000260255.1 Octodon degus | reverse complement strand
TCTTCTTCTTCTTCTTCTTCTTCTTCTTCTTCTTCTTCTTCTTCTTCTTCTTCTTCTTCTTCTTCTTCTTCTTCTTTCAGAACCAGGGATTGAACTCAGGCCCTTGCACTTGCCAAGGAAGCACTTATTCTACTGAGCCATTGCTCCAGTCCCAAAATATATTTATTGAGGGAAAGAAAGTTCCTGTCCAAGAGAGGGACAGGAGAGAGGCCCAAGCAGATTGTTCCCCTATCTAGGGATTTTTATAGAGCAAAACCAGGAGGTGAGGTGCACCTAAGATGGAAAACATGGGAACTGGCAAGGTGAGCATAAGGTAGGATGAAACCATGGCTAATCAATAGGAGTACAAGCACAGTTCCTCAGGTAAAATTGATTAAATTGGGACCAAACAAGAAAGGGAGTTACACAATAAGCAGGCATGAGTACAGAAGAAAGGCTTTTCCTGTGGGGGCTTGGGTTAATGACTCTTTGTGGCTTTTTCAAAGTGATTAATATCTGTTTAGAATTTCAGTCCCTGATGTTTATCCTTAGGAGGTATGTGTTTGTTTGATCTTTTGTCTTGAGATCTGGCCTGCAAGCTTAGGAGTGTCTGTCTCTCCTAAGTTGCAATGTCTCTTATCTTCCCCCCCCCCCTGGGTGCGGGGCCAGCAGGGCAGGCCCAGGGATTGACCCCCCCCCCCCCCCCCCCCCCCCCCCCCCCCCCCGGCTCCTTCTGAGAGCCTGGCCCTGCTGGATTCCCTATACTATTGGTAACTAATTTATCTACGTACAACAATATTGCATATATGTGAGAAAGCTTGCTGAATTTAACTTTATTATTAGGTTTGGGATGTAAAGACCTAACATTAGAGATAACAATTCAGATTTCCACACTTCAGGTAGAAGAAAAATATTACAAAAAGTGATGTTAGATAAATTATCAAGCTCCTGAGAACTGTAGACTTAGCAAAATTGCTCACATTAAGGGATCTATTTAAAATCAGGAATCTCAATTTTGATGTACCTTCAAGATGTAGTAGATTAAAGGTCATTAATACCTCTACTTATCTGCACTCAAATCAGTAACACAGTCTTGACTTTTTAAGTGGATCCTCAGATATTCCAAAGGTTCTTATGAATAGCTTTCTTCCTAATCCTCTGAAAATTTTATTGACAACTTCCCATGTAGGATTTTTATAGCTTTCCACAATGTCTCTTAAAGAAGAACAAATTTGGATGGTTCCTCAGGAACGGGTAATAGGGGTAAAGTCTTAAGGGTTTCCAAGGATTCTGTTTTGGGCTTTTTACCTGCCTTTTTATTAAGTAATTAAGAGTTTGTTTTGGCCACTATTATATCCTTTAGAGAAGATACAGATATTTACTGGATATTAGTGAAAAAGTTTTTTCTGTATTTATTTTTAAATCTGTATTATACACCAATTTTCAGTAGTTTCAGGGAATCTCTCAGAATTAAAGGATTAAACAGATTTCAACAAAATATAACATGATTTATAAAATAAATCTACATAAATAAATTGCTATAGAACACAAGAAAGCTAGTTGTGAAGGCAGGCTCCTATTGTGGGAAATGCCATTAATATTTACAATTTGTATTTTGGAGAATTGTGCTTGAATTTCTTTAATGACTTTTGTTTTTCTGAACAGAAATAGATTCTCAGAAACAGTCAAAAGTTTACATAGTTCTAAAAAACTTATACACACACTTATAATTTTGTTTTTGAAATTTTTAAGCTTTATTGAGGTATGATTAACAAAAATTGCATATATTTATGTATTTTATTAATTTTAATGAGAAAAAAACAGCAACGAGACAGTTTCAAAACAGGTTAGTAGGACAGTTACAATAACTAATACATTGTATATTGCTGAGTTCATAGTAATTATTCACATTAAAAGATGCAGATATGATCTCATTTAAAATATATTAGTAAAAATCTTTCTTCTCATTGCTAAGAGAAAGTAGCTATATATCTATCCTAACTATTTTGTATATACATATATTTTTTTCACTACAAAATGATCTTTCATTTATATCCCCTAATTTTGTTTTGTTTTGTCAGAGATGGGTGCTCCATTGCTATTAGAGAAACTGCATTTGGAGAAGGCTTTAAAGGACCTTTTCATACTTGAGGCCAGTTCAAATATTGTAAGTACTTGAATTCAGCAAAATATTCCAATGTAGTCCAATAGTGCATAATACTAGTGAGTTTTCAGCACAACTGGCAATTGTCAGAAGTTGGATTTTTTTTTTTGCTTTTTTCCCCCATAATTTTATTGATAAATAGCAATGAGATAGTTTCAAATCAAAATGGTAGGACAGTTTCAATAATTAACACATTGCCTACATTCTTCCTAGTGGTTAATTGCTGTACAAGATGCGGACATGATATCCTATTTACAAACACCATTAGAACAAATCACTCTATGCATTAAGAGAATGTAAATATATATCTATCCTAACCACTTTCAATACACAGATACAAAATGGATATTCATCTGTATCCCCTGTCAGAAGTTGTTGACTTGAGCCTTTTACAGCTCAGCATTTAATATAGCATTACTTTTTAAACCTCAAGACTATACTTTTTTGATGGATGGTTAAGACCAAAATAAAGCAAGACCTATATAACTAAAAAATAACTTTTGTATCTGATAAGATCAGTCAAATCCCCACAGTATTTACTCTGAAACCATATATAGAAATTTACAGATCTTTCCTCAGTGTCAGCCATCTGGATGAGTCACAGCCATTGCTTGACCAATATCCTCTCCATGAAAATGTAAGAGATTTTTTTTTCTTTCCATGTAACTCCCTAGCACACTATACATCGTTGATCACTTTCCTCTGTGGCCCCACAATCTTCTTGAGCTGAAAATTTGGGACACCACTGAGTTACAAGATGACACAGCACAGGTTCTTTTATGTTTTGAGTCCTCACAGACCTTGAAGGCTATGGAAAAAATATTGGCTATACTTGCATTCCTTCCTTTTCTCTAATTTTTGGTCTACAAACTTTAGTTGTTAACCCTCCTGAAGAGAAACTTAATAATATTACCCTGTAACAGTGGGAGTTGATAATAAGCTATCTGTCTGAATATCAAATGCCTTAGACATAACATGAATCTGGTATTTTCCAACAACCATAGGTATTTTAAACTTTAAATCTCTATAGAATGTGAAAAAAAATAATTACACATTTTTACACAGAAATTTAGAAATCAAACCCCATATAACAATGCAACAGGACAATCCTATGACTTTTTTTCTTGTCCCATGTTTTCTTTTATTACCTTTTAAAAAAAAACATTTACTTTATGGGCTGGTGAGATGGCTCAGTGGTCTAAAGCACCTACTTAGAACAAGCTTAGCAAAGAACAGGGACCGTGGTTCAATCGCCCAGCACCACATGCCAGCCAGCCC
>NW_004524679.1:1008026-1008892 GCF_000260255.1 Octodon degus | reverse complement strand
GGACCCTCTCCCATCCCTTTGGGCCGCCCCACACCACTCCTCAGTGCCTCCCCCACCCCGCCCGCCGAGTAGGAATTTTTGCCCCATCCCAGAGGCCCCAGACCCAGTCCTAGCCCAGGTCACGTAAGTGTGTGCACAGAGCTTCCTCTTTCCACTACTTCACCTTGCACCCTCCAGGCACAGCTCAGGACTGGCATAGACGCCTGGGGTGTAATCCTGTAGCTGCAATCCCTGCAGAGAGTGTAGAGGATAGATTCATCCAGCCAGTCCAGGAGCAGAACATCTCGCCACAGGAGCACAACAGTTTCACCCTTAAGGGCAGCAAAGGGACTGAGCTGAACACATCAGCCAGACCCAAGCCAGACGCAGCTGGATAAGTCCTAACTTTGTAGAGCTGCACCTGAACTTCAGTACGTGCGAAGGTTATAACTACAGCAAAGATCTATAACAAAGGTCAGAAGACAGTGCTCCACAAATTGTCGAGAAGGAACAAAATGCAACCTCAGAAGCCAAGCCCATCCATAACAAGTGTAGAGGTCACTAGCACAGAAAAAAACTGGAAATCACACAGGTGAAAGCAATGAATCAACGGCTTCTGAAATAAAAAAACACCTGCAGACAGATGTAGAAGACCTCAGACTGGAAATAAAAAAGAAATCCCTGAATTAATAACATCTGCACTAAAGAATCAAATGCAGAAATATATGGAAGAAACCCAGTGGCCACCCAGAACAAGTGTGGAGGACAAAAGCTCAGATCAAATGCATGAATTAATAGTGTCCATAGTAAATAAGCAACAGCAGAAAGATATAGAGGAAATCAGAGCGCAATTCTTTTCTGAAATAAAAAAAGAAATCTCAGAACTC
>NW_004524679.1:1007390-1007926 GCF_000260255.1 Octodon degus | reverse complement strand
ACACACACACATAAATAAATAAATAAATAAATAAATAAAATTTAAAAAAAATTTACTTTAAAGAGACTATACCAATAACTGATATAACATTAGATGCAGTATGCATTCAGAAGACCAAAGTGATAGGTATCACAAGCATGGTTTTAGTATTACACATTGCTATCTTCAGTGAAGTTGTTTCATTCAAAGATATCAATATATAGTGAGAATGCTACTCCTTAACTGCTATTATCAAAAATGTAATGGAGATACATAGGATCATTGCCTTAACCATCTTGTTTATACAAATGTATGGTTCTGCCCCTGTCATATTTTCTAACTTTTCTACAATCACTTTCTTCATTCTTTAATCCTTAAGTTTTCATTTTCCAATTAACTGTGTTATACTTTTCAATTTTTATTTCTACTTTGGAGTTTTTACACAAGGGAGACAATACAATATTTACATAGGTCGGCCTGGTTTATTTTACTTATGAGTATATCTCCAAGTTGCATCCAATTGCATATGAAGCCTTCTAGTTTCTTTTTCTTTTTTT
>NW_004524679.1:968601-986307 GCF_000260255.1 Octodon degus | reverse complement strand
GTTTTGGTTCTGAAGCCGCGATTCGCGGCATGGGCTCTCTACATTATCCTACCCCTATGACTTAAGAGTTCCACCTAAATTTTCTTTCAGGAGAGTTAGTATTTCTGGTTTTTTTGTTTGTTTGTTTGTTTGTTTGGGTTTTTTTTTGCAGAACCGGGGATTGAACTCAGGCCATAGTGCTTGCCAGAAAAGCGCTTATTCCACTGAGGCATCTCCTGGGACCATTGTTTCTGTTTTAATGTATAGATCTTTAATCCATTTTGACTTTAGCTTAGTGCATGGTGATGACTTGGTTCACGTTTTAGTTTTCAGCATGTGGAGAGCCAGTTTTTCCAGCACCATTTGTTAAAGGGGCTATCATTCTTCCAGTGAGTATGTTTGGCCCCTTTGTCAGAGATAAACTGGCTGAGTGTGTTCGTAGGGTCATCAGCGTCCTCTAATCTATTCCGTTGATCCTCAGGTCTATTTTTATGCCAGTACCATGTTGATTATATTAAAGTAGCCTTGTAGTATAATTTCAAGTCACGAATTTTAATGCCTCCTGCCTTGTCTTTATTGCCCAGGATTGCCTTTGCACTTCTAGGTCAACTCCGGTTCCATATAAATTTTAGCAATGATTTCTCTAGGTCTGTGAGGTGTGTTGGTGGTGGTTTGATAGGGATTGCATTAAATCTGTACTGTAATTTTGGGAATATAGCCATCTTCACAATGTTGGTTCTTCCTATCCAGGAGCAATGCAATATCTTTCCATTTTCTGAAATCTTCTATGATCTCTTTTTTTCAGAGTACTGTAAAAGAAAAGATATTTGAAAAGATATTTGACTTCCATAGTTAGATTAATTCCAAGGTATTTCATTTTCCTCAGTGCTATTGTAAAAGGTATTGTTTCTATAATTTCCCTCACAGTGCGTTTGTTATCTGTGTAGAGCAATGCTGTTGACTTTTGGGTATTGAGTTTGTATCCTGCTATGTACTGAATTTTTGTATTAATTCTAATACCTTCTTGGTGGAGATTTTTGGGTCTTCCAAGTAAAGTATCTTGTCAACTGCAAATAATTATAATTTAAGTTCTTTGTTACCTATTCTTATTCCTTTTATTTCTTTCTCTTGTCTAACGGGTGTAGCTAATGGTTCCAGAACTATATTCAATAGGAGTAGAGATAGAGGACATTCTTGCCCTGTAACAGATCTAAAAGAAAATGATTTCTTTTTTTTCCCCATTTAGGATTATGTTAGTTGTTGGGTTTTCATAAATGGCTTTTGCCAGATTGTAAGTAGAGGCCATCTATTCCAATTTTCTGTAGGACTTTGAACATGAATGAGTGTTGGACTTTTTCAAAAGCCTTTTCTGAATCAATTGAGATGATCATGTGGTATTTAGTTTTCGCTCTATTGATATGGTGTATTCATTTATAGATTTTCAAATATTGAACCATCCTTGCATCCCTGGGATGAATTCTACCTTTTCATGGTGTATGATCTTCTTGATGATTTGCTGTATTTTTTTTGCTATGATTTTATTGAGGATTTTGGCATCTATGTTCATGAGGTAGATTGGTCTGTAGTTCTCTTTCTTACTTGCGTCTTTCCTTGGGTTTGGTATCAGTATAATACTTGCCTCCAGGAATGATTTTGGGAGGATTGTACCCTTTTCAATTTCATTGAAGAGCTTGAGGAGTGTAGGGACTCTATCTTCTGTAAATTTCTTGTAGAATTCAACTGTGAATCCATTCGCACCTGGACTTTTCTTTGTCAGTAGGTTTTTTACTACATCTCGTATTTCATTGACTGCTATTGGACTATTAAGAGTGGTTATACCTTGCCAATTCAGCTTTGGTGATTTGTAGATTTCTAGAATCTGTCCACTTCTTCTGTGTCTTCTATTCTGTGAGAATAAAGATTCTCAAAGTAGCTATTGATAATCTTCTGAATTTCCAGTTGGGCTGTGGTAATTACACTCTTTTCATTCTTTATTGCTTGTATTTGAACTTTTTCTTTCCTCTTTTTGGTGAGGTTATCTACGGGCTTATCAATTTTGTTTAATCTTTCAAAGACCCAGCATTGTTTTTCATTAATTCTTTGAACTGTTATCTTCATCTCAGTTGAATTAATTTCTGCTCTAATCTTTATAATTTCTTCCCTTCTATAAGTGCTGTATTTGGTTTGCTCTTCTTTTTCTAGTTGCTGAAGGTGCAGCTTTAGGATGTTTATTTGTTCCCGTTCTGTTTTCCTAATTTGTGTGTTTACAGCTTTGAATTTCCCTCTCAGAACTGCTTTCATCGTATCCCATAAATTCCGATAAGTTGTGCTAGATTTTTCATTGAATTGTAGATATTGTTGAATTTCTTGTTTAATTTCATCTGTGACCCATTAGTTGCTGAGTAGGGTGTTGTTTAATTTCCATGTATTTAAGGTTTTTTTTCTGGTTTCTTTTGTCATTTGTTTCCAGTTTCATTGCACTGTGGTCAGATAACGTGCATGGGATAATTTTTGTTTTCTTACATATACTTAAGCATGACTTATGGACCAGTATGTGGTCTATTATAGAAAATGACCCAGGGGGATCTGAGTAAAATGTGTTGAATGCTGTGTTTGGGTGGAACACTCTATATGTCATCAAGTCCACTTATTTCAAGCTCTGGATCAGTTCTGTTATTTCTTTGCTAATTTTTTTTGCCTGATTGACCTGTCTTTTTGGGATAAGGGGGTGTTAAGGTTTCCTGTTAAGATTGTTGCATTGGATATTAGATTTTTTCATGTCTATTAAGATTTGCTTTATATAGTTGTGTGCTCCAGTGTTTGATGCATACATATTTATGAGTGTTACCTCTTCCTCTTGAATTTTTCCCCTAACCAGTATATAGTGGCCTTCTTTATTTCACTTGATCAGACTTGATTTGAAGTTGAGTGTCTCTGAGAATAGGATTTCTACCCCTTGTTTTTTTCTGAGGTGTTCGTGCATGTAGTAGTTTTCCATCTTTTGACTTTCAGTCTATGAATGTCTTTATGCATTAAATGTGCTTCTTCAACACAGCATATTGTTGGATTGTGTTTCCCAATCCACTGTGCCAGTCTATTTCTCTTAATTGGTGAATTGAGTCCATTTACATTGATGGTTATATTTGAAATGTATTGACTTATGATTGACATGTTATTTACCTGTTGTCCTTTTTCTCCTGTGTTTAATTATTTGTGCTATTTAGTTGGTTGCCTCTGATCTCATTCATGGAGTTTCGATCATTTTGGTCCCTCTCTAGAGCATCTTTCAGGAGCGTGTGTAGGGTTGGCTTTGTCATCATGAAATTCTTTAGTTGTTCTTTGTCAAGGAAGCATTTCACATCTCCATCAAACTTGAAAGAGAGTTTTACAGGGTATAGTAGTCTGGGCTGGAATTTGTTTTCATAGAAGACTTGAAGTATTCTGCTCCATGCTCTTCTTGCATTCATGATTTGAGAAGGGAAGTCAGCCATAATTTTGATGGATTTTCCTTTGAATGTGATCTGCTTCTTTTCTCTAGCGGCTTTCAGTGTATTATTCTTGAGCTGAATTTCTGAGATCTTAACTATTATATGTCTCTGTGTGTTTTTCATTGGGTTGAGGTTACTTGGCGTTCTGTAAGCTTCGGTTACTGCATGTCAGATTGTTTCCTCATATTTGGGAAGTTTTCTGCTATTACTTCTGCCCATATTTTTTAATGTCATTTGTTTTGACTACTTCTTTCTCATTGAAGCCTATTAGTCTCACATTGTTCATCTTTGCTTCGTCTTGCGTGATGGATTATTTTTCCTGCATCATACTTGTTTTTAAGTGATCCTTTATTACCTTCGCCCTAGCTGCTCCAGTGTCTTCAATATCTGAAAATCTGTCTTCACTTTCACTTAATCAGTTTTGCAAGCTTGTGATTGAGGTTTTAAGTTCCTCTATATCTTTTGTCTCTGCTTCATGTGATGTATTTCTTTCCTATGTTCCTCATTCAAGAAATCCGTCATCTTGCTAATCTCCTCTATTTTTTTTAGCAATGTCTTCTTTAGAAGCAGTTATTAAATTTTTTACTGCCGTGTTTTCTTCAGATTGAGTTTCCTCCCTATGTTTCTGTAGTTGATTCTTTACTTCAGAAGCTATGAGTTCAGAGAATTTTTTTATTTCAGAAAAGAATTCTGCTTTGAGTTCCTGTATAACTTTCTGCTGTTTCTTATTTACTATCGATGCTATTAATTCATACATTTGAGCAGAGCTAGTAGAAAAGAGTCCAGCTCTGAGTTCCTCTATAACTTTCTACTGTTCCTTATTTACTATCAATCCTATTAATTCATACATTTCAGCTGAGCTATTGTCCTCTGCACTTGTTCTGGGTGGGCATTGGGTTTCTTCCATATGTTTCTGCATTTGATTCTTTACTTCAGATGCTATTAATTCAGGGATTTCTTTCTTCATTTCCATTCTGATTTCCTCTATACCTTTCTGCAGTTGTTTATTTCAGAAGCTGTTCATTCAGTGATTTCAGCTGTGTGGTTACCAATTTTTTCTGCGTTATTGTCCTCTGCACTTGTTATGGGTGGACTTGGGGTCTGAGTTTGCATTTTGCTCCTTCTCCTTGTCATTTTGTGTAGCACTGTCTTCTGACATTTGTTGTCGAGTTTTGGTGCAGTTATACCCTTAGCACCTACTGAAATTCAGGTGCAGAGCTACAAATTTTGGATTCATCCTGCTGTGCCTATCTTGGGCCTAGCTGCTATCCTCAGCTCCTTCCTGCTGCTGCCCTTTGGAGTGATCCAGTTGTGCCCCTCTGGCAAGATGTTCTGCTCCTGGACTAGCTGGGTGGCTTTGTTCCCTACTCTCTCTGCAGGGATTGCAGCTGAAGGGTTCACCCCAGGCCTGTATGCCAGACCTGAGTTGAGTCTGGAAGGGACAAGCTGAAGTAGAGGGGAGAGGAAGCTCTCGCACACACTCACTGTGACTGGGCTATGGCTGTATCTGGGGGTCCCCAGGATATGGCATAAATTCTCACTGGGTGGGCAGGGTGGATGAGTGCTGTGGAGTGGTGGTGGGGATCCCAAAGGGATGAAAGAGGGTCTCACCCATGCTGTGCCTGGGCTGGGACCGGCCTGTCCCACTGATGCAGGGTAGACAGAAGCTTTCCCACACACTCACCGAGGCCTGGGCTAGGACTAGATCTGGGGGTCCTCAGAATGCGGCAGAAATTCACACTATACGGGTTGGGTGGGGGAGTGTTGTGGAGTGGTGGGGGGGGTTCCCCAGGCAGTGGAAGAGTGTCTCACCCACCATGTGCCTGGGCTGGGACCAGGGTAGGCGGAAGCTCTCTAAATATCTTTTTATACAGTCTAAATTACTCTTTCTTGATCTTAAGAGAGATTATACATTATATAGGGAACTGCATGACTCATAGAAACATAGAACTTCTTGGTCTATGTAAAAGCAACAAGTGTGGCCCCTTTTCTTGAGTATGGAAGGACAGATTTCTGTGGAGTAAGCTGGCCTGATCCCTCTACCACACTTTTTGAATACATTGTCCAGCCTGTTTGATTTCATTTCCCTTCTGGTTTAATCCTTGGATGGTGAAGTTGTAGTTTCAGCTTTTCTATCTTCTTCTCTCAGTCTTTGAAGATAGAGTGAGGCTCATGACTCTTGGACAAATTACTCCATTAACCCACCATAAGCTTATGAGGAAAAACCTCTTTCACTGTTCCTTAGCTTCAATATTTTCATGGAAATCTTTTTTTTTTTTTTTTGCGGAATCGGGGATTGAACTCAGGCCCTTGCACTTGCCAGGCAAGCACTTATTCTACTGAGTCATCTCCCCACCCCCTCATTTTCTATTCTTTCTTTCTTTCTTTTTGTTTTTTTGTGGCTGGCTCATCCCACCATGGGGGCAGAGCTGGTGCTTTGTGTGGGGATGGAACTGCGGTCCATGCGCACTTGCCTTAGCTTGCTTAAGCTGGCATGTTAGACAACTGAGCTACCTTACCAGCCCTGGAGGCATGTTTTTAATAAAGGCCAGAATGAGACACACCCTGAAAGGTTTTAGTCCTGTTTTTCTCTCCTTGCCCATAGGATAGGGTTGTGAACTTGAAAATATCTTCACTTTGTCTTTCTTTTCCAGAAGTTAAAAACTCTCAAACTAAGCCCTTAGAAAATCAGTGTTTGTTCAAAATAACGCCAAAGATAAGAGGAATTTGTTGGCTCTAACAAGGATTGGGAAGAGGTGTCAGGAGGTACCCTCCAGGATGAGAAACAACCTCCATAGTGAGGCCCTTAGATTAGGAACGCATATCCCCATCTGTGGGGCAGATAAAACTTTGGGATTACTGCTTATTCAAGGAGACACAAATAAAAATGAAATCCCCACCCAGTGTCTTGAGCACAGTTCTTCATTCAACTGCCATGGGAGACCAAATCCTGAGACACAATGGAAATAACCAGCCTCCAGTTGACACAGTGAAGCATATATATCTGTTTGAGGGAGATTCTCTAAACTGTTTTTGCAATCTTTCAAAAACCAAAGAATATGAACACAGCTCACCTGATGCCATGGCTCCCCTCTGATGGGTGGTTAGGATCATGTTCTAAGCTTTGTTGATTCAAATGGTCAACTGAGCAATAGCTGACACTATCCATGGGACTTGGTAAAGTCTATGAACTTAATACCAAGAAGGAGCCCAGTGGTTTGCTTTTCTCTCCCACTGTCACACCGAAAGTCTCAGCCTCCTGGGTCCTATTCCCCCTTGCCTTGGGTCTCACCATTTCTGTGTGTGTGATGGGGATGGAGGTAAAACTACATTGTTTACTATCATGAAATTTGAGTTTCCCACAAAGTGGGCAGAAGCTTTGATCTGTGAATTTCATATGGGTGTTAGAGATACCTAGGCATTAAATATTGAGAGAGGACTTTAAATAAAATCTAGCCCTTCCCTGAAGCTAAATGGGATCACCTTAGTGTTTAGGTAAGCAGCACAAAAATGTCCCAGAGGCTTCTCTGCACCAAGCTCTGAGAACAGGATTTCTTTTGGGCTATTACATGGTTCTATTTGTCACTGGAGGTGAGAGAGCTCCTTTGCAAGATGAGATTTTTCCAGTGTAATGTGTCCTTTTTGTCATTGTTCACCCAAGAGTAGGCCTTTGAAGTAAGGGCCTGGCTGGTCTCTTCACATCTCTTCCCTCTCATCTTCCATTACTTCTGTAATAAGCCTACTATCCCTGAAAATTTGGGCCATAACTTTATGTGGAACTGGGGCTTATATAGGCAACAATGTGTCAGGGGCCTCTCTCTGTTAATATCTAAGAACTCCTCAAATCAGAATCTTGGGATAAAATTACAAAACAAGATCAGAGACCCAGATTGTCCTCAGATGGCCTTTGTTTGTCCTGGCTCCCACATGATACATGTAAACCAAGAATTTCCTCCATTCACTTTGTAATCTGGCTTTAATAGCCATCCTAACCCATTGAAAAGAAAAGACCTTCTGAAGGCTTTCTCCATTTGAGACGCAGTATGCATATTGTTACTGCAGACAGTGGAGGAGTTACTTGAAATGACAATAGTCCAATTCCCAGAGAAAAAAGGCCTATCAAGAAGGCTGGCTCTAATACCCATTCATGGGTATAGTGTAGACAAGGCATAACACTGGAGGGAGTGCAATGTGGGACTTTAAGCCTACCCTTGAACCTTCTGGCAGGACAGAGGATGCTATTTTCCTTAAGGAACCAAGGAACATTGTTTGCATCAGCAGATGTCCAAGGATATAAGGGGACCCTCACACACACTTTCTCTTCCTCCTTTCAGATGGGAAAGTGTCTGTCAACTATTTTACCCCTACTCTCTTTTAGAGTGCTTTCTTAAACAGTAGAAAAGAATTAGATCCACAAAGTTTGAGGAAAAGAGCTTTAATTCCTTTTTTCCAACAGTGTGTGGCCAGCAGGGATACTGCCTAGAGAACCAAGATAGGTGGGCAGAAAATTGGGGGCTCTAAGTTATCATACCATATGCCAACTGGACCTCTTCTTCATGAAAAGAAAGGTGAGGTGGCTTATGTCCAATTGTTACGTACTCTCAGAACTCACCCCAAGTACATATCACAGGGTTCCATTGACCCTTCTTAGTTACCTACTTTGGGACCAAGACCACCTCTGTCATCCCAGTTAGGAGGGTCCAGCTTTGGGGCTCCACCAGAGAAAAAAAATCAAAAGATCCACTTATATAAAAGACCTTCATCTCCCTATTCTAAGATCAGGCCAATGCTCCAGCAGCTAGCATCATGACCCTGTATACCAACCTCACAGGGAAAACAAAGCAAGTGTCATTCATCTATGCAAAGTTAAGAAAAATTAAGTAAGATTTGGGGAGCTTTGTAGATAATCCATATGGCTATGTGTGAGCTTTTGAGAGAGTCATGTTTCTTCAAACTTGCTTGGGAGAATGCAATGTTCCTTTTCAGTAAGAATCTGTATTTATGAGAAAGGGAAAGAATTCTAGAAGCTACAAT
The DNA here is from genome assembly GCF_000260255.1 of Octodon degus. NCBI lineage: Eukaryota > Metazoa > Chordata > Mammalia > Rodentia > Octodontidae > Octodon > Octodon degus. The sequence goes on along the minus strand of NW_004524679.1, from coordinate 977,806 downwards.
GATAATAAGAAATGCTTATTATAAGAACCATGTAATTATTTTAAAAAATGAAGTAGGTGAGGTCCAGGAGGTCTCATATGGCCTTATAGATGAAGATCCCTACCTGTCTTCCAAGTCTTGCTGGAATAATAAAACACCCCTTAGCAAAAGATCCCATTTATATCCCTTAGTGAAAGAGCCCTTTTTGTTTCATCAAAGAAAGGCTAAAGCCAGCAAAAATCAAGATGATAAATCACGTGAAAATAATAGATTTATTTGGAAGGAAAGGGACTTCACTAATACTTTTTCAAAGGTTCAAGAACATTATAGCTAAACATACTCTAGTAGACACTAATAATTAAGTCATCTGCAAGGACAGATTTATCACATAGTCTGCCTCTGATGTCCACTTCAATTTCTTAAAGCTGGCAGTCAATCCGGAGGAGTATTATTTACAGATGAATTACTATCTCTGAGAGACTACACAGGTCTTTTACAATAGAAACAAAGAAATCTAGCAGGTACAAACAAAGGCATCAGGAACTGGTTACCACCTGAATAACAAGTCCAAAATTTGCTATCATTGCAAAAATCCAAGATACTTTAAAAGTGATTGCCCTCACCAAGAGATGATCCAACATACACCTCCTGGACCCTGCTGCACATGCCAAGAGGACTTCTGGAAAAGTCAATGCCAACTTCAGGGCCAAGGATACTCCCAATAATTGCACCAGAGACTTAATATTTAGGCCCATCTCCCTGTTCAGACAGGGAGCTCTGGGCTTATTTAATTGTGGAAAACATGCTCATTAATGTTCCCATTCATATGGGTGCCACGTTTGTCTTTACCTTCTCCTGTGGATCATATTCTAGGCACATGACTACAGTCTAAGGAGTCTCATGTCAACTCATAGAAAGATTCTTTTTTAGCTTATGCTGTTTACCAGAAGAAATTTACATTTTGAACATTCCTTTATGCTAATGCCTGAAAAATCCAACCCCAGTATTGGGAAAAATATTTTATCCAAGTGTCAGTGTCAAACCCTGCTTCCTCTAAGAAAAAAATTTTCCCATCAGGAATTACAGGTGGATGTAACCATGTGGACAGATGGACAGATGGACAGATAGTGGGGAGGATGAAGACAGCTTCACCAGTTCATATTCAACTCAAGGACTCCACTTGTTTTCCCCATCAGAGACGATACCCACTTGCTCTAAAATGGGAGAGGCACTAAAGCCTATATTCCATTGTCTACTCCAACAGCAGTTCTTATGAGAAGCTGGCTTTTCAGAGTTGGCTGAATCCAGAGTTTGTGATTCATTCATGACCCAATGCTGGGATTAAGGTTGTGTGTGTTGGGCCGGGGGATATAGTTCAGCGACACAGCACCTGCCTGGTAAATGCAAGGTTGTAAATTCAATTCCTGATACCAAAGAAAGGGCGTGTGTGTGTTTGCTGCTACTGCCCTGAGGTGCATAGTCTGTATACAAAATGAGGGATGAAAAGAAGCTTCTTTTTTCTGTCTCCTCCCTTGTTGCTTTTCCTGTCTTCAGTGGCCATGAACTGTAGCTCCTCTGCTATGTGCCACCCTGCTTTGGAGCTAGCCAATTATTGATTAAAACTTCTATAGATTGTGAGCTAAATATTTCTTGCTTTAATTTTGGACATCAGATACTTTGTATCAGCAATGAAAAAAAAAGTAACTCAGATAACCTCATTACACTTTATTGACACACATTATAGTTTCAGTCATCTGTCTTTCTGTTTTAGATCCTTTTGTATTCCTTGGGCATCTAAAATTCAGCACCTCTTTATCTTTGAAAAATATCCACTTATGGAGGTTGAAAAATAGACCTGGACAGAATAAGGAAAAGAGTATCACCCCTTACAGTATGTGGATGATCTGTTGCTCTGTGGGAAAAAAAGAGACTCAAGTACAGAGAGGAATTGAAACTATCAACTTCCAATTTTTTGAATTTATAAGGCATTCCAAAAGTAGGGTCATATCTGCCAGTGATAGGTTATCTATTTTGGGTCGCTTATTTCTCATGGAAAAATTACTTTAAGTTCAGAGAGAATTCAACCCATCCAGGATATCTTTTTACCCAAAAAATCAAACATCTAAAAGCCTACTTATGATGAAAGGGTATTGTACAATTTGGATTTCAGGATATGCTGAAAAGGCTAAATCCATCAGCTTCTCAAAAAAAACTAGGATGATGGGACCCCTCTCTTCATCTGAAGGCCCAACAGACTTTTCAGGTCCTCAAAGAAACCCTGTGAGAAGCCCCTGAACTGGGACTTCCAACTCAAGATAAAAATACTTCTCTTCTTGAATGAGATACAGGAAGTGGCTTTGGTAATTCTTACCTAGTCCCTGGGGCTCAGTCATCAGCCAGTAGTCTATCTAAGCAAGAGAATAAACCCAGTGGCCAGAGGATAGTCTAAGAATGCATGGGCTTTTGCAGCAGCAGGCCTACTGATTCTGAGGCTCAGAGGTTCACTCTTGGAAGGACTCTTTTAATCGAGCAACACTGTGGTATAGGGAGACTTCTAAATGCTGCAACACATCCCTCAGTCTGTGCTATATGGATTCTGAAATAACAGATTCTCTTGTTAGAGGCTTCAGAAACCTGTCCAAGTCTTCCTGCTCGATTCTTAAGAATTTGGGGAAGCTGAACCCAAATGTGCAGATGCCCTGATCCATAGCCAACAAGTGAGTGTAGTTTTCTAAGGAACCTGTCAGTAACCCAGAGAATCAACTGTTCACTGACAGCAGTTCTTTTGTACAGGAGGGAGTTAGGAAGACGCGGTGTGCAGTAACTAGCTGTGTGGGAGTATTAGCGATATTTCTGTTACCTCACAATAAAAGCATTCAAAAGGCAGAGATGATTGTTCTCACTTGAGCACTAACATTGACAAGAGATAAAAGATGTAACATCTACACTGACTCTAAGTATCATTTCAGGTAGTCTATGTCCATGCCACTGTAAGGGCTCTGGAAGCAACAGTCTGTTAACCTCTAATAGAGCTCCCATTAAATGTGCTCTAGAGATACTAAAGCTCACTGAGACCATTCATCTGCCTCAAGAAGTGGCAGTTGTTCATTTCTCAGGTCATCACCTGCATGCTTATTCTGATAAGGAAATTCTATATACCATGAGCCAAGGTTGGGCCCTTAATACCAAAGGATGGCAGGCCACTGTTGAGTAATGTCTTTCTGCCAAGAAGCTTGTCATGGAAAGTAATTAAGAGTATCTGTGATACTTGTCATTTAGGACAGAAAAGAAATCTCACTTTAGTCATCAGGTCCTTTACTATAAGAAGGACTAGATATACAACAAGTGGTAAAGGGATATGAAGTGTGTTTCAGAAGCAATCCTCAAAATGCCTGGGTACAACTGCTGGGAGTACAATATTAAAGCAGCTAACCAGGGGAAGACAGTCAGATTGATTTCACTTAGATGGTGGAGTATGAAATAGCCAATTTCTCTTAGTCCTAGTTGATTCTCATACAGGTTGGGAAGAAGCCTTTTCTACCCAAACTTCAAAGGCCCAAGAAGTGATCAAGGTCCTTGTTTGTGGTATTATTCCAAAGTTTGGAATGGCTCAAAACCTGCAAAGTGACCATGGCCCTGCCTTCTACTATGAGGTTATCAATATTTAATATTGGCCACACTGTATAGAGCAGGTAGTCATCAGGACAGGTAGAATGAGCTATCAGGATACTGAAAGAAACACTTATTCAAGCTGGCACAGAAATGTAAAGACTTTTGTAAATAGCCCTTACCAGAGGCCCTTATATGGGTAAGAAACCCACCCAGGTTTTAGGGGCTCGATCCCTTTGAACTTCCCTTTCTGAGAAATAACATCCTAGTCAATGAGGAAACAGAGTGAACCTTAAGACAAGAGAAGTCCTTAACCCAGTTCCAACAACTCTTGTTAGACTTGAGGCAAACAGACACTGGACATACTCCATCTAGCAAGCCGCTCTTCTACCCTGAAACACTGGTGCTCATTAGGGTTCTAGACATACAGAGCACAAGAAAACCCGAGTGGACGAGCTCCTACAAAGTGATCTTTTCAGGCCAGCCAAATAGCTCAGTGGATTAAAGCACCTGCAAGCAGACACAGTGGCTGGAGATTCGATCCCCGGGTCTGCTGTTCTGGCCCTGCCCCTGGGGCTTGCTGAGATGGCAATTGAGAGTGGGCATGGTGGTGTGTGACTATAATACCAGCTCTTGGTAAGATATAAACAGGAGAATCACAACAAGTCTGATCTAGTAGTGAGATCCTGAACACCCTATAGACCCCTTGCTAAAAAAAATACAAAAAAAAGAAAGTGATCCTTTCCACACCTGCAGAATTAAAGGAATTGAACATGACTCCTAGATTCATCACTCTCAAGTAAAGCTGTTCACTGCCTCCAAAAGCTACAGTGACAATGCACTTCTAGATCTCAAGATCACATCCGAGTCTACCTACACCTGTGAACCTGTGAAAGATCTCAGCTTCCTTTTCAAATGACACAACAAAGATAAGTGACTCTAAAATCTATTTAGTACTATGAGTTTAGATCAGTGGTAGAAAATTGATGACATGCATGCTGCACCAGGCTGTTTGTATCTTGAAAATTCTAAAATGTTTGCTGTCACCAGTATAGGAGATGCCCATTTCTTGTCACAGTTTCAAGATTTCCTGGACATTCTTTCTCAAATCTTCAATTTTGTTCTTTAGTAGGACCTCATTAACACTGGATGTGATATCTGGTTTCACTTCTCTTTCTGACTTCAACCCATATTGAAATTTTCTTCTCTGCACTCTCATCCTATATCCCCTATCACAGAAACATCTGTTATAGGAGAGTGACAACAATTGATAGACAGGATATTCTACTTTGAATAGTGTGTCTCTATGTTTTGCTTGAACTTCTTTTGTGGCTCCAATTTGTTTATCTTCTGTCTCAAGGATGGAATAACTTCTCATGTTCAAACTTACCCCATTCAGGCCCATCTTCTATCCATTTGGAGTAGGGCAGGGATACTCACAAAGGCAAATCAGGTGGTATAACAACTCACTTGTCTGGGTTGCAGGGGTCCTGACCTCAGTATACCCTAACCATTGGCTCTGTTTTGCAAACCTATAGATGGGCATGGTATCTCCTTACTACTAAAACTTGTATATCAGCCATAGGATCTCAGACATGAAACATGGTCCCAGAGGGCACCAACTCCCTCGCCAATAGTTTTAACAGGAGTCTTCATCAGAGGTATGATAGATTACACTGACATGTTTGACTGGATATTTTGCACAGATGAAGCCAGATTCCCCTATTTTCTGTGACACAAAATGTCAAAACCCTTGGGTTTACTAGTTCTGTAATTATATTCGAGGGAGAATGGAAGAAAAGGACACCTGGAAAAACACAACCTGCTTTTTCTACAATGACTGTCTCAGTTACATTTTCTCATTGCTGAGACAAAATACATGACACCCAAAGTAAAAGAAGACAATGTTTATTTAGCTTGCAGTTTGTAGAGATTGCATTCCATAATCAACTGGCTACAAGGCAGGCTACCACAGTAGCCAAGAATCACAGAGGACATAAGCTCATGGTAGGCAGAAGACAAAAGAGCAAGAAAGTGATAAACAAGTGATAGACCTCTTTGTGTCCCTTATATGTCATCAAGGCTATCTGCCCTTCAGGTAGATAGTGCTCACACTCAACACTTGTACCCTTAATTCTAGCACTGAACCATGAATCAGTTATGCAGTCTAGATCCAGCCACCTCTGACAAGGCCCCACCTATGACCACCTGAGGCTTTGGGGGGACACTTAAATGCAAGCTCCACCTACAATTCTGGTAGATATCTTAATTAGATTCTTCAGATTCTTGAATAAACAATTAAGCGCTCTCTATTCAAAGAAAACAACTGAGATTATATGCATAAATAAATGGCCTATGACCTCTACCAAACATGGTGGGAAGAAAGAGACAAAAAGCTCACACCATGGAACATTTTAAAAATTCTCTAGGTAAGGAGCATTCATACCAAACCCAAAAATATAATCTAATCTCACCAAAAACACACTTTCTTTTGTGCCTCTCCTATATATTTGTTCTGTAGAAAATGCCTGGTACAAGATTAATTTTAGTCCTGGAAAGTATAATGCTTAGATCCCTATAAATGCAAGGAAATTTGGGGACTTGCTCAGCTAAACTCCAATTCTGTTGTTGTAACTACCTTAACCATTCTGATCTGGAACAATTAGAACATTTCATGCACAAAATACTAACATCATTTTGTCTTAACAAATGTGACAGCATGTTACCTCATTATTCATGGAGTTACAACCCCCCTAGCTGCAATTGGGGGACTGACCTATGGAGTGAGTGTCAATGCAGGTCACATATTGAGCCTCATTACTAATATGGTTGAAGTGACCCAAGATTCTGGGAGCAATTTCAAAGACTTCAATCTTTCTCTCAATTCACTTGTGAGAATGGTGCTAGACCCATGTCAAATTCTGGACTGCATACTCAACCATCATGAGGGTATCTGTTCAATAGCAAGTGATACATAAGTACATACATTAATACTTCCTAGCAGATGGAAACCAGAATTCATAATATCCTACAAAAAGACAAGCAATTGCATAACCAGTATGTTGTAGATTTTTCTAGTTTCCTGAGAATTTCAACAAATGAGAGGACAGCTTCCCCTGTGTAGTGGATAGCTAACTGGTGGTCAATTTCTTACACCCAGCTGAGTTGAACTAGCATGATGCTGGATGTGGAAGGCCCACCTGACGATTGCTGCCAGCAGCATAAAGGCAGAAGAGGAGAAGCTGGGTATGGGGAGATAGCTCAGTGGAATAAGTGCTTGCCTGGCAAGTGCAAAGTCCTGAGTTCAATCCTAGGTACCACCAAGAAAAGTGGAGAAGCTATCAGTACTCTATTAGGGATGATGTGGTAGCTGCTAGTTCTCCTGAGCTGTTCTGCTAGAGGACTGTCATGCTGGTTTTCTCAATGAACTTTAGAGGAGCTCTGGTCCTCATCTTGAGCATCACTTCCTTGCTGCGGAGGGGAAGATGGTGCCCTGCTCAGCCTCATGGAGAAGCTTGTCACATTGGCCATCCTTATGGGAGTTCAGCTTTCCTCATTGCTGGAGGAGCTTGAGACCTCACCATTGCTGAGGATGGCTGTGGTACTTTTGCTGGCCCTCTGGAGCTTACCTTAAGCATTGCTTCCTAGCTCCAGTTCAGATCCCTCAGCCTGCTAGCACAGATCCTTCATCCATCTGGCATAGACTTTCTAGCATCCATCACTGACATTTTCAAATCCTCAGCTGGATGTTTTAGTATTTAGTGTGTGGATAGATTTTCTGCACTTGTTGTATATAATTCTTGCATGATTCCTTATAAACTAATGTTATAAAATGTGTTCTGTATTTTATTTTTCTCCTTGCAAAAACCCCAAACCACACCCTATAACCATTTGGTTGCTGTCTTTGTTGGGGCCCTTGGAAGTCATTCTCTTGTGCTTATTGGGTCATGCATTCTCAATTTTCTCACTTTATTACAGAAAAAAGTGAATACCATCAAACTTCAGAAGGTTCCTGAAATGAAACTTCAGATAGAGAGTTCCCCCTTTGACTGAGACCCATGGAAATTCACCATGCTGAGGAGTTCCACCTCATGCTCCCCCAATGATGATACCCCTCAGGTTGAATAAACTAGATTCATATCTGCCCATTTTTCCAAGAGCAATTGGTTAGATGTCTCAGAAATGAGAAATGTAGTAGAAAGGGGTATACAGACCAGGAGAAAAAAGAATAAGAACCTCATTAGTTTTTTCTGGTGAACCCTGACTAGAAGGAGTTAAAATCTTACTAGATAAAATCCTTTGGGAGCTATTTCAAGACAGAAGTAGAGAAATGCACCAGATAGCTGAGGTGGCACTTTAACATATCAGAGGGAGAGAGCTAAAAGGCAAAGCACAATTAAAGCCATGGGACCAAGAAGCCATGATAATCATCCTTCCCCACCTTTAGCAGAATGCAGGGGAGACAGAGGTAAGGAATGGAGGTTCCAATAGAATGCAGGTGAGACAAAAGGAGGGAGCAGTTGATTAACAAAACACTATATTCTTATAATCGATACCCCTATATCCCATTACTAACTCTATGCTAACCATTAATAAGGCTCCTCCTCACCAACTAGCTGGTCATTCTAAGATAAGGTCCTGTCAAGAACAAATAAATTAATGTAAAGAAAGTAATTACACAAAGTCCAACAAGGAAAATGTACATGAAGGCAAGGACAACCTAAGGAGTCAATAGATTATGGAAAGTTCCAAGAAGGACACAGGGCCCGTAGCATCCAATAAAGGAAATGAGGCATAAAGGCCCATGGATATCCATATTTCTAGAGCCCCCCGCCCCTGACCTCTTCAGAGAAGCTTTCATTCTTTTCTTTCCTTCTTACAAGTAAAGTATCCTTTCAAACTCTATCCCTTTAATTCATTACTGATTATATATTTACAATCCTGGTGAGCTGTTCATTCCATTGGAGCAATAATGGTCCCCTTTCATTTATAACACCTTAGCCTTGTAGCAATATCATTATTCCTAGCTAAGTGGCCTGGCTGAAGTTCTTTTTGTAGAACAGACCATTACAGACCAAGGGACCCTCAGTTTCAGAAGAATAGGGAATGTTGCACAGAAGTGAGATGGCCAGTAACCACACAATAGGTGATGTCGTCACATAATTGTTGATGTTCAGCTTCCTCATCCTCTGATACCCCTTAAAAATCTCATACTCTGTTAGAGAGTTGTTGTTCTGGAACTTCAGAGACAGTAGTCCCTCTCATGTCTTTTATCTCAAATAAAGTCTGCCCATGCTGTAAACCTAACTTTCTGGAGAGAGAATATAGAACACCATATTTTTAAATTAACTTTATGAAGAAAGACATAGTATTGAGACAGTATCAAAACAGGTTAGTAGGATAGTTACAATAACTACTACATTGCATATTGTTGTCTTCATAGTAGTTATTCATAGTACAAGATGAAAACATGATATCTTGTCTACTACTATTTGTACAAATCTTTCTTTTCATTGAATGAAGAGAAAGTAGTTGTATATCTATCCTAATAACTAGAGCACCATATTTTGGCAGAGCCATCCAGAAAGATTCATATTTCTCTTCTCTTCTCTTCTCT
>NW_004524679.1:962487-968436 GCF_000260255.1 Octodon degus | reverse complement strand
CTCCCTCTCTCCCTCTCTCCCTCTCTCCCTCTCTCCCCATCTCTTTTTGTCTCTCCTTCCTGTTTCTTACAGACATAAATGTCAGGCTATAGTTATTGAAATATCACATCAAAAGCAAGACCAAGTAGAATGGAGAGAACAAACTAGCATTATGACATAATCCCAAGAGAAGGTAATCAACGGTTGGCTTTAGGAAACAGGAGAAAGCAGGCTGCTTCTACTTGCTTTGCAATTGAGAAAACTCCTTTAAAATGGCAACAAGTTATTCTTTCTGTTCTCTAGGAAACTGCTCTACTTTTCAACTCATAGCTCTTTGAATTCACCTTTACTTGTTATTCCTTTGTTCTGCTACATTCTTTTGCACATGTTTCTAAACTATCTAAATTTCTATTAGAAAAATCAAGGAAGGGATCTAATCTTTCATTCAGAAAAGAAGAGGGAAAGAGGGTCAATTATTCCCTAAAATCGGAGGCTTAGCTCATTTAAAAGAGTGAAATTTCTTGGTAATCATGAAGCCAATTAATTACAAAAGAAAAAGAAAAGGAAAATGACAGAAAACCATGTCAGAAGCATGTTACTAACCCATGGAACCAACTCAACTGGCTGTGGAAATTGGAGAAGTTCGTACAGATGACTCATACATTTAACAACAATGACTGAGCCATCTGACTAACTCGCATGATGAAAGAAATGGCTTACAACCCAGTGGACTGGGATGAAACAAGACCATGAAAAATTAATTCACGAAGGATTCCCAGGAATAAAAGTCTATCTAGGGGAAAAGCACAGATAAGACTTTGAGCACAAATAGAGGTAACCTGGGGTAGGTGGCTACTTAAGCAGGAGACCCAGTTATCAATAGCTCTTTTTCACAAGGGTGTGAGAAAACTGGGCAAAGCATCATATAAAAGAAAAATGTTATGAGAGAATGGGATTCTCTAGCTCACAGTCATGAAACCTGAAAAATTTGTTCTGTTAGTCTTTCTGGAAGCTCTTCACTGACTTGTAACCACAACGAGTGACTCTAAATAGGTAAGTGAAGAACAAAAAGGGGAAATAAACTCGTGGGCAAACTATGGGCCTCTTTCCTGCCAGGAAAACCACAGAGGCCGTGCACTTCCCCTTCTATCTCACACATGCTGTGATGCAGGAGGAAACTGTTACTGGTGCCATGAGAAAGCATCCTGAGTCCCAGCTTCTATGTTACCACACTCTAGTTCTCTGTCACTCTCCCATGACCAAAAGGTATTCATGAACTTTTAAGGATGAAATCCTGTCGTGAAAGAGAAGGAATGAGAAAAATATTGGAGCTTCTTTAAAGGAGAGAAAGGAAATAACAAAAAAAAAAACACTGAACCAATACATCTCTGATTGAATTCATAGATTTCAGAGAGAAGGAGGGATGTAGAGAGACAGAGACAGAGAGAAACAGAGAGACAGAGACAGAGAGAAGAAAAATGCTGGTTCAGCCAAAATATGTTTGTTTATTTGTGTGTTATGAAATACATTTTGGCCAGAAAATACCTGGGGATTTTTTTATTCCTGAGAGGACAACAAAGGTAGGAAAAAGTAGACATGAGTTGTGAGAGGTGGCAGCATAGAAAGCAGCTTTGGCATCAGATCTAGGTTCTATTCAACTCTGCCCTCTCCATAATTGTGGCCTCACTTTTTTCATCTGTAGAATGGCTGCAACATATCCCTATATGAATCTAGGTGCTGGTTCTCACACACCATCCCAGGAAGTACTTGGAAACAGGACACAGCACACTCACACAGATACAGACAAAACAGAAGAGCGGGAACTTCCTGTCCCAGAAAGAGAGAGGGAATCACAAAGAGCTGATCCCTATGATTGCAGTCAGATTTTGGAAGTCACAGGCAGCCAGTCACACTGGGCCCCAGAACAGGCAGGTAACATTCAAAGGGACTTCAGGCCTCCTCTCAGGAAGAAGAGGCAGAAAGAAAGTTCTATTCAATGCAGCACCATGGAGGAGCTCCTGGAACCACACCTGCTGTAGATTACTGCCTCTGAAGAGGACTGGGAACTCAGGCTTGCTTTCCCCAGGATCCCACAGGCCTGGGCTCAAGGTGTAGCCTTGGAGCTCTTGGTAGGAAGTCCCTGAACAATGATAACACAGCTTGGCACTTTAAAACCTACAAAATATGTTTATGGCCTCCTTCCTGAGATGGTTTCTAGGTTCTTGTCTTCAACCATGAATTAGACAAAAAACATAAAAGTTAGCGATATTTTACATTTATGAAAGGTAACAGAAGAAAACACACTCCACAAAGGAAATTTGTGCCAAATAAAGAGGGAAGAGTGCACTCTACAGCATGAGAATGGGCTACTGTAAAAAAGATTTCAATAGCGTAGAGCTCAGCAGTGACAGCGTTTTCATACCTCCAATCTCTTAGACTGGCTTCAAATGTAGGCTGTCATTGCAAACTTGCTCAAATGCTCATGAGAAGAATTGAAGATGGCATTCTCTGATTGGTTTCATGTACACTGCATTGTGAACTGTTTTGCCCATGCTTCCTATGATTTTGTAATTAGCAATTTGTGCCCCAGCCAACTTCTCCTGTGTCACACCCTAATCTCCTGCTTGAGTAGAAACTTCTGCCTCAAAAACTTCTTAACAGTTATCATCATTGTCCTGTGTTTGAGAGCATTCTTCAAATAGTTGAGGAACTTTTCCCACCCTAAACATGGGGGTTTCCTGACTCCCATCATAGAAAAAAATTAAGGTCATATCAATAGGGCAAAGGAAGGGATTATTGGGCAGATATTTTAGCACCTACTTAAGAATGGAGTGTGGTCTTCGGAGAAATGAGACATGCTTCAGTTTGAAACTGGAAATAAGCATGTGATATCTGTGGTTGAAATCTGTAGAATTTGATAATCTATGGTCTTAGTCCTCTTTTCATGAGTGGGGAGGATGATCCACCCACCATAAAGTAATACACCATTCATAGAGTAAAGCCTATTTTACAGGTGAGAATGTGGTCCATTCCCAGATGAAATAGGATCATTTACAAGGAAACAGAAAATAGTTGAGCCATTTTGAAGGTGAGAGGTAATTGCCCAGGTTTATTATTCTCTGATAGAAGAAGGAAAAGTAAAAAATCTGGGCTTGTATACTGAAGGTGCAGTTTCCATTTTTAAAATTTTAGGGTTTTTTAGCTTAATTTTTATTAATTCTATCCTGTCTAATCCTATCTATCTTCACTTCAAGTTTCTGATCCCTTATTCCTCAAGCTTGCAGAAGGCCTGATAGTCTGTCTCCCTGTAACTGCTTTAAGCTGAGGAGGGGCATTGTTCTTGCTTAGTCACAGAATGAAAGTCTCATTAGAGCTGATATAAAGAAGAAAGGAATATTGGGTTTTGAAGAATCATTATATATGAATAGTCTAAAAAGAAGTACAAGGACATTAGCAAGATATTGGTGTTTAGGCTTCATTTTATAATTATGTTAAACAATCAGCATACAGAAAGTAAAAGGTCTAACTTATGAACAGTGGATCCAAATAATAGTAGAATTCCCTGATGTTTGACATAAAAGTTTTATCTTTTTTTTGTGCTTTCCAGGGAAGCGTTTATTATACTGAGCCATCTCCCCATCCCAAAACTTTTATCTTAAAAACTAACTTTTATTGTTAACTTCTTTACTATTAACTTCTATTTCTTTTGAGGTATTTACCCAAATACATAATAAGTGAGTTTAAGAGTGTACAGACCCCTCCTTGCTTTGTCAATAAGAGACTTCATGTTGTGTTTGTGTTATAACAAAGGTGAACAATTACACTAAAAAACACTATTTTTCCACCATGAGGCCATACAAAAATTTTACCAGTTGGCTCTACTTTACAAACCTAAAGACTTTTTATAATGACTGGCTCCAGGGCCATTGAGATAGCTCAGTGGTCTGAAATGCCTACTTAGGCAAGCATGCAGGGACCATTGTTCCATCCCTCGCACCACATGCTGTGCCAGCTCCACTCCCAGGGCAAGCAGAGCCTGCCACACACACAAAAAATAATGACTGGCTGCAGAGAATTTAAACATATAAATTTATTTTCTATCACACAGGTGACAAAGAATAGCAGCTAGACTATTTATATTGTTATTCTTATCTTACAGGCCCACAAATACAAGAAGATGAATCTTAACCGGGGAGGTACTTGAATGTACATTAAAATAACATAATAGAAATACACGGACAGAGGCTGAAAGACACACTTGGATGGACTACTGGTACTGGAAATAAAAATATCTTATGATTACAAGTTATAGGTTTGGGAATATTGGCTGGAGGAGTGATTAAAATGATTGCTAAAATGAAAAGATCCCTTGTAGCAATATTCCAGGCATGCTGGAATACATGGTTATTAAAGCAGGCCTGTAGTAGCAATAACCAAGAAGTATCAAATATAGATTATTCTTAGATAATATTGCTCCAACAACTTTTCTCTCCATCTCCAATAGCTTTAGAGAAGCCTGAAGACCACCCTGGCCTTCCTGTCCTCTGCATGAATTCTTGCAAAGATGTTCCTTCTGTTTGTTTGTTTGATTGTTTGTTTTTTGGAACCAATGATTGAATTCAGGCTCTTCTTCTTACCAGGGAAGCACTTATTCTACTGAGCCATCTCCCCGCCTTCATTCTTTCTGTTTTTGTCCTTTAACTTTGGTTCCTGATTCTATCAATAAAAAGCCACTAAAACCGTAGTTTGGGGCTGTTTCCTTGAGACTCTTACACACTGAGGAACCTTGGTAAACAGTCCCTTAAGATATTTTAGAGTCCTAGCCCAGGTCCAGTGAGTGTGTGGAGAGCTTCCTGCTACACTGTGCCGGCGGGACCAGTCCCAGCCGAGGCGCAGGGTGGGCTCGACCTTCCCCACCACCTCGGGCTGCCCCCCACCACTCTGCAGTACCTCCCCCACCCCACCCACCCAGTAGGAATTTCTGCTGACTTCCAGGAACCACCAGACCCAGTCCTAGTCCAGGTCCGGTGAGTGTGTGGAGAGCTTCCCACTACCCTGTGCCAGCGGAACCAGTCCCAGCCCAGGCGCAGCATGGGATGGAACCTCTCCCACCACCTTGCACCACCCCCCAACACTCCGCAGTACCTCCCCCACCCCTCCTGCCCAGTAGGAATTTCTACCATATTCCAGGAACCCCCAGACCCAGTCCTAGTCCAGGTCCAGTGAGTGTTGGGGGAGCTTCCTGCTACCTTGCGCCTGCAGGACCTATCCCAGCCCAGGTGCAGCATTGGCTGGACCCTCTCACACCCCCTTGGGCCGGCGGCACCACTCCTCAGCAACTCCCCATACGACCTGCCGAGTAGGAATTTTGCGATGTTCCGGGAACCCCCGGACCCAGTCTTAGCCCACGTCCACTGAGTGTGTGGGAGAGCTTCCTCTTTCCCCTACTTCACCTTGCCCCCTCCATGTACAGCTCAGGCCAGGCATACATGTCTGAGGTGTAACCCTGCAGCTGCAATCCCTGCAGAGAGTGTAGAGGATAGATCCAACAAGCTAGTCCAGGAGCAGAACATCTTGACAGAGGGGCACAACATATTCACCCTCAAGGGCAGCAGGGGGAAGGAGCTGAACACAGCAGCCAGACCTAAGCCAGACACAGCTGGATAAGTCCAAACTTTGTAGAGCTGCACCTGAACTTCAGTACGTGCTAAGGTTATAACTACAGCAAAGATCTATAACAAAGGGGAGAAGACAGTGCTACACAAAATGATGAGAAGGAAGAAAATGCAACCTCACAATCCAAGCCCACCCGTAAAAAGTGCAGAGGACACTAACACAGAAAAATTTCGAAATCACACAGCTGAAAACAATTAATCAAAAGCTTCTGAAATAAAGAAACAGCTGCAGAAAGATATAGAAGACCTCAGATTGGAAATGAAAAAAGAAATCCCTGAATTAATAACATCTGCA
>NW_004524679.1:942887-955986 GCF_000260255.1 Octodon degus | reverse complement strand
AGGATAGATATATAGTTGCATTCTCTTAATGAATAGAATGATTTGTTCTAATGGTGTTTGTAAATAGGATATCAAGTCTGCATCTTGTACTGCAATTAACCAATAAGAAGAATATATGCAGTGTGTTATTTGTTGAAACTGTACTTCTAATTTGATTTGAAACTGTCTCATTGCTGTTTATTAATAGAATTTTGGAAAAAATTTTAAAAAATTAACTCTCCCCCCAAAAAAAGATATTTTAGAGTTAAAATGGGATGTGGACTCTGAGTAATCTCTCATCTGTTGGTCCACCTTGTCAAGAACTAGAAGTGGGGGCCAAGGAAATAACTCAGTATAATAGGCACTTGCACGGCAAGCACAAGGTCCTGTTTTCAATCCCCGGTACCGAAAAATAAAAAAAAACTAGAAGTGGTACCCCAGTTAAGGACATGTTAGTGCAATACATCAGAGAGGACTGACCATTCAAAGCCTTATGGGAACAAGAGAGGTGGCCAGAAGGAGACTTATACCAATTTAATCTATTTTGTATCAAAAAAGTGATAGATTAAGACAACAAAAATCAGGCCAACAATTTAGGCTAAACTGGGATAGAATTATCTGGAAAAGAACTCTCAAGATTTAACCAAACCTCAAGAATGCCATGGTGTATGTATCTGAGAGTACACTTTGGTTTTAAAACTATTGTCTGCATTTATCAGCCTGTTCAAATTGTGCTAGTTACCAATTATAACACCTAAAGCTGCTTTGTTTGAGCTCGAAAACTTCTTTATCTTTTTTCAGCTCTTCATAAGTTTTGTATGGAAAACTGTTTATGTGAGTTTTTAAAATAAGATGTAATATCAAATGCTTGTACTTTCCATAAACTAATAATGGGCTAAATTAATTCATTTAATAAAAGTAATGATATCTTTAAGGTCAATGATATGTTTTACCAAGGTTGTTTGTCAATCAATATGATATTAAAAATGGTTTCACAAATACAATGCCTATTTCTATCTGTATGCAGTAACTTCACAGTTTTCCATTGATATTCAAGAAGTGAACATAAAAATGAAACTAAACCCCCCACGATGGGGAAAAACCTCTTATGATTTAAAAATAAAAAGCACACAGCTTCTCAATTCTGGTGTTTCTGTCTGTATGGTCACTTAAACCATTGGGCCATCCTGATACTTTTCTTGTTTTTGTAGGTTACACTTTTACAAGGATACAAATTAGAGCTTTGCTTTCACTACCTCTGGAGTGAAATTTGTGTATAAACAAGTACATTTATTTATAATAATTTGGGGCTCACTTAGCAGAGTCTATACCTTCATGAACTGGTTCCTGATAGACAGGGAGCCATACCAAATTTCTTCAGGTGGCCCACTTGATCTAGGTATTGTTTCTGCATAGAAGCCACAGAACAAATGAGGCTATCATTGTAATGAAAATTAAACCAAAGGGAAATAAACAACACATCTGCTATAACCCAACAACCTCTTGCATAAACAAAAGAAAAAACTAAACTATGAATGCTGCCTCAGTGTTCATGTTATTTTTGGGAATCTATATAGAAATGTTTAAATGCATGAAGGAACAATTCCAGGTGAAAGGAGATTAAGAGAAACTTCGTCACAGGGACCAACCAAAACTAGAAGTTCTAGTCCTAGGAAAATTAAGATGGGGAAGAGAAATCCTTCCTGGGGCATTAACTTGAGTGGTCTACTGACATAAATAGCATTTCTGATATATGTATTAAAGCCACTATTACAAATCTTAGCTGATTGGTTAGTTTACTTGTGGCTTCTAATTTGGGTAGTTATTTTTGTTTCATTTTTTGTTTGTTCTTTTTAATAATTTTATTGAGAAACAAATAGCAATGAGTCAGTTTCAAAACTGATTACTACCAAGGTTTCAATAATTAATACATTGCATATGGTTGGCTTAGGGTCTATTCATTGTACAAGAAGCAGACATGGTATCCTGTCCACAAACACTATTACAACAAATTTCTCTATTCACTGAGTTAAGAGACTGCGGCTGTATATCTATCCTATTTTGAATATACAGATACAAAATGGTCATTCAATTGTATCTCCATTTTTCAGATAGTTTTGTCATAGAAGGGCATTCCATTGTCATTTAAATATTGTACATATGTACATTCAGAAAAATATTCCAATGTAGTCCAGTAGTCAATACTAGTAGTGGATTTTCTGTAAGACAGGCAAATGTCAGAAGTTGTGGACTTGAGCCTTTTACAGCTCAGCATATTAATATGGCTTTAATTTTTATACTTCACTATTATACTTTTCTGCTGGATGGTTAAGACCAAGACAAAGCAAGACCTATATAACAAAAATGTAGCTTTTGTATCTGACAAGGTCAGTCAAATCTCCTCAGGATTTATCCTGGAACCCTGTATCGCAATTTGTAAATCCTTTGTCAGTGTCAGCCATGTGGATGAGTCACGGCCATTGCTTGAGCAATTTGCTCTCTGTGAAAGCCTGAGAAGATGTTTTCTTTCCATGTGACTCTCCTTAGACACACTCTACATCATTTATAAGTTTCCTCTGTGGCCCCGTAATCTCCTTGATCAGAAAATTTGGGACACATCTGAGTTACATGATATTACAGTACAAGATCTCCTATGTCCTGAGTCTTCACTTCATATTTAGCCCTTTTTTTTCTCTAAATTTTGGTCAGTAAACTTAGGTTTTTAATCCTCGAGAAGAGAAGCTTATTGATATTACCCTACAACGTAGGCAGTTGAGCTTAACCTCACTATCTGTCTGAATATCAAACATCTTAGGCATAACATGGAACACGGATTTTCCATCAAGTATTGTTATGTTAAACTTTAAATCCCTCCAGAGTATGAATAAAATTTTTTGAAGTATTAAAAAATAAAAATAAACATTTACATATTTTACACATAAATTTAGAAATCTAACCATATACAGCCTTGTAGTAGGATATTCCTGTGAAATTTTTTTCTTGTCTTTTGTTGTCTTTTATTACCTTTTTTTAAAACAAAGATTTATTTGGGAGACAGAATGACAGTAATTGATATATCATGATAAGCAGTACATATTTAGAAGACCAAAATGATAGGCATTCCAAACATGACTTGGGTAGGTATTTTTGTACAATTGATATGCTTGAAACATTTCTTGCACATTATAAATTCTTAGACTGTTAAAACTAAGATTATTGACAGCTAGCCAAAGCTATGGGCAATTTAGAATCCAAATGAGATTCCAGATTTATTATAGAAAGAGTAAGTAGAATAAAGAAAGAATCATAGAGAAAATTATAATAAACATATAGTTCTGATGTGAGGGTGATTTTTTAAATTTTTTAAGGAAGGGTCTAAAGCGTGTTCAGGGTCTCACTAGTAGATCAAACTTATAGTGATCTGTCTGTTTACAGCCTCCCAAGAGCTGGGATTACAGATGTGCTCCACCACACCCAGTCTCAATTGCTGTCTGAGTGCACCCTGGGGGTGGGATCAGCATGGCAGGCCCAGGTATTGAACCCTTGGTCCCTGCACCTGCTTGCAAGTGCTTTAATCTGCTGAGCTATTTGACCAACCCTAGTGAGGGTGTTTTTTATGTTCTTTGGTTAAAAAATACTAGTAAAATAAGAAGACTCACGTATGTTGAAAATTTTTATAGAGGTGGCAATTTATAAAAAGAATATGTATGCTTAGTTACTTTGATCTTTTATTCTTCATTTGGTTGAAGCTAAATTGCTACCTCTAAAAGATCCTTGTTATTTAAGTGAGACTGGGGGGCTATAGCCCTGACTCTCATACAGAGTAGGCTCAGTTGTGATGATGGTTACCATTCCATGTGCTTCATTCTGAATCCTGAGATGATGTCCAGCATATGCTCCATGGTGCTTTTCTTGTTGATATCAATAGAGAATTCCAATCTCTAAGTTCAAATACATCCCCAGTTATATAAAGTTCGACTAAAGTCTTATAACATTACTTTAGATCTTCTCAGTGATATTGCCTACTGGCTTCACCTAGGAACTAATTCTCTAGTCTCAACCTTTGTATTTGATTTCTTACAGCTATTGGAATAATCTTGTTTTCCCTGCTCTTTGTTGCAGTCTGAGTGTTCTGTATGCTCTTACAAGCGACCATTCATGCTGAAGCCTCGATGACCTTCCTATACCAAGCCAAACACCTCTTCACCCTAAACTCAACCCCGTGTGCAATCTAGATTATAATACAAAAGATCAAATTAATGGGAGATTCTGGCTAAAGAAAACATTGAAATGATTGCTAAGATGAAGAGATCCCAACACCCAAAAGGAAAAAAATCCTGGCTTCTGCTTCAGCTGCCAGCAGACACTGGCATTATCCATTTGACGCAAGGTTTCCATGCATTCAGAATACAAGATTTGCAGTGTCTGTGAGGCTTCCACACAGACTTCACAAGGCCTGGGGAGCCAGGAAGTGTGCCCTTGAAAGGGCAATGTGTGAAGCTGTGAGCGTGAACACAAAGGTACAATGGAAATTTCAAATGTTTGTAGAAGCCAGGAAAATGGATTGGCAGAGGAATAGTGCAAGGAGGGACAAAACAGGTCCAAGAGAGAAGCCATGGGAACTATGACTGCCAGAAGTGCCATAGGGGCAGAACCACCCAGGCCTTTGGAGTTCACATCTCACCACAGAATGCCTTAAATGCTGCACATAGAGCTACAGGATTTGGTGTTTGTCCTATTGGATTTCGAACCTGCTTTGGTTTCATTCCTTTATACTTTCCTGTTTGTAACTTTTGGAATGGAAATGTTTATCTTGTGCCATTGAAAGTTGAAAATGTTTAACTTTCTTTTCATTCATATACAGGCTCACATCTAAGAGTGCTTTAAATGTCAGAGACTTTAGACTTGGACTTTTCAGGAATGCTGAAACTGTTAGAACTTTGGCAGCTTTTGGAGATTAACTTAAGCTCTTTTGCATAAAAGGATGTGCAAGAGTCTTTGGAGTGCAAAGGACAGAATGTTATACTTTGTGTCTAGATATCCCCCCAAAGCCTTATGTGTTCATAGCATTTTCCCCCCAGAGGTCACTGAGCAGTATGAGTGATTTATAGTTCAATGCTAAGATTAAGCATGGATGGTTGCTGGATCAGTCCAATGATTGAACTAGTACGATCCTAATCCAAATAAACCCAATATAATATAAGGGACAGAAAGAGGCTTTACTTTCTCTCTTTTCTTTGTGTTTTTGCTGTCTTCCACAGATAGGAACTGTTGTGCCTCTGCCATGTACCACCCTGCCTTGGAGTCAGCCAATTATGGAATGAAACTGTTAAAAACTGAGGTAAATAAACCTTTTCTCTTTTAACTTCAGATGTCAAGTATTTTTTCTTAGCAACAAGAGAAAAATAACTAATATAGGCTTTAATCAAAAAAGAAAACTTTGCTTAACCATGAAAGAACTCTGAAGTTATTGCACACAGAGAACAATGGATCTTGCATCTATCAAAACAAGTTTTTAAGATAAATATTGTCTTAGTTGACTAAGAACCTGTAAATAAAAACATGTCGCAAACTTCAAAGACATCTTTATTCTTATCTTTCCAATCTATTTAAATTATCTAGCTGTTAAGACAGGTGAGCAAAAAACATGTGGGCTAATATCAAGAATGTCAACTTATCTATAATCCAATTTACTTAACACAAATTTTCACAAATTATACATACATACATTTTATGGCATAAAACTGTAAAGTTTTTCTTTGCAAGTTTTTTGTAAGCTTTGAGCTTAGCAGCTTTTACCCTCTACTTTTTACATGAGTTTGGTTACCTTTGAGTATTTGTACCATATTTACCCCAAAACAAGGCATAAAAAAATAATCAGCTTTGAAAGCTCTACCTCAAAACTTCCAGCCTCAATCATCCTATCCTTCACTTAATTGCTATTATAGAATAGACATTGAGCAAGAGAGTAGTGAGGTATAATCTTCAGCAGGATATTGGACATCATCATAATTACCAGCTAACATTTATTTTCAAGTTAGCTTTTATATTGAGCAAAATATGTTACAATTTTGTTTTAGTAAAAAGTTCTAACAGAACCATAACTACATAAAGGCAAAAAGTATAAAAATAAAATAAATAACTGATATGAGCTCAAAATTTTTTGAATGTAGAACCTGCCAGTATTTTAATGTTATTAAAACAGATTTACAGAGAAATAGACAATAAAATATATGAAACATATAAAACTCATAAACAATTGCAGTAACTCAAAGTGAATTTTAAAATTCATTGGTCATGATGAATTATAAACTTTTTATGGTTTTAGGTGTGTAACTATATAAATGAACTAGTTTTATGACTTGTACCTAGAATTCCCCCAAAGTTCCATGTGGTCACAGGTGAGGCTTCTCAGAGGTGACTGGATCTAAAGTGGGTGATGTGATTATTGAAATAGTTCACTGTTTTGGCATAGTTCTGTGTATGAATAATGGATAGGTTCACCCTAAGTGTGAGTGCTACCTGTCCTAAGGGTATACAACTTGAGTAGATGATAAAGGACTAAAAAAGAGACTCTGTAAATACTTGCTACCTCACTAATTCACTGCTTTAATGCCTTCCTGCTTTCTGCCCACCATAACCTATTTCTCCTCTGTGATGTCCATCTGCTATGTAACCCTGCCTTGGAGACAAGTGTAAACTGAAAGCTCTGCAAACTGTGAGTTAAATACACCTTCGCTCTTTTATCTTTGGGTGTTGGATTATTTGTCTCAGCAATGAGAAGTAATAAAGGCAACTAATAGAATTTTCCCTAGGATTTATGAGTTGGCTTTTTATGTTACATCAGTCATAGAATGAGATCCTTCAACATTTTAAGCTCTTTTGAGTACCCTTTTCCTGTTAATTAACATTGTAGACTAACAACCAATAAGATTCGCAAGAGCAAAGCAGAGAAAGGCTATAATTGTTAAATGGAATCATTATATACTATCTCTCCCTATTACAAAACTAGATCTGAGGTCCTGTCTTTCTATGATCTAACTTACACTTGGAGAAAAATCAACCTTTTAAAATCCATTATCTTGGGGGCCTGCTCATTAGCTCAGATGTTTAAGCACCTGCTCATGCAAATGCAGTCAGACACAGGATACAGCAGTTTGATCCCCACCTCCACCTATATTACCAGACCTGCCCTTAAGGCAGCCTGAGCCAACCAAAAAAAAATCATCTTAAATTGGCTCCAGATTAACAAAATACAATCTAAATATGACATTTTGATGCAGATACTGAACTATTTATACACATTTTAACTATACTACATGCCTTTAAAAATCTTTTTTTCACTTTTAGAAGGCTATTAAAAAGAGAGAGAAAAGGAAAAAAGAGAAAAAAACAGCATCTAATTTAGATGCCTGAGTTCAAGTTGTGTGAGTGGCCTGCCCCACTCTGCATGCAAACTGTATGTAAACCCTGCCCCAAACAGAGATCAGGTCACATGATACTATGACTTGAGGGAGTTCCTAATGAGGCTGCTACACATCACAGAGGACACCTCTTGATACTTGCTTCCTTTTCTGGATAAAAGGAGAAAACATATCTTATCTGCAGCATTTTTCATGCAGGCACTCATTTTCTAGACACTTTGGAGCCTCCAACCACTGAAAGATAAAAACCTAAAGTTTCAGAAATTTGTAGACAGGGAAAGAAAAAAAAAGAGATAAGCTATGGTTCAGAGAGTAAGTGGTTTTCAGAAACAATGTATTGGAGGAGAAGTTGAGAGAAGAGAAAAAGAAAAAAAAATGAAGGCAAGACTTACCAAAATTACAGACTCAGATCCTTTATTTATCTTCTTTCTGGTTCACCAAGAGAAAACACCACTGGACTGGGTACAAGAAGCCCCCATAGCTAATATGTGGAATTTAGGCCATCTTCAACAAGCTATTCTTGCAGGTTTATAGACTCACTTGGTGAAAAAGGAATTTTCAGGATGTGTCAGCAAGTTGCATTGGAAGGGTTCATTTGGCAGATATTTTTCTCCCTTAAATTCTCTTCCCCTCCTTATTCACAAAACTTTGTTTCCATTTTACCCATATTTTCTGGATTTTTTCTTTTCCTTGCTTTCCTTTTCTAGTCCTCCCTCCCTACTTCTCTGTCTATTTTGAAAAATTTCTTCCAATTGCACATTATCCATTGCACACTTAGATTCTTTTTTTAAAAAAAATTTTATTTATTTATTTATTTGTGTGTGTGTGTGTGTGTGTGTGTGTGTGTGTGGCTAGCTCAGCCCATCACGGGGCAGGGCTGGCTAGCATGTGGTTCTGGGGATTGAACCGCAGTCCCTGTGCTTTGCTAAACTTGTTCTAAATAGGTGCTTTAGACCACTGAGCCATCTCACCAGCCCCATAGATTCTTATTTACACTTTTACTTTTTCACATTAGACAGAAAATACAATATTTACACTTGTGTCCTATTTATTTCACTTAATAGTATGGTCTCAATGTCTATCCATTTAGAGATAAATGTCTCATGTTTATCCTTCTTTATGGTACAGTAGTATTCCACTGTATAAAAGAAAAAAAAATTTTTTTAGCCACTCACCAGTGTATAGAAATTTGAGTCATTTCCAAGCTTTAGCTATTACAAACTCTACTCTTATAAATATCAATGCACATATATCACTATGGTATGATGCTTTTAATTCTTTTGGGAAAATACCAAGAAAGGGAATAGCTGGGCCAAATGAGACCTATAGTCTTAGTTTGTGAGGAATCTCCACATTTCCACCATAGCCCTGCCAGCATTTGTTGATTTCTTTTTTTTCCCATAATTTTATTGAGAAACAAATAGCAATGAAACAGTTTCAAATCAAATTGTTAGGACAGTTTCAATAATTAACACATTGCATACTGTTGATTTCTTAACAACTCCTATTCTTTTTGGAGATGGAATCTCATCATTATTTCAACTTTTATCTCTCAAATGACCAGTGATGTTGACTTTTTCATATTTTATGCTCTTTGTGTTTCTTCATCTAAGAAGTGTGTATTCATTTCAGATGCCCACTTTTGAACTGGGTCTTTAAAGATGAGTGGCTTCATTTTTAAAAAATTCTTTTTAGGATATTAGTCCTTTGTCTAAGGGACTTTTAGATAAGGGTTTTTCACTCTGTGGGATTGTCTTTTTTATCTGTTGGTGATTTTGTTTGCTATGTAGAAGCTTTTTACTAAGTTGAGATCCCAGTGGTTGATTTTGTGTGGTATTTTCTATGAAATTATGGGTTTCTTCATGAAGACTTTTCCTATACGTATGAGTTCATGAGTTAACCCATTTTCTCTTCCAGAAGATTTAGTATTTCTTTTAGTACTTAGATCTTTGACCCATTTTCATTACAGTTTAGGGGATATGATACACATAGGTATAGTTTTACTGTTTGGCATGTGGAAAACCAGCTTTTCCAGCAGTGCTTATTAAAGAGGCTGTTTCACTTCCAGGGAACATGTTTGGCTCCTTTTTCAAAGATAAGGTATTTGATATGACATGGACATAGACATGACAAGATATCATGTCTGCCTCATGTCCTCTCAATAACTAATATGAAGACAAAAATATGCAATGTATAATTGTTGAAACTGTCCTACCAACATGTTTTGAAACTGTTTTATTGCTATTTTATCTTCTTTTCTCATAAAATGAATAAAAAATAAAATATACAAAAAAGAAGACTGTGTAAGACCAAAAAAAGGATAATGTAGTTTGCATCTTTGGAGTCGTTTCTGAATCTTCTCTCATTCCATTGATATTTAGGTCTGATTCATTTCCAGTACCATGCAGTTGTTATCACAGTAGCTCTGTTATAAAACTTCAGGTCAGGGATAGCAATGCCCCCTGCCTTGCCTTTTTTGCACAGAATTGCTTTTTCTATTCTAGGTCTCTTCTGGTTCCAAAATGATTTTAGGATTGCTTTCTCTAGTTCTGTGAGGAATGTTAATGATCTGTTGACTGAAATTTCATTAAATCTATATAACAACTTTGGGATTATGACCATTTTTCTATATTGGTTTTTCCTACCCAAGAACAAGTGTCATTGTTCCATATTTCTGTCATTCTCTTCAATCTCCTCTTTCATAGTGCTATTATGTTCAGTGCAAGGATCTTTCACTTCCTTTATTACATTGATTTCTGTTTTTAAATTAATTTGAGAAGAGAAGTAGCAATGAGACAGTTTTAAAACAGGTTAATAGGACACTTACAATAATTAATACATTGCATATTGATGTCTTCATAGTAGTTATTCATAATACAAGATGCAGATATGTTACCTTGTCTAAACACTATTAGCACAAATCTTTCTTCTCATTGAACTAAGAAAAAGTAGCTATATATCTAACCTAACTAATTTGTATATATAGATATGTATATTTTTTCACTACAAAATGGTCTTTCATTTATATCCCCCTTTTTTGTTTAGTTTCATCAGAGATGGGTATTTCATTGCCATTCAAATATTGTAGGTGTGTGAATTCAGCAAAATAATCCAATATAGGCCAGGAGACCATAATAGTAGTAGGTTATCCACACAGTACTGGCAATGCCAGAAGTTGTTGACTTGTGCCATTTATAGCTCAGCATATTAATATGGCTTTACATTTTATACCTCATTTTTATACTTTTCTGCTATAGGGTTAAGACCAAGGTAAAGCAAGATCTATATAACAAGAAATGTAGCTTTTGTATCTGACAAGGTCAGTTAAATGCCCTCCAGATTGACCCTGAAACCATGTACAGGAGTTTGTAGATCCTTAGTCAGTGTCAGCCATCTGGATGAGTCACGGGCATTGCTTGACCAATTTGCTCTCTGTAAAAGACTGAGAGAATGTTTTCTGTCCATGTCACTCTCCTTAGGCACACTTTACATCATTGATCACTTTCCTCTGTGGCCCCGTAATCTCCTTGATCAGAAAATTTGGGACACCACTGAGTTACAGGACATTACAGTACAGGTTCTCTTATGTCCTGAGTCCTTACTGACCTGGAAGGGCTAGGGCCAAAATGTTAGCTATCTTTGTAGCCTTTCTTTTCCTCTAATTTTTTTGTCTGAAAACTTAAATGGCCGGTCCTAGCGCAGGGCTGGTGAGTGTGTGGGAGACCTTCCAGCTACCCTGCGCTGGCGGGACCAACTCCTGGTCCCAGCCCAGGCACAGCATGGGTAAGATCCTTTTCCACCCCCTTGGGACGCCCACCACCACTCTGCAGCACCTCCTGCACACCGCCCCCCGAGTAAGAATTTCTGCCGTGTTCCAGGAACCCCCAGAACAAGTCCTAGCCCAGGTCCGGTGAGTGTGTGGGAGAGCTTCTGGCTACCCTGTGCCAGCAGGACCAACTCCTGGTCCCAGCCCAGGCACAGCTTGGGTGAGACCGTCTTCCACCCCCTTGGGACGCCCCCCACCACTCCATAGCACCTCCCCCACCCAGCCTGCCAAGTAGGAATTTCTGCCATGTTCCGGGAACACCCAGACCCAGTCCTAGCCCAGACCAAGTGAGTGTGTGGGAGAGCTGCCTCTCCCCCCTACTCCACCTTGTCCCCTCTAGGCTCAGCTCAGGCCTGGCATACAGGTCTGAGGTGTAACCCTGCAGCTGCAATCCCTACATAGAGGGTAGAGGATAGAATCACCCAGCTAGTCCAGGAGCAGAACATCTTGCCACAGGGGCACAACAGATGCATCCTCAAGGGCAGCAGCAGGAAGGAGCTGAGCCCAGCAGCCAGACCCAAGCCAGGCACAGCTGGATAAATCCAGACTTTGTAGATCTGCACCTGAACTTCAGTACATGCTAAGGTTATAACTACAACGAAGATCTACAACAAAGGTCAGAAGACAGTGCTACACAAAATGATGAGAAGGAACAAAATGCAACCTCAGAACCTAACTCCATCCGTAAAAAGTACAGAGGACACTAACAGAACAAATTGGGAATCACACAGCTGAAAGCAATGAATCAACGGCTTCTGAATTAAAGAAACAGCTGCAGAAAAGTATAGAGGAACTCAGATCAGAAATGAAAAAAGAAATCCCTGAATTAATGAAAACTTAAGTGGTTAACCCTTCAGAAGTGAAGCTTAATGACATTATTACCCTACAACATAGGCGGTTGAGCTTAGAGCATCAGCATCTGTCTGAATATCAAATGCTTTAGACATAACATGGAACAGGTATTTTCCAACAATTGTTGATATCATAAACTTGAAATCCCTAACAAGTGTGAATAAAATAGAAAATTAAATAAATAAGTAAAATAATTACACATTTTTACACAGAAATTTAGATATCTAATCATGTACAACATTATAGCAGGACAGCCCTATGACATTTTTTTCTTATCTTTTGTTTCCTTCAATTACCTTTTTAAAAAAACAAGCCTTTACTTGAGAGTATAGCAGTAATTGATATGAAATTAGAAGCAGTACACATTTTGAAAACCAGAATGACAGGCATTCAAAGCATGACCCTATTATTACACATTGCTATCCTTAGTCACAGAATAGGAGTTGCTTAGTTCAGAGGTATCAGCATATAGAGTTAGTTAAGGTGAGAATCCTACCAATTAACTGCTTTGTTTAAGGCGTGGTTTCCTTAATTTCTCTCTCAGTGGGTTTGATATCTATGTACAAGAATTCTACAGGTTTTTGAGTGTTAACTTTGTATCCAGCTATACCATTAAATTTGGCTATCAAATTTAGAAGTCTTTTGCTGGAGTTTTTGGCAACTTCTTTATAGAGTATCATGTCATATGGAAATAGTTTAACTTCATCCTTTCCAATCATTATTAATTTATTTCTTTATTTTGGTCTAACTGCTCTGGCTAATATTTTCAGAGGTATATTTATCAGGAGTGGAGATAGTGGACATCATTATCTTAATCCTCAGTTTAGAAAGTTTTCAATTTTTGATCATTTAGTATGATGCTGGCTAGTGATTTATCATAGATAACTTTTACCAAATTGCAATTAAGACCATCTATTCCAGTTTTCTGTAGGGTTTTTATTATAAACGATGTTGGATTTTGTCAAATGCTTATGATTTTTCCCATAATTTTATTGATAAACAAATAGCAATGAGACAG
>NW_004524679.1:935817-940570 GCF_000260255.1 Octodon degus | reverse complement strand
CTGTGGGGAAAAAGGAACCCTTCTCCACTGCTGGTGGGAATGTAGACTGGTGCAACCGTTATGGAAATCAGTATGGAGACTCCTTAGAAAAGTTGGACAGGAAATCCCATTTAAAGCAGCTATTCCTCCACTGGGAATTTTCCCAGAGGATCTGAAAACATATCATAGGGATATATGTGTGCTTTTTCTGAATTTGATGAGATGGTCATGTGGGTTTTTTTGTGCATAGCTCTGTTAATATATTGTATTACATTTTTTGGTTTTTGTAATTGTACCTTTTCTGCCTCCCGGGGTTGAATCATACTTGATCCTGGTGTATAATTTTGTTGATTTACTGCATTGTTTGGTACAGATTTTTTTTATGCACCGAGGAGGAGTACAGTGTAAGCATTCAGAGAAATAAAATGTATAACCATTTGGAATTGGAAATCTTTATGTGGTTTTGGTTCTTGAAATTTGTAAAACTTGACAATCTATAATATTGGTCTCTGTACGGGAGTGACAGAGTGTGGCCCACATATGGTAAACTAATGATCCATTCATAGGGGAAATTCTACTTATAGGTGTAAAGGTATTCTATTTGCAAGGGATAAAGTACCATTTTGCAAGTAAAAAAGAATACCCAGTCCTTTTGTATGCGAAAGGGAATGGTGCATGCTTATTTTATTGTGAAAGAAGATAGAGAAGAAAAAATAATTACACTGAATTTATGTCTTGTAGTCAGTTTTCAATCCTCAAATTGTGATTTTTCTTATGTCCTTTCTGCCTATATTTTTAAAATTCTTTCTATCTTAACTCTAAGTACTAAATCAAAGTCAGCCTTAATTTTTGGAAGAAAAGTATCTTGGCTTATGTTTGTGGTAAATTGTAAGGCAATGCTTGGTTTTTCAACAAAAAGAATTGATATTTTCTTGTTTATGCATCAAAACATCATTAAACCAGTATTCTTTTTGTTTTAATAACATCACCACTTGGCAATGTATAACTACCCCAAAATAGACTGTCCCAAGGTAAACATTTTTGTTATTTATAAAATAACACAATGTGGTTTTAAATTCTCAGAGTCAGAGTGACCTTTCTTTTGCTTTCTGATGAAGATATTCAGTGAAATAAAATATGGTTGCAGTAAATCAAAATGGCATTGAATCCAGACCTTTCAGAGTATCATAAAGAAATGTGACTGTAAATTCAAAATTAAAATTTCAAAATTACTACAGCTTGCCATGTCCAGAAAACATTACAGTCATATTTTACTTAAAGATAAGTTGATGTTGGCAATTGCTTTTGATTAGACATTCAGCTCCATTTTTTATTTTAATTGAAACACAAGGTAATTTGCTTTTGCTTAAAAATCTAAAATTTATTGGGAGATATTTTCTATTCACAAATAGAAAGGACAAATAGACAAAAAATCCACAAAATATCAGCATGGAGCCACACCATACAATCAAACAAAAATACTTAATGTGTATGTATATAGAATATTTCATCCAGCAACAAAGTGTACATTCTTTTTCTCAGCATCAAACAGACTTTTCCTAAAACAGATAACATCATATGCAAAGATCATGCTTAAATAAGTACAAAGGAATTGAAATGTTATGGGTACCACCATATCAGTGTAAGGAAATGGAGCCCGTATCCTGGAAAAATAGGACAAAGCCTCAGTAAGCCTTCTGGGAAATCCTCACCAGAAAGAGTGAAATCCTCACTAAAAGAAGCAATTAGGAGAAAAGCTGACAAGTCAGGCAGTTGTTCTAGCTAACTTTCCCCACCTTCAATAAAATACAAAGAAAACAATAGGTGGCCACTTAAAAGACAGTTCATATTTAGAATGTAAAAATACACCTATCCCTTAACCTAAATTGCTATACTTTGTACGCAAAGTTTCTTCTAACCAGCTCTTAAATTCTAGAGGTGTGATACTGATAAGGCAAGAGAAAAACAAGTAATGACCACTTAAGTATGCACATGTAGATGATGGTGCAATAAGTCAGAGTCATTGGGGCTTGGAATTCATCTAGGATAGCTCAGGGAACCATTTGGGTTGTGGAAAATTCCAGGTAGAGAGACACCTGGCACTCAATAGAAGCAGTCAGGAACAAAGGGTCCACAGGTCTGCCATCTTTCTGGACAAGTCAGGGTAGCAATCTATCTTCCTTTATCCACTTTCCAATGAAATCTTCAATAAAACATCTTCCATTCCTTAAAATCTGTATCTTTAATTTGTAACTGAGACTATTTACAATCCTGCTGAGCAGTTAAGTCAGGGAAAGCAGTGGAGCTGAAGCTGCAGTGCCCAGCACCAGATGCAACAATTGTACAATGAAACTAGAAATGAAGAACAGCTATCTGACTGTGATCATGTTTGGCAAATACAGTGTGTGCTAATGAAAAATGGTCAGATGCTTATCTTCAAAGAAAGGCAGCCTATTAAATGATTCTGGGAAAGCTGAGTAAAAGATTGAAATGTGCTCTATATTTCTCACAATGTACTCAATTAAAATAAAAATGAATAAAAATCTGAGCATTAAAACAGAAACATAGAAACTACTGGAGCATAAAACAGATAAAATACTTCAAGTCTTGGCTGTAGGAAAAGATTTTCTAACTGAGCCACAACTGCACAAGAAATAACAGCAAGAATCAATGAATGTGATTACATCAAATTGAAATGCTTCTTTATAGCAAATGAATCAATTAGTAGCCAAAGATACAACTACAAATGTTTTAAAAAATCATCAATCACTTTGTAGAGAAAATTTATATATCACTATATAAATTATATTAATATATAATATATAAAATACACTAATATACATTAATAGATTATATATTCTATTGTCTAGAATATATAAATAACTCAAAATAATAGACTACTAAAAATAAAAAAGAGGCAAGAAATGGGCCTGTGAAAAGAGCAGACACTTCCCTGAGGAACAAATCTAAATATCCAACTAATACATGATAAAAGTGTTTACCCTCCAATGTCATTAGAGAAATGCAAATTAAAATAAGATTTATTCTTAAACCAGAAAGAAAGGCAATCTTCAAGAAATTAAAAATAACAGAAGCTGCCATGATTTTTCTAGGAAAAAAGCCTTTTACACTGTTAGTGAGAATATACAGTATTACAACTGTTATGGAAACCAGTTGGTGATGTAACAAAAGACTAGAATTTAAAATTCCACATAACTCAGCTATCCCCTTGCTAGATATCTACCCCAAAGAGGTTAAGACTTCATAGTACAGTGACACATCATGTCAATGTTTACAACAGCACAATTCATGACAACTAAATCCTAAAAACAGTCCATATACCATTTAACCTGTTTGGATAAAGAAAATGTGACATCTATATATAACGAAATAGTACTTGACTATAAAGGACAAATTGGAGTCATTTCTTGGAAAACAGATGCACCTAGAAAGTGTAATGTTTAGTGAAATAAGTCACACACTAGCTTACTCATTTGAAGAAGACATAGTACAAAGAGAATAATAAAAGATATATAGGTGACAAGGGCTTGGATCTCTTGCAAATCAGAAGAGATCCAAGAGAATAAGGGTGAGGGGTGATGGGAATATAAGGGAAAGTATGATAAAGTTATGTATATATGAGAATCTCATAACTTCAATTCAATGTAGACACTATATGCCATAAATATGTGTTAAAACTAATAATACCAGCAAGAATGAAAATAGGAAAGGGCGAACTGAATGAAGCTATGAGGAATGAGGGGAAAGGAAGTTTAAAAAAAGAAGCTAGTTGGCAATATAGTTCAGTGGACTAAGCACTTGCTTAGGCAAGTGCAGGGACAGGGGTTCAATCCTGGCACCAAGTGCCAGGCGGGTCCGGCCCCCAGGCACACTGAGTTGGTGACCAAGTCTCGGTATGGTGGCACATGCCTGTAGTCCCATTGTTGGGGTGGCTGAAAACAGAAGGATCACTACAAGTCTGAGCTGCACAGTCAGACAGACCCTGTACCAAATACAATTTAAAGAAAAGAAAGAAAGAAACAAGCTGTAGCATGTATATGCTCCTAGTCCCCAAGACAACTGCAAAATTTATGTACTGCTAACATGTACAAAAAAGATGAACTTGAAACCCTACCCCATACCATATACAAAAGGAAACTCAAAGTAAATCTCACACACACACACACACACACACACACACGTCTGTATATGCATGTGCTTGTGTGTGTACTCATGTACAATGTAAAGTATTAGATAAAAACTAGACATATACCTTTGTTATCTTGAATTACACATTTTTCTTATATTATAGCAAAAGTATAAGCAATAAAGGAAAATCACATATAGACTGACTTAGATTTCAATTGAAGAAGGCTCATTCCAAGCTTACATTAAACCTAGAGACATCAATTTTAGGATATACTTTCATAGATATAAACAGTCCCAATGTATTAATTTTTGACAGTGTAAAATTATTTGACACAAAAATAAGATTAAAAATGTACATACAGCACACAAAAAGTATTATCTGCAATATTTAACAAGCTTAAAAGAAAATTTTGGCTATTTTTTTTTAGCATTTTCCAAAATGCATCATCAATTACCCTGTTTTCTACAAAGTTATCTAAGGCATGTTTTGTAAATAAAATAATAGAATATTTTGTTTGACTCCAGTGTATATTCCAGAATTCAGAGCTTGAAATGCTCTAAAATTGACATTGCTTGTCTAAAATTATTATTACATTAAGAAATTCCAGGAAACATGTTTCTGAAA
>NW_004524679.1:928270-934317 GCF_000260255.1 Octodon degus | reverse complement strand
ATGCATTCATTTTATGATACATGAAAACACCACTTAATTATTTTAACTTTAAGCAATTTCTTTTGAAATCAAGATAATTTTGCTATTTGAAAACTTATAAAAGCAATAGGGACTCAATTTTCAAGACGCTTAAGGCAGAATGCTTAAGTCAGAATGCATAAGGTTCAGGCTTGCTGCTTTGCCTGGGCTTCTGCTTCCTGCAAAAAAAACAAAAAGCCAAATTACATATAAATCTCCACAAAGCAGATCCCCAGTTGTATTTTGTTTAGACTACGTAAAACCAAATTACTAAGAATATTCAAAAGCAGAGCAGTTAAGTCCAAAAAACACAGCTTAAAACTTTTAATAGAAGGCTGGGGACATAACTCAGTGGTCTAAGCACCTGTCTGGCAAGTGCAAGGACCCAGGTTCCATCCATGGTACTGCATGCCTTGCAGGCCCCAGAACCTTGGGCCCCAGAGGTGGGCATGGTGGCACAATCCTGTAATCCCAGCGCTGGGGAAGCTGAGAAGCAGGATCACTAGGAGTCTAAACTGTGTAGCAAGATCCTGTAACAAGTAAATAAAAGATTAATTTTATTTTATTTTTCTTTCTGTATTTTAGGGAAGGGTATACAGGGTGTTCAGGGTCTCACTACTAGATTGGATTCACAGTGATTCTTCTGTTTATAGCCTCCCAAGTGCTGGGATTACAGGCACATGCCACCACACCCAGTCTCAATTGCTCATTGAACCCCAATTTTTTTATTTTAATAGAAAATTTATAATATATTTCGATGTCCGGGCCTGCCATACTGGTCCCACCTCCGGGTCACACTGAGACAGCAATTGAGACTGGCTGTGGTGGTACATGCCTGTAATCCCAGCTCTTGGGAAGCTGGAGACAGGTGGATCACTATGAGCCCAATCTAGTAGTGAGACCCTGACTACCCTGTAGACCTTTTCCTAAAAATACAAAAAAAAGGAAAAAAAAAGAAAATTTATAATATAGAAACTACTGTCAAGAAAGGTAACTGTTAATCCTGATATGTCAACTTTATTGCATTAAGAAACGCCTAGTAGATTATTAAAACAAATACCTTGGTGCTTCTGGGTAGGTCATGAAGGCATGATCTTGAATACTAGTATGGTCCCACTCCAGTTTCTTTGTGGCACTGTCCCACTGCTCTGCTTCTCTGCTTCCATGAGCTCCCAAAGCATCTATTCTCTGCTACATCCTTCTGCCACAATGTTTCTGCCTTGAAGACAGCTGACCATGGACTAAACCTTGAAATCATGGGCCAAATTAAACCAATCTTCCTTTAAATTATGCATATCTGGTATTCTATGTCGATGCCAGGAACGTCCACACAAGACACACAGTCAAAGACTGTCTAATCATTATAAATGGTTTGAAATTATTCCATAAATGGAACTGACTTAGAGTGGAAAATTAATATTTTAAAATAATCAGCTAATTTGTTCCTCAGGTGATGTTTTATAAAACTTGAGGGTTCATAAATGGACATGATTGTGTATGCCTCTAAGCCCAAAACTTACAAGGTTGAGGCAGGGGTATTATTGCAAGTTCAAGGCCACCTTAGGCTACAAAGTGAGTTCAAGACCAGCCTAAACTGCATAGTGAGACCCGGTCTCAAAAAGATAAAAAATTTGAGAGTCTATAAAATTATTATCTAATGTTTGTAGTTAGTTGAATTTTGTTTATCTAAGGTTAACTTAAATAGATAATGTGGTATTCATTAAAATATTGTGGCTTTTATGTTTCATGATAGTAAGCAGGAAAAGAGATCAGGTTGTCTTCTTTTCTTTGGACAGTGAGTAACCTGGCATAGGAATTCTGAACTACTTATGCACTTTGGCTCCCAACATAATACTTTACACAGAATGGTCTTCTAGTATTATTTGGGGAAATAAAGATGTATGGTAAAAGTGATTCCAGCAAAAGGAACGCCAAGACTTAGTTGTAGAAATCAATTGTTCCAAATATTATCCCTCTAAAAACCAGTCAGACATTTAGTTGTGACTATCTAAGGAAAAGTCAAAAGTGGCTGGGTATTCTAAAATGAGCCTAGGACAGTAGATCCAAAAGAAAAAGGCAAAGGAAAAGAAGCTATATTTTACCAAAAAAAAAATGGGCAATGAAACAAGAAGATGACATACTTCATTGTTCGTATACCCCTAACAGAATAGATAAAACAAATTACTGATAACTTTCCAAAATGCCTATAGGAACAAAGGAAAAAAGGAAGGAAGGAAGGAAGGGAGAGAAGAAGGAAGGGTACCGAGGAAAGGGACAATTTCCAAACTTTTTTGAAGTTGCTGTCATAAATGTGGCTATGAAAATAAATTCATCTTGTATCTATATTACATAATTTGTTTTCTTTTATGAAACAGACCTAGAACTACAAAATTCCTTCACACAATAAAACACATTTTATGCTAAGATTCACAAAAAAATTGCAACCTATATAATTGAGGAAGTAGTTGTACATTAGTATGAATAAGCCCTAATGCAAAAACTCTTCCTATGAGTATGTAACATATTTTTATTGTTGTTTTGGGTTTTTTTTGTGTGTGTGTGTTACCAGGGATTGAACTCAGGATCTTGCACTTGCCAGGCAGGAGCTTATGCCACTGAGCTATCTCCCCGGCCTAGTAATTAGTATTTTGAAAGCATCCTAGATTTGTAAGTCACATCTAATATTTTACTATAATTTGTTATAAATTATATAGCTTTCAGTTACCCTTCTTAATAAATTACTACTACAAGCATACAAGACAATTGTTTGTAATGTGTCTTTAGAATTTATCATATTTAAAGAAATCTAATTGCTTAATTAATCAAAATTTTAAATCAATATTAACCTTTACTATTACTTGAAAATAAGCAGTCAATATTTAGAGAATCATAGGATATCTAATCACTCAGAGGATTTTAGAAACAGCAATATGAAGTACACTCTACTCAACGTAAAAATCATTCTATAAATTCATTCATTTTAAGTCAGGTAATTCTGGTTTCAAATTCTGGGTCAGCTACTAAATTATCATATATTCCTGGACAAATTACTTAAATGATCAGAGATCAGTTTTTCCTTCTGCACAATTGCATTACTGATACTTAGCTCATACAGATGCTGTAAGGATAAAATTAGATGTATGTGAAGTGCGTCCCTCAGTACACTGCATACATCCCTTAACCTTCACCAACTCCTTCCTCTGTTTTTGTCTAGCAACTAAAATAAAACCTAGAGATGCAGTATGAATAAGATAAATTCAGTGGATGTAAATGGCAATAAATCTCTCAGAAGTGGCAGACTTCCAGTGAAGAACAATTCTCTACCCAGCAACCCCTGCTCCCTCAACATAGCACTGAACACACCTTCTACAGGGAAATCATTTTCCTCTTACAAGAACATCACGAGGTTTGTTTTTTAGTAAAAATATCA
Source organism: Octodon degus (assembly GCF_000260255.1). Classification (NCBI taxonomy): domain Eukaryota; kingdom Metazoa; phylum Chordata; class Mammalia; order Rodentia; family Octodontidae; genus Octodon; species Octodon degus. The sequence goes on along the minus strand of NW_004524679.1, from coordinate 930,869 downwards.
ATTATTTTATTTTATGTCTCAAAACGATTACCTCTAAGGCAAAGAAATGCCAGTGATAAGAAATGTTTTTATTGTAAAATAGAGCATAAGAATATATATATATATATATATATATATATATATCCTTTTAATGCACCAAGTATATACAACAAGATACAGAAATTATTTGAAATTATTTGACTTCCATAGAAAGATACTTTGTTTTATGGAAATATTTGCTATAGACTACATTTAAATATCATGCTTGCCAGTAAATTGCTTTTTACTAATTTTAAATGTAATGACTATGCACTGTAATTATTAGTACAATGAATTAGAGAAGAACATGTATATTGGTTATGGTTCCTTTCAGACTATTTTTTGTTTTATGTGTGAATTTTAAATATAATTAGAAAACTGTACTATAAGAACAATTCTATAAACCACTTTAATATATAACAGACTACACTAATTCCCTCTTATTCAGAGTATATTCCTAGTGGATGGCTGAAACTACAGGCAATACAACATCATATAAAAAGATTAACAACAATAAGAAGTGCTCCAACAATTATAAAAACATACTAACAAAATTATGTGAATGTAGTCCCTTTCTTTCTACTGCCATGAATCAGTTAGTACATCCAGGATAGATAAACTGAACAAAAGAATGATTCATATCCTGGGCAGGATGGTGGAAGATGGTGAGATAGTTTATTGAATTACTGAAAATGGGAATTTAAAACATATTATTTATTTCTGGAATTTTACAGTAAGATTCTTGGAGCATAGCTGAGTTCCAGAGATTGAATCTATAAAGTCAGATCTTTAATAAAGGAGGTTGGGGATAATGTATCATTCTATGATATTATGAATTCATCACGCAGGTAAATTACTTTTTATTTAACATATTGTTGTCATTTCATTTTTTGCAAAGTTCACAATGTACATAATACTTTGATTTATGTTTTTGTCTTTTAAGTTCAGTTAGTTGGTGATTTCATTTAGTTGAAATTCCTGCTAAAGATCGAACTTTTAAATTATTTACTATTTAAGATTGCAAATTAGGGCTGGAGAGATGGCTAAGTGGTCTAAAGCACCTACTTGGAACAAGCTTGGCAAAGCACAGGGACCACGGTTCAATCCTCCAGCACCACATGCCAGCCAGCCGCGCCCCCTGGTGGGCTGAGCTGGCCACACACACACACACACACACACACACACACACACACACACACACTAAATGTTAAAATAAAAAAAAAGATTGTAAATTACATTTCACTCATGTTTTTATCAATTATGCTTTTTCATGTATAGGATACCTCTATTAAAATATAATACCTAAAATGAATGTAATAGGTAAAGAAGTATAAATAAATATTTTTGAAGTTCTTGATACATAATTCCCCTTCTGCTTTCAAACTGGAGCACTAATTTATACTATCCCAGCACTGTATTTATGCACATTTCAATGTGCTCGTCTCTGCACCAAGCATTACTTTGTTTTATTTTCATTAATTTACAGAGAAAAAAATATTTCATTTTACAACATTCCTTTTATCATCAATGTACTTTTTCAATATGGATTACATAGTTGTATTTCTTACTTGATGTGCTTTACTCAGCTAGTTATTTCTTTGTCAGCTCACTGTCTCATTAAAGGAGGAAAACTGAAAATTGAGCTAAATGATAAAAATATGTGAATAGTCTTGGAAAAACCGTATTAAATATTAATACCCAGAATTTCCCTACTACTTATCTGCTTAGCTGGCCCTATCAGCTCCCCTTTGTTCAGCCCTTCATAATGCCCACTGCTCTTCTGAATTAAATCACATCTTAAATACTGAGACAATCATATCTTTGTTTTTTACCTATTTCTCATCATGGCTTTGCATGTCTATAAGATGAAGTTAAAACTATCCAGCACAGCAATCATAATATTGCTCCATCTTAGCTAATTTCCCCTCCTCTATTAATGTTTCCTGTTTTAAAGTCATATTGTATTGTATACTGCTCCCAGAACATATATTATGCAGAAATACATGCCAATACAGTGGTTCCGGTTGCTGTCTCGGTGAAACATGCCTTAGTATCACTTCATAATTAAGGAATCTCCAACAGCTCAAATGCCACACATCTGTGAAAGCTTTTATAGTTTCAGTAAGAATTTATGATTAGTTCTTCTGAACTCCTAAAGGTCTTTATTTACACTTTGTTTTAAAATTTATAAGAATATATCTTAAATTAGCATTTGTTCAATAATTATTTGTGCTTACATCTTCATGAGTTTATAAACACTTAGAATGTAAGGAATATGCTGCATGCTGTGGATTTACCCCACCATTAACGTTAAAGCTTGGTGCTCAAAAAATTGTTGCTGAATAAGTGAATCCCAATTTTAACTGAAAGGAAGGGAGTCATCAGCCTTAAAACAGTAATTACGTAGATTATTTCATACTTCTAGTCTGCTCTAAAAGCAATAATTTAATTTCAGCCTCATCTTATTTAAATAAAGGTGCTTTACTTAAATGTTCTTAGAACACAAATTATGGGGCTGGTGAGATGGCTCAGTGGTCTAAAGCACCTACTTAGAACAAGCTTAGCAAAAGCATCAGGGACC
>NW_004524679.1:891571-928073 GCF_000260255.1 Octodon degus | reverse complement strand
CTAAAACATAGCATTTTATCCCTGGGTAAAGAAAGTTTGTTGAGAAAACAATTTCACAGTGACACCAACACAACGTTCACACACTGCATCTAATAAAATCTCAGGGCCTCAGAACAGAGGATGTGAAGTTTAAATAATCTGTTCAACATAAAAGTAGGCACTAAGAGCTTACAGCAGGAAATTTTTGTTGTTTTGCTTATTGAGGCAGTGTCTTGCTATGTAGTCCAAGCTAACCTTAAACTCACTATGTAGCTCAGGCTAGTCTTGAACTCAAAGCAATCCTTCTGTTTCAGCTCCTAGGAGCTGGGATTACAAGTATGCACCACCACTCCTGGCCCAAGAATATCTATTGTAAAAGGTAAAGGTATACTTAAAATCACAGTTTTAAGACATTTCATTAAGTAGGAAATTTTGTTTTTGCTTTCTTTTTCTTGTCTCCCCTAGGGATACTGCCACTTGAAAATTCAATTTGTGTTAGTAGCAAATATTCCCCAAATGTAGCTAGCAATTTAGTGACCAGTTTGTAACTCAAAATGCTCTTAGTTAACTTTATTTTTTTTATTTTTATTTTTTGGTGGAACCAGGGATCAAACTCAGGCCCTTGCATTTGCCAGGGAAGCACTTATTCCACTGAGCCATCTCCCTGGCCCCACTCTTAGTTAACTTTAATGGGTTAATTTATCATTTACTCTCACACAAAGATAATAAATGTCATTAAGGAGATTATCATGATCTAAGATGCTTGTTGTCCATGTAGAAAAAGTACTGCATATAGCAACTGAAATAATACTACTTATCACTTGTTTCTGAATAGGTAGTGATAAATTGGCTGTGTTGGGCTGTTCGATGAAGAAGTCAATTCACCTACCACTTACTTCCTACACACCTTATAACACACAAACTTCATAGGGATTAAGTGTATGCAGAACAGGACCCCTAGCTATGATGTACTGCCCTTGACTTAATCTGAATACTTAATAAAGGTAGAAATTTTTCTGATTAAAAATCCAGCAGCAGTGAAATGATTTTTAGCAAAAGCAGAAAAAAAGAATCTTACCTTTGAACCAGGTGGTGCTGTCAAGCCTAAAAAGGCATATACTGCATTATTTTCTCGGGCTTCAAAAAAAGCATCATAGTCCTTGATGAAAAGAAGGCAAAAGTTAGGAATGCAACCAACAAAGAACAGAATGATGGTGGACAGAATGAACTGTCTCAATGAGGGCAGACAGGCTACTTTCAATAATCCTGAATTCTAGGAGAAGAAAAACCACAAAATTCAGACACAGAAAAAGACACAGGAAATAGAAGACACAAATTACAAATGAATTACTGTACAAATCACAGTGAGAAAGTTTATACATACAATAACATTCAAATTAGAATTCTGGAAGTAGTTGAAAAATATGGCCCTTGGATAGCATTTCATGTCAGTCACAAGGCATGCTATTCTGCCATGAAATGGCAAAAGGTTTTACTTCATATCACATAGCATTTACATTAGCTCAGCCTTTCCTCCACTACTCAAAACTGCCAGCCATTACCCAGCAAAAGACTACTGATTTCTAGTGGTAAATTGTTACTCTGTTTCCTCATATTTGTCTTTTTTTGCCATAATTTTATTGAAAAGCAAATAGCAATGCGAGAGTTTCAAATCAAATTTGTACGACAGTTTCAATAATTAACATATTGCATACTGTCTTCCTAGTGGCCATTTGTTGTACAAGATGCAGACTTAATATCCCATTTACAAACACTATTAGAACAAATCCCTCTATTCATTGAATTAAGAGAATGTGGCTATATATCTATCCTAACCACTTTGAATACACAGATACAAAATTGTCATTCATCTGTATCCCCTTTTTCGTTTAGTTCAGTCTTTTAAATATTACAGGTGTGTGAACTCAGCAAAATATTCAAAAATAGTCCAGTAGTCCATAATAGTATTGGATCTTCCACTTGATTGGCAATGTCAGAAGTTGTTGACCTGAGTCCCCTACAGCTTAACATAATGACATGGTTTTACTTCTTATATTTTGTTTTTATACTTTTCTGCTGGATGGTTAAGACCAAGATAAAGCAAGAACTACACAACAATAATTGTAGCTTTTGCATCTGATAAGGTTGGTGAAATCCCCTCAGGATTTATCCTGAGATCCTGTACCTCAGATTGTAGATCCTTTGTCAGTGGCAGCCATGTGGATGAGTCATGGCCATTGCTTGGCCAATGTGCTCTCTGTGAAAGCCTGAGAGAATGTTTTCTCTCCATGTGACTCTCCTTAGGCACACTCTACATCATCGATCATTTTCCTCTTTGGCCCCATAATCTCCTTGATCAGAAAATTTGGGACACTACTGAGTTACATGATTTTACAGCACAAGTTCTCGTATGTCCTGAGTCTTAATTGAGCTTGGAAGGTTAGGGCTAAAATGTTAGCTTTCCTTGCAGCCCCCCTTTTCTCTAATTTTTGGCCTGCAAATTTAGATTGTTAGCCCTCCAGAAGAGAAGCTTATTGTTATTGCCATACAACTTAGAATGTTGAGCTTAACCTCACTATCTGTCTGAATATCAAACATCTTAGGCATAGAATTTATTTAGATACACATTTCCTCATAGTATATAGTAGAAAAGATATTAAATATATGTAACTTAAGACCAGAAGAATGGCAAGTTTGTGCCATGTTTTGAATAATAGAATGATAAATAGATCGATAGATAGATAGATAGATAGATAGACATATAGATATAGATATAGGAAATGTGACAAAAAGAGCAATCAAACTACTGAGGGATTCCAACTTTGGGAATCCAGGAGAAGCCTTACGCAACTTAGTTTGATTAGGTTTTCTACTCTCATCCTCTAAAGCACTAAACCATATACAAAAATAACAAATAGAATTATCTAATTTTTTCACTTGCAAACAATCATGAACAAAATTGAATACATTGCCATTGCATACACCTGGACTTAATGTGCTTGATTTTTAAACAGAGAGAGAAGCCTGATATCTTGGCTGATTTGTTAAAGGTGAAAAACCTTGTGTATTGGAGCCTCTCTAGAGAATGTTTCCCCAACATAATTCCAATCATACGATTCTTTTTGAGCACTTTTTTTTGTCTTGGCACTTTGAGGATCTGAAAATAAAAAGTTCAGAGCCTTACAATCTGATGACCCTAATGGTTTGAATCTCAACCCCCAAAAATATCAGAATGGCTCTTTTCTTCACACTTAGTTTCTTTCAGCACAAAATTAAAAGAAAATCTGCTTTACGCAGGATACTCTTAAGGAAATTTTAAAAATGAGTAATATGTTGGTAGAAAGTGACAAGTTATGGCCCAAGTACAGACTGCTAAATTATCATGACCTTGATCCAACTGGCTGAATCCCCAAAACAGCAGCTCATCTTCCCAAGGACCACATCCTCCTCCTTCCCCACTCCAGCCCTGGATACAACTTCCTTTGACCTTTCCTGCCCACACAAGAGAGCTTCCAATCAGCTCCTTACATGTCACTAAACCCCCCAAGCTCCGCCCCTGGCAAAAGCCCATAAAGTCTCAGGCTCCCTGTCTCAGGTCAGAGGATCCGCCCATCTCCCTGCCCTCGGTCCTCTCCGTGTGTTTAGATTTAATAAAGGCTTTTCTTCCCCCTATTTCTGCTTCTCTGGTGCACAGCCACCACTGCCATCACAGCTCCTGCTAAAACCTAACAGAAAGTAAAAACACATGTATGGCATAGAACCTACATCCAGAATAAACAAAACCGACAAAGCATAATAGATGAAAAATAAACAGTCCAATTAAAAGTGACTGAGATAACTAAAAAGACACTTAAACAAGTTCTAAGAATGGTAAATACTCATGATCCAGCACTGCCATTCCCAATAAAATCTCACAGTTATTATGAACTGCAAAACTAACATGGAGTTTTACTCTGAAAGTGACTTCTGCAAAGCGGGTTAGAGTTGGTAAATAAATTCAGTGCAGGGCTCAACATATTTGAGTGTCTCATCAAGAGCAATTTGGCAAAGGGGATAACTGTTTAAGACTGAGTTATAAAATAAAATTTTAAAGAAGACTGAGCTATAGAGTAGCTACAGAACAGCTATACTTCTAAGTTTCTGGGGTCATTTACCATACATAGTGAGTAGGTGGGAGATGGCCACAACATACAATCATGGACAGGCTGTGGCCAAGATATAGATGCCCTGAGAAGCTGAAGCTCAAGAATGAAAGGATACAGGGTTTCTGGCTAAGATGAGAAACCAGGCCACTCATGTGGCTTTGGGAGGGGCTAGAGTCTAAAAGTGATGGCAATAAGTCTAGCGAACTGCTGGTTGCCCTTCCTTCAATAATCAATAATAAGCAATGAAACTGAGGCAGTAATGAAAAAAACCTACAAACTGAAAAAAGTCTAAGACCTCAGGGATTCACTGCAGAAATCTACAAGAACTTCAGTAAATGTATAATGCTAATAAGCTTCGAACTCTTTAATAACAAAAAGGAAAGAATACTTCAAAACTGGAAGTTAAAATTACTTTGATTCCAACACTAAACAAGGACTCAACTAAGAAAGAAAACAGCCAATCTGTTTAATGAACAAAGATAAAAAATTCTTCTTTGACACACTACCACACAGACTGAAATAATTTGTCAAAATGATCACCAATCATGTCCAAATAGACTTCATCTCATGAGTGCAAGGATGGTTGAAAATAAGTAGGTCAATAAATGTAATATACCACATACACAGAAGGAAGAACAAAAACCACATGATCAAGGACAGGCCCCAGGAACAGGGGCACACACAAACTTTGGCGGTGGATGAACCGGAACCCTGACACCCAGGGTTCAGGGAAGTGTAAAGAATAGATGTGCTTTCAAAATGATGAGCAGAAAATGCTGAACACAGGAAAGAAATAGAATCCATAAAATAGATCCAAATAAAAATAAAAGAGATTAAAACCTTCACTAAGCTATTACCCTGAGCCGGCGGGACCTACAGGATCACGCCCAGGCACAGCATTAGTGAGACCTTCTTCCACCCCCTTGGAACACCCCCCACCACTTTGCAGCACCCCCTTACCAAGCCCACCCAGTGAGAATTTCTGCCGCTTTCAGGGGACCCCCAGAACCAGTCCTACCCCAAGCCCGGTGAGTGGGTGTGAGAGCTTCTGACTACCCAGAACCAGCAGAACCTGCAGGTCCAAGCACAGGCACAGCGTGGGTGAGACCCTCTTCCACCACTTTGGGACCCCCAAAATCACTCCGCAGCACAACCTCACACAGCCCTCCCAGGGGGAATTTCTGCTGCATACTGGGGAACTCCAGATTAAGCCCTAGCCCATGAAACTGAGTGTGTGAGAGAGTTTCCTCTCGCCCCTACTCCAGCTTGTCCCATCCAGAATCAGCTCAGGCCAGGCCTACAGGCCTGGGGTGAAACCCTGCAGCTGCAATCCCTGCAGAGACACTAGGGGACAAAGCTACCCAGCTAGTGCAGGAGCAGAACATCTTGCAGAGGGACACAACAGGATCACTCCCAAGGGTGACTGCAGGAAGGCACTGAGCACAGCAGCCAGACCCAAGCAAGGCACAGCTGGATAAATCCAAACTTTGTAGATCTATACCTGAATTTCAGTGGGTGCTAAGATTATAACTGCACCAAAGCTCTACAACAAAGGTCAGAAGACAGTGCTACACAAAATGACAAAGAGAAGGAGCAAAATGCAATCGCAGAACCCAAGCCCACTCATAAAAAGTACACAGGACAATAACACAGAACAAATTGGGAAGCACACAGCTGAAATCAATGAATCAACACCTTCTCAAATAAAGAAACAATTGCAGAAAGGTATAGAGGAACTCAGATTTGAAATGAAAAAAGAAATCCCTGAGTTAGTAACATCTGCAATAAAGAATCAAATGCATAAAAATATGGAGGAAAACCAGTGCCCAACCAGAACAAGTGCAGAGGACACTAGCTCAGCTGAAATGTATGAATTAATAGCATCGATAGTAAATAAGCAACAGCAGAAAGTTATAGAGGAATTCAGAGCTGAATTCTTTTCTACTAGCTCAACTCAAATGTATGAATTAATAGGGTCGATAGTAAATAAGCAACAGCAGAAAGTTATAGAGGAACTCAGAGAGCGATTCTTTTCTGAAATAAAAAAAGAATTCTCTGAACTCATAACTTCTGAAGTAAAGAATCAACTACAGAAACATAGGGAGGAAACCCAATCTGAAGAAAACACTGCAGTAAAAATTAATAACTGCTTCTAAAGAAGAAATTGATAAACAAAATAGAGATTAGAAAAATGACAGATTCCTTGAATGAGCAATACAGGAAAGAAATAGATCAAATGAAGCAGAGTCAAAGAAATATAGAGGAACTGAAATTCTCGGTCACAAGCTTGCAAAACCATTTAAGTAAAAGTGAAGACAGAGTTTCAGATCCTGAAGACACTGGTGCAGCTAGTGAAAAGGTAAGAAAAGATCTCTTAAAAACAACTAGGATGCAGGAAAACATAATTCATTACTTCCAAGATGATGCAAAGGTGAACAATGTGAGACGAATAGGCATCAATGAGAAAGGAGTCCAAACAAATGACATTTAAAAAATATGGGCAGAAGTAATAGCAGAAAACTTTCTAAATATAACAAAACAATCTGACATTCAGGTAACTGAAGCATACGGAACGCCAAGTAACCTCAACCGAATTAAAAACACACCAAGACATATAATAGTCAAGATCCCACAAACTCAGTTCAAGAATAATCTACTGAAAGCTGCTAGAGAAAAGAAGCAGATCACATTCAAAGGAAAACGCATCAGAATTATGCCCGACTTCTCTTCACAAACCATGCAGGCAAGAAGAGCATGGAGCAGAGTACTTCAGGTCCTCTATGAAAACAAATTCCAGCCCAGACTACTATACCCTGCAAAACTCTCTTTCAACCTTGATGGAGAAGTGAAATACTTCCATGACAAAGAACAGATAAAAAATTTCGCGATGACAAAGCCAGCCTTACACAGGATACTGAAAGATGTTCTAGAGAGGGACCAAAACTTTGAGAACTCCACGAATGAGATTGGAAGCAACCAGCTAAATAGGGCAAGCAATTAAACACAGGAGAAAAAGGAGTAAATGATGACAGGTAAATAACATGGCAACTGTAAGTCAATACATCTCAATTCTAACCATTAATGTAAATGGACTCAATGCACCAATTAAGAGAAATAGACTGGCACAGTGGATTAGGAAACAAAATCCAACAATATGCTGTATACAAGAAACACATTTAACTCATAAAGACATTCATAGGCTGAAAGTCAAAGGATGGAAAACAATACTGCACACCCCAACACCGCAGAAAAAAGCAGGAGTAGCAATTCTATTCTCAAACAGTCTCAACTTCAAACCAAGAATGATCAAGAGAAATAAAGAAAGCCACTATATGCTGGTAAGGGGAAAATTCAAGAGGATGAGGTAACACTCATAAATAAGTATGCATCAAACATGGGAGCACCCAACTATACAAAGCAAATCTTAATGGACATTTAAAATCTAAGATCCAATACCACAGTCTTAACAGGAGACATTAACACCCCTTTATCGCAAAAAGATAGATCAAACAGACAAAAACTTAGCAAAGAAATAAGAGAACTGAACCAGAGCTTGAAAGAAATGGACTTGGTGGACATATACAGAGTGTTCCACCCAACCAAACCTGAATACATATTTTTCACAGCTGCACATGGGTCATTTTCTAAAATAGACCACATTTTGATCCATAGGTAATGTTTAAGTATATGCAAGAAAAGAGAAATTATCCCATGCATATTATCTGAACACAGAGCAATGAAATCGGAAATAAATGACAAAAGAAACCAGAAAAAACACCCAAATACATGGAAATTAAACAACACCCTACTCAACAACCTACTGCTCACAAAGGAAATTAAACAAGAAATTCAACAATATCTACAATTAAATGAAAATTAAAGCAGAACTTCTCAGAATTTATGAGATAAGATGAAAGTAGTTCTCAGAGGGAAGTTTGTAGCTGTGAACACACATTAGGAAAACAGAACGGGAACAAATAAACATCCTAATGGTGCACCTTCAACAACTAGAAAAGGAAGAGCAAACCAAACCCATAGCCCAAAGACGGAAGGAATCATAAAGATTAGAGCAGAAATTAATGCAATTGAGAAGAAGAAAATAGTTCAGAGAATTAACAAAACAAAAAGCTGGTTCTTTGAAATATTAAAAAAAATTGATAAGCCCCTAACTAACCTCATCCAAAAGAGGAAAGAAAAAATTCAAATACAAGCAATAAGGAATGAAAAGGGTGTAATTATCACTGAATGAGTGGAAATTCAGAACATTATAAATAACTACTTTGAGAATCTTTACTCACACAGAATAGAAGACACAGAAGAAATGGACAGATTCCTAGAAAGGCACAAATTACCAAAGCTGAATCGACAAGATATAACCACTCTCAATAGCCCAATAACAGCCAATGAAATACGAGATGTAATTAAAAACCTACCAACAAAGGAAAGTCCAGGTCCATATGGATTCACAGCTGAATTCTACAAGGAATTTATAGAAGATGTAGTCCCTACACTCCTCAAACTCTTCAATGAAATTGAAAAGGAAGCAATCCTCCCCAAATCATTCCTGGAGGTAGTTATTACAGTGATACCAAAACCAAGGAAATACACAACTAAGAAAGAGAACTACAGGCCAATCTCCCTCATGAACATAGATGCAAAAATTCTCAATAAAATCCTAGCAAATAGAATATAGCAAATCATCAAGAAGATCCTATACCATGACCACGTAGGATTCATCCCAGGGATGCAAGGATGGTTCCATATTTGAATGTCTGTAAATGTAATACACTCTATCAATGGAGAGATAACTAAAAATCAAATGATCATCTCCATTGATGCAGAAAAGGCTTTTGACAAAGTCCAACACTCATTCATGTTCAAAGTCCTACAGAAAATTGGAATAAATGACCTTTACTTCAATCTGCTAAAAACCATTTATAAAACCCCAATGGCTAACATAATTCTAAATGGACAAAACCTGAAATCTTTTACTCTTAGATCTGGTACAAGACAAAGATGACCTCTATCACCACTCCTATTCAATATAGTTCTGGAAGCATTAGCTACAGCTATTAGATGAGAAAGAAAAGGAATAAGAAGAGGTAAAGAAGAATTTAAATTATCATTATTTGCAGCTGACATGACACTTTACTTGGAAGACCCAAAAATCTCTGCCAAAAAGCTATTAGAATTAACACAGAAATTCAGTAGCATAGCAGGATACAAACTCAATACCCAAAAGTCAATAGCATTGCTCTACACATATAACAAACACACTGAGAGGAAATTATAGAAAAATACCTTTTACAATAGCACTGAGGAAAATGAAATACCTTGGAATTCATCTAACTAAAGAAATCAAAGATCTTCCCAATAAAATTACAGTACTCTGAAAAAAGGGATGGTAGAGGATTTCAGAAAATAAAAAGATATTCCGTGCTCCTGGATAGGAAGTACTAACATCGTGAAGATGGCCATACTTCCAAAAATGTTGTACAGATTTAATGCAATCCCTATCAAACACCACAAACATACCTTCCAAAGCTAGAGAAATCATTCCAAGAATTTATTGGGAACCAGAAAAGACCTAGAATAGCAAAGGCAATTCTGGGCAATAAAGACAAAGCAGGAGGCATTAGAATTCCTGACCTGAAATTACACTACAAGGATACTGTGATAAAATCAGCATGGTACTGGCAACGAAATAGACCTGAGATCAATGCAAAAGATCAGAAGACGTTGAAGCCTCTACAAACACACTCAGCCATCTTATCATTGACAAAGGGGTCAAACATACTCACTGGAAGAAAGATAGCCTCTTTAACAAATGGTGCTGGAAAAACCGGCTCTCTACATGCTGAAAACTGAAATGTGACTCAGGTCTATCACCATGCACTAAGCTAAAGTCAAAATGGATTAAAGATCTAAACATTAAAACAGAAACATTGAATCTCCTTGGAAGAGAAAGTAGGAAGAACTCTTGAAGACATAGGAGTAGGACAATAGTTTATGAACAAAAATTAAATCACACAGGAAACACTTGAAAGAATTAAGAACTGGGACCGGTTCTTATTGAGAAATTTCTGCACGTCAAAAGAAATTACCAACAAAATGAAAAGACAACCCACAAATTTAGAAAAAATCATGACAAATAAGAACTCAGACAAAGGTCTGCTCTCTAGAATCTATAAAGAACTAAAAAACACTAGGGCCCCAATATTTAAAGACCCAGTCCAGAAATGGGTAGCTGAGATGAACACACACTTCTCAGAGGATGAAATTAAAGAAGTGAATAAATATATGAAAACATGCTCCACATCACTAGCCATCTGAGAAATGCAAATTAAAACAACACTGAAATATCATTTCACCCCAGAAAGAATGGCTATCATAACAAAATCACCCAGCAACAAATGTTGGAGAGGCTGTGGGGAAAAAGAAACCCTTCGCCACTGCTGGTGGGAATGTAGACTGGTCCAACCATTATGGAAATCAGTGTGGAGACTCCTTAGAAAACTTGGATGAAAAATCCTGTTTAATCCAGCTATTACTCTACTGGGAATATTCCCGGAGGATCTGAAAACATCATATCATAGGAATATATGTGTGCCTATGTTTATAGCAGCACAATTTTTGATAGCCAAATCTTGGAAACAACCAAGATGCCCATCACCTGAGGAATGGATGAAAAAGTTGTATTTTCATACAATGGAGTATTTCTCAGTGATAAAGAATGAGAAACTCAAAAAAACAAAAGAATGAGAAACTCGAAGCCTTTATATTGAAGTGGATGCCACTTGAACATATACACTCATAAGTGAAATAAACCAGACACACATGTGTAAATATCGTATAATTTCCCTACTACAAGTATTTAAAAGAAGAAATACAAATAGAAAGGTATAATATAACTAAAAGGTATGCAAGAACTTGAGGACTAGACAATGAAGAGAGAGCAAGGAGAAGAGCTAGGAATCATGACAGGGGCAAGCCATACAGTTATATGTAGAAGATGGGTAAGGCAATGATCCTGAGAATCTTCAGATGACTTTTTAATCTAGCAGTTAATTGGAAAGGTTCTCACCCTGACTAACTATATACACTGATACCTGTGAACTAAGCAACTGCACTGAAGATAGCAATGTGTAATATTAGGGTCATGCTTGGAGTGCCTGTCATTCTGGTCTTCTGAATACGGGCTGCTTGTCATGACATACCAGTTGCTGCTGCGCTGTCTCTCGGGTAGAAGATTGTTCAAAAAAAGGGGGTGGTGAATGAAGGCAGGAGACAGGAAAAGCAATGTGGCCGGACAGTCCTGCTACAAGGTTGTATATGTTTAGATTTCTGAACTTATGTGTAAACATAAGAATTATATAATTCCTTATGCCTATTTTTAAAATATATTTTAATTTCTTAAATGTTTTTTCATCCTATTCTGTAGGGACTTAAAGTTCAACATATCAATACGTGATGAAAAATACTTGTTCCATGTTATGCCTAAGATATTTGATATTTAGACAGATAGTGAGGTTAAGCTTAACAGCCTAATTTGTATGGTAATAACCATAAGCTTCTCTTATGGAGGGTTAACAGCCTAATTTTGCAGTCCAAAATTAGAGAAAATGAAGGGCCGCAAGGAAAGCCAACATTTTGGCGCTAGCCTTCCAAAGTCAATTAAGACTCAGGATATATGAACACTTGTACTGTAACATCATGTAACTCATTAGTGTCCCAAATTTTCTTTTTTTCTCTCATAATTTTATTGATAAACCCAAATTTTCTGATCAAGGAGATTATGGGGCCAAAGAGGAAAGTGATTGATGATGCAGAGTATGCCTAAGGAGAGTCACACGGAGAGGAAACTTTCTCTCAGGCTTTAATGGGGAGCACATTGGCCAAGCAATGACCGTGCCTCATCCACATGGCTGTCACTCACAACGGATCTACAATCTGAGGTACAGGATCTCAGGAAAAATCCTGAGGGATTTTCACTGACCTTATGAGATCCAAAAGCTACAACTCTTGTTGCATAAGTCTTGGTTTATCTTGGTCTTAACCATCCAGCAGAAAAGTATAAAAATGAAGTAGAAGAAGTAAAGCCATGGTTTTATGTTGAGCAGTAGGGGACTCAGGTCAATAACTTCTGACATTGCCAGTCAAGCAGAAGACCCAATACTATTATGGACTAGTGGACTATTTGGAAATATTTTGCTGAGTTCATACATCTATAATATTTAAATGACAGAACTAAACAAAAGGGGATGCAGATGTATGACCATTTTGTATCTGTGTATTCAAAATGATTTGTATAGATATCTAGCTACATTCTCTTAATTCAAGGAATAGAGGGATTTGTTCTAATAGTGTTTGTAAGTAGGATATCATGTCTGCATCTTGTACAGCAAATAACCACTAGAAAGAGAGTATGCAATGTGTTAATTATTGAATGTGTCCTACCAATTTGGTTTGAAACTGTCTCATTGCTATTTATCTCTCAATAAAATTATGAAAAAAAACCTTCACTGAAACTATATGTAACAGACTGAATGAAGGAGAGGGCAGAATATCAAATCTTGAAGACAAAATTGCAGAAAGAAATATAACATTAGGCCGGCCTGAGAGCTCAGGGGACTAAAGCACGTGCTTAGATAGAGTGCAGCGGCCAGTGTTTGATCCCCAACGTGCTGTGCAGGCCCAGCCCCCAGGGTGTGCTGAGATGGTGATTGAGACTGGGGCTGGTGGAGCATGTCTGTAATCCCAGCATGTGGATGGCTGAAAACAGGAGAATCACTATGAGTCTGATTTACATAATGAGACCCTGTAGACCCTGCCCTAAAAATACAGGAAAAAAAAAGAAATATAACTTTGTTATTTTGGTATTGTGGATTGAATTCAAGACCGTGCACTTGCCAGGTAGGCACTTATGCCACTGAGCTATCTCCCCAGACCAAGAAAGGTATGAGACCATGAAAATAATGAGACCATGAAAAATCAAACAGCTACAAGATGGCAAAAGCGTCAGGTTATAGCTCAGCAGTATAAGCACCTGCCTGGCATGTGCAAGGCCCTGAATTCGATCCCCCGTACACTCTTCCTCACACACACAAAAAAAGATGAGGCAAAGAGGAATAACATCAGATTGAAAGGAATCAATGAAAAAGACACAGAAAACACAAATGCAATTTAAAAAAAAAAAAAAAAAACTTCACAGAAGTATTGGTAGAGAGGGCTGGCCAAATAGCTCAGCAGATAAAAGCACCTGCAAGCAGGCTCAGGGACAGGGTGTTCGATCCCCAGGCCCGCTGTGCCGGCCCTGCTCCCAGGGTGTGCTGAGACAGCAATTGAGACTGGGCATGGTGGTGCACACCTGTAATCCTAGCTCTTGGCAGGCTGTAAACAGGAGAATCACTGTGAGTCATATCTAGTCGTGAGACCCTGAATACCCTGTAGAACCTTCCTTAAAATAAAAAAAAAATGAAGTAATGGCAGAAAACTTCCAAAGCATAATTTAAAATACAAATAAATGAAGCGTGTAGAACTCCAAACAGCGATGACCAAAATAAAACTATACCAAGACACATAATAACCAAGATACCAGAAATTCAGCAGAAGAAATGGATATTAAAGGCTCTTGCAGAAAAGAAATCGGTCAATTATAAAGAAAAATCGATGAGAATTATGGCCGACTTCTCAACACAAACCCTCAGATTAAGAAGAATGTGGAGGGGCCAGGGAGATAGCTGAGTAGAATAAGCACTTGCCTGGCAAGCACAGGGTCCTGAGTTCAATCCCCGGTATGGCGCAAAAAAAAAAAAATAGGAGGAGGAGGAGAGTGTGGAAGGAAGTATTTCAAGTTCTCAAGGAAAACAACTTCCAACCCAGATTGATACACCCCTCGAAACTATCTTACAAAATTATTGGAGAATTAAGATACTTCCATGACAAAGAACAACTGAAGAAATACATGACCACCAAACTAATCCTACTGAAACATATTCTAGACAAAGATAAAAATGACCACAATTTCAAGAATAACAGAAAGAAAACACAAGGCAGGGCGAGTAATTACACAGAGGAGAAAAATAGGAAAGCAACAACAGAAAAATAACAAGATGAGAATAAGCCAATGCATATCAGTTATAACGATCAATGTAAATGCCCTCAATTCAGCAATCAAAGATTGGAATAATGGATCAAGAAACAAGACCCAACAACATGCTGTATATAAGAAATACATTTAACTCAGAAATAAATTTATAGACTCAACATCAAAGGATGGAAAATCTTCTTCCCTGAAACAAGAATCTTGAAAAAAAAGAGGGGTAGCTATTCTATTTGCAGATAATGTGCCCTTCAAACCAAGAATGATCAAAAGTCATAAAGAAGGAAAACTTCAAGAGGTAGAGATAACAATTATACATATGTATACACCAAATATGGGAGCACTCAACTATACAGAATTATTAATAAACATGAAAAATCAAATAAGCAATAACACAGTTTTAATGGGCTATCTCAATACTCACCTGTCACAAAGAGACAGATCAACTGGACAAAATCTGAGTAAATAAATATCAGAAATGAATCAAACCTCTGAACAAATGGACCAACATCAATCAGAATATACATTCTTCTCAGATGCACATGGGACACATCTATCTCTAAAATAGACTATATACTAACCCACAGAACATGATTAAGTAAAGGCAAAGGAATTGAAATTTTCTCATGCATACTATCTGATCATAGTCCAATGAAATTGGAAAGTAATGACAAAAGAAACCACAAAACTCCACATACACATGGAAATTAAATAATACACTCCTGAATAACCAAGAGGTCACAGATGAAATTAAAGAAGAAATAAAAAAGTATGTACAACCTAATAAAAAATCAGATAAAATATATCAGAAATTATGGGATACAATGAAAGGAGCCAAACAAACATGAATGGCACTTAAGAAAGCCTCTTTATGATCTATTGAAAGGAGTAGTTAATGCTTAAAATATTTTTAAATTTTTTATTCTTTTTTAATAATTTTTAAAACTTTTTAAACCAATTTCACAAGTTTATATCTGGTAACCAGAGCAAATAATTTTAAGATAACATCATGGAGCACAACAAGAACTTTTGGGGCCGGGTAAATGGCTCAGTTGAATAAGCGCTTGCCTGGCAAGCCCAAGGACCTGAGTTCAAACTCTGGTTCTGGGAAAAAAATCCTTTGGGCCGGGGAGATGGCTCAGAGCTGAAGAGATGCCTCAGAGGAATAAGCACTTCGCTGGCAAGTGCAAGGGCCTGAATTCAATCCCTAGTTCCACCAAGAAAAAAATATATATCACTGTTGAATTCTTAGTACTTTGTTTAATGGAATTTTGTATCTTTTTTATTTTTTTCTTTTTAAAATTATATATTCTTTACAAACTATAACTTAAAGCCTCTTTAAATTAAAAATTGTGCTGGGAAAATTGCCTATCCACATGCAGAAGATTGAATCTAGAGACATATCTCTCAACATGTACTAAAATAAAATCAAAAGTTGATCAAAGAACTATGTATTAACACATAAATACTTAATTTGCTAGAAGAAAAAAGAGGCAAAACTCTAGGAGACATAAGCGTAGGCAAGGATTTTGTGAAAATATCCCTAACTGTATAAGAAATAATACAAAAATCAACAAATGGGATTACATCAATTTAAAAAGCTTCTGCTACTGCCTCTTTATACCAGTGGAAACATCAGTATCATAATCTGACAACTTCTATACAAGAAAAGAAACAATCAACAGAGTGAAGACATAAACTACAAAATGGAAAAAAAATCGTTGTCAGCTATTCCTCAGATGACTGTTTAAGATTTATAAACAAGAGAAAAAATTATTCTTCCTGAAAATAAAAGACTCAATTGAAAAATTGCAAGTGAAATGAATAGACACTTCTGAGGAAAAGATAAATATATGAAAGAATGTTCAGCATCTCTGGCTATTAAGGAAATACAGAGATTCTACTTATTCCAGAAAAAATGACTATCATCAAGAAATCAAATTAGAAATGCTGATGAGGCCTCATGGAAAATAAAGAATCCTTCTTCACTGTTGCTACAAATATAAACTGGCACAACCACTGTGGAAATAACATGGAGATCCTTCAAAAAGTAAAACTAGAAATCTCATTTGACCCAGTTATTCCTCCTTTAGATATCTTCCCAAAAGAGTTAAAGAAATCCTATTGCTGAAATACATGCATTCTCAATATCGATATAGAACAATTCCTAATAACTAAGTCTTAGAAGTAGCCCATATATCCATCAACAGATGAGTGGATAAAGTATAGCATTTATATACAGTGCAATACTACTCTGCCATAAAGATAAACAAACTTGAATCATTTGTAGGAAAATGTACACATCTTGAAGCCATAATGTTAGGTTAAATTAGACACACACAAGCAAAAAGACAGTTTCTCTTATATGAGAAACCCAAAATATGAATCAATTAAATAACAAAATAACAGAAATAACAGACCAGCCAGATAGCTCAGTGGATGAAAGTGCCTGCTTAGGCAGGCAAAGGGACTGGGGTGCTGTGCTGGCCCCGCCACTGGGGTGCACTGAGATGGTGATTGAGACCGGGCATGGTGGCATACACCTATAATCCTAGCACTTGGGAGGCTGAAAACAGGAGGATCACTGCAAGTCTGATCTGTGTAGTGAGACCCTGTATATCCTGTACTAAAAATGCAATAAATAAATAAATAACAGAAATAGATTAAAGCAAACAAAAACATAGATAAGAACTCATAAGATGGGGCCAGTGAGATATCTCAGCTGTCTAAAGCACACAGGGAATCATAGTTCAAGCTGGGAGGGCTGAACCATCCAAAAATAAAAAAAATAAAAGAAATAAAGGAAGAACTCATAAATGAATCTGATGCTGAAAAAATAAAAGTGGATGAACAGAAGGGGAGAACAAGAGAACTGAAATGTGTTGTATACCA
Organism: Octodon degus; assembly: GCF_000260255.1. Taxonomy (NCBI): domain Eukaryota; kingdom Metazoa; phylum Chordata; class Mammalia; order Rodentia; family Octodontidae; genus Octodon; species Octodon degus. The sequence continues at coordinate 910,955 of NW_004524679.1, read as the reverse complement.
ATTTCCTATAGTGAACATACTCACTGTGCACTGCAAACATGTACTAATAAAAGTGAAAGAAAAAAATAATGAAAATGAACAAAATAAAGGAAAAATAGTGGGGACCATAGATGACAGGAAGGAGGAGATTGTGAAAAGAATTAAGGTGTATTATGTACATGTACCAACTCCCATAATGAATGTAATGATTGAATTGTAAAACAAGTACTAATAAAAATAAAAATTTAAGAAAACACAGTTCAATGTCATTCATCAGGATATAATTTTCTACCCGTGTTATCTGGCAACGTTTGGTTACATTTTCTGCTGTGTACAACTAGGAGAGCTACTGGCATCTTATAGACTGCAGCTAGAAATGCAGCTATTGATGCACAGGTTACCCCTTACAACAAAGAACTGTAAAATTAAGATGTGAGCAGTGCCAAGCTTTCAAAACTCTGAAACAGTTGAATAAAGGGATTAGTAGGGAGTGTTAATTATCAATAAAGTGTCACAGAAATGAAAGTCATTTAGGAGCTTATGTAGCAGGGTATGCTTCCAAAACTAAGAGTAACTTATATACATAATAGCTAAGGTAATTGTACTTTCCTTTCTGTTAGTTTATTGAAAACAACAGTTTGTATTTGTATTGTTTGATCAATCTTACATGCCTATATCTGATAATCTGAACAACTACTTTGAAGACAACACTGTGCAATATAATAACCATAATTAATTCCCTATGACCTTGTTGGACTTCTGCATCATTTTTCTTATTTGTTACCATCTTTAAAATAAAAAAGAAGAATGTGTTAGTAACTGTGATACCTGGTAGAGTTGGTAGCACAAACAAGATGCAACCACTGTCATAGACATCCACAGAAACAACACAGAGGGGAATATACCTTGGTTCCCCCTCCTCCTGTGTTGCAATCTTCCAATCAGTGCCTCCCAATACTGTCCAAAATAAATAGGAAGTGAATCGACAACAGAGCCTTGGAAATGCAATACTAACAGGTAATCCTCTGACAATATGGTATAGAGCAAGAAAAGAATGAAGAGATATCTAAGTAAATAGGAAAACCAACAGTAAGATAATGGGATCTTCAGAGTAATGCATAGCTACATTTGAATCCTAGTTACATCATTGATTACTAGTTTTGAGACTTGAGAAACCAGCTGACCTCTTCTAAGTCCAATATGATTTACGTATAAAGTAGAATTATCAAAACCTGCATCATGGGATTGATATGAGAGCTGAATGCTACAACACAAAGAACATAGCAAATCACTGACATATGCGTTTTCAATTACTCAATACTCTTCACCCTAAGAATTTTTTTCGTCTTTTTTTAGACAAGGGTCTACAGGGTGTTCAGGGTCTCACTACTAGATCGGACTCGTAGTAATCTGCCTGTTTACAGGTGCCCAAGAGCTGAGACTACAGACGCACCACATCCAGACTCAATTACTGTCTCAGCGCTCCCCGGGGGCAGGGCCAGCACAGCAGGCCTGGGGATCCAACACCCTGTCCCTGAGCCTGCTTGCAGGCACTTTAATCCTGAGCTGTTTAGCTGGCCCATACCCTAAGAATGTATTAAAGAAAAATATTGTTATGATCAGGCTCCTTTGTGCCAGACACAAAGCAGGTACTCAAAAGAACTTGGATTTCTTCTGCACTAACAAATATGTTTTGATTATCTGAGTCTCACTTCCATGCCATCGTTTTGATCTTCTCATTTCTCAGTGATACTTGTCTTAATATACAGCACACTCCATTCTCCAGCAGTGTGGCTTCCAAGGGAGAAGTAAGCTAAATATGTGTGGTTCCTTAAATTCACACGAATTCAAATGTGTTTGCTTTCAAAAGTGAAATAATTGAAATTGCTGCTTCAAGGAGATAATGTATTGTTTCTTTCCAAAAATCATTGAAGTATGGATTTTTCTGAGGTTTTTTTTTGAGTAGCTGTTTTCAGTAAATAATGATTACATTTCATATGGAAAATAGGTACATGTCTGTAACACATCATAATTCTCTTTTTATCCCCTCCCCCTCTCCCTCCCTCCATCTCTTGCTCCTTTTCTCATCTGAGAAACATCTAGCTCCCTAGTTCCTCTTATCTATATTGATCTTCATTTGAATTTTGGATTGTTAATGTAAGAGAACAACGTGATACTGAAGCTTGTACATCGGATCTATTTCACTTAACATAATGGTTTCAAGGTGCATTGATTTTCCTACAAATAACTACTGTTTGTCCTTCTTTATGGAACACTAGCTCTTCGTTGTGCATAAATGCCACATTTTCTTCATATGTGAATGTTTGTAAGACAAAGAAATGATAATTGTTGAAGAGATAGATATATTTACCTTGATTTGGACATTAAACACCACCCATATATAACAAAATACAAGTTAAAAAAAATCAATTGATACTTCCTCAATATGTACAAATTTATATGTCAGTATAAATTTGTTTTTTAAAAAAATAAAATTTTTAAAAAGAGAGGTCATGACAACATATGTTCACTTAAATGGACTACATGGCTATAAATGCCACTCCCAGCTCCTGAGATTCACAGCTGGTAGAAATTTCAAATACACAGGCACTGAAATTTCATAATCTGAAATACCCTAAGCTTCCTTCTTCATATTCAGAATATATCCTTGCATACTGCCTTGTTGGCAGTAGGCAGTAACAGGTGAAATTTCCAGGCTCCTCCTAATTAACAAACTCACTAACATAGAAAATATTTCATATTAATAAACTGTCCCATTTCTTTCATATTCATCCTTTAATTGCTCTAAATTGGTACATAAAGAGCAATATCAAAATGTGGTCTTCTTATGTAAACCTATGGACTAGAAGATTTGGACTAGTGTTTCTATAAATATTTGTTCATCAGTCATACTAAACTTTAAGACCCAACATTATAAACATTCCTCTACTCCACATTCTTGCAGCTCTTCTATTTATTTTCTGTACCATACCACCCTCTAATTACTGCAAATATTTCTGATTCTTCCCATATCTACTCCCAACCATCTGCAAAAGTGTGTTTTATTTATCCTTAGAGTGTGTGGTGCCTAGAATGACCATAGGCTATAGAAGTCACATCAACATATAGTAAATGAAAAACCAAGAATAAATGCAACTACTTGTTCATTAAAATGAAGATTCAATGAGTTGAGACAGTGTATTGAAAGCCCATCACAGAGCCAAAACTCAAAATTTTTGCTTCCTCCAATCTTTGCAATGAGTTTTATTAGATAACTTAAAATGTAAGAAAATCTTTTAATCATACCAAGGTGCCAATATTCCTAGATTCAAAAAGAAATATATTCTTCTTAGTTAATTTTAATTTAAATAACTATAGCAAATGACTTCTTTTCAAGGGATTCTCCATAAACACACCAGACACAGTAATTGTTCTGGTTGGAAGCAAGATGAACTGCAAAGTCAACTTTATGTTTAGGTTTGTATTAATATATTTATAAATATAGGATCATGTAATGCAGCAACCACTGTTGAATTCATATTGCTTTGTTTGGTGAAACCTTGTATCATTTCTATTGCTTTTTTTCTATCACTATTTTGTATTCTTTAAACCGGGGAGATAGCTCAATAGAATAAGTGCCTGCCTAGCAAGTGCACGGTCCTGAGTTCAATCACCATTACCACCAAAAAATAAATAAATAAAATAAAAAATAAAAATGTATAAATATGAATAATCTTTTCACCAATAACTCATCCATCAGCTTCCTAAGTAGAAGGTAAAATATTCTAGCTCTTCAGGATGAAACCAGAGGTGCAACTACTGGACAGAGGAAAATTGACTATGTTCAAGTTCGTAGGTCAAGGTAAAAATAGGAGAGATTTAGGGGAATGTATTTTTACTTTTTTTTTTTTTTGGTAGTACCAGGGATCAAATTCAGTACCTCGTGTTTGCCAGGCAAATACCTATATCACTGAGTTATCTCCCCAGCCCTAGGGAAATGCATTTTTAAAAAGATTGAAAATTATTTCCTTACCCCACGGTACTGGCTTTCATTGAAAATCTGAGGTGGCAAGGGATACCCTGTGGCTGGTCGACTGTTTTCAGGTACATTTTCTCTCATCCACTTCCGATTCTCTTCATTGGCTGCAATATCTTTTTCTTCAAATCCTATTTTGTTGGCTTCTAAGAAACCAAGCACATCTTGCTGTTTCTTCTTAATCTGAGAAGGACCCAAAGAACAAGAAATCATATTGCTGAGCAAATACCTTCTTGTATTTTTTATTTCTCAAACTGAACAAAAGTCAGTGTTTGTGAGCTAGCATAAATGAATGGGTAGGGCTGGGGAGCTAGTTTGACAGTGTAAGTGTCTGCCTAGAAAGTGCAAGTACCTGGGTTCAATCCCCAGTACCACATGCCGTGCTGCCCCCTGCACTGAACCAGCTGCCAAAGCCGGACGTGGTGGCAAATGCCTGTAATCTCAGTGCCGGGGAGGCTGAGACAAGAGGATCACTGTGAGTTGAAGCTGCATAGCAAGACCCTGTACCAAATAAATAAATGAATAGACAATTTTTTTTAATTCAAAAAAAGTGAGGCTGGGGAGATGGCTCAGTAGAATAAGCACTTCCCTGGCAAGTGCAAGGACCTGAGCTCAATCCCCGGTTCCGCAAAAAAAAAAAAAAAAAAAAAGAATAAAATTCAAAAAAGGAAATGAACAGGTAAAAATTTATGGTTCCAAAACAGATATGATTTCTTTATTGTCTTAATGATGTTTCACAGTGGGTTGAAGAACAGCCTGTAAGTCCTTTCTATCATTTTTTACTGAAAACACCCATGTCTAGTAATGGTGAAGCAAGATCAGCTGATGCATACAATAACAAAAAGAAATGTACTAAATCAAAAGCATATGAAGAAGTTATGATGATTTATTAGCCTCAGTTTCAGCCCTTGTTCAAAGTCTTTCTAAATAGCTTACCATCTTAACAAGCAGCTTATAGTCGTCAGAAAAGAATTTGTGCTTCAAAACAGCACAAAACTCAAAAGCTATTCAAGACTCAGTTTTCACTGTTGAGAACAGAAACTGAATGAGGAGGCAAAGATTGCCTGCGTACTCAACTTGGAACACATCTGCACCACTCATTAGTCCTTAATAAGTGATGTTAAAATAAGTTATAATGTGCATGCACTATGTTTCTTCCTAGATTACTATTATTTGAGGGAGATAGCTTTGAAAATATTAAAGTTGATATGATTTTTCTTTTCATATGTATGTGTTTGAAAAGCTGAGTTCCCACATCTATATGTAGTAATTTGCCCATATTTAAACTATTATTTCATATTTCTGAGCTGGAAAGAGCAATCAGCAAGCAAGTGTATTCATGAAGTTATAGTAAAAGGACATACTAGACAGTAGTATCAAAACATAAATAAAGAAGCAGGCCTACCAATGTGAATCAAAATTCAAAAGTTGAAAATCACAGTCAAGACCCATATAGAAGGGCCGGGGAGATGGCTCAGCAGAATGAGCACTTCCCTGGCAAGTGCAAGAGCCTGAGTTCAATCCCTGGTTCCGCAAAAAAAAAAAAAAAAAAAAAAAGACAAAAAAAGACCCTTATAGATTTACACTTCCAATCCTCCAATACACACATGTACACACATGTACTGTTATAGTTTGTATGTAGATGTTCTCCCCAAGCCTCACGCAGTCACTGGTAGGGATTTTCGGAGGTGGCTAGATTTAAGGTATGTGATACTGGGATTAAGTGTGTGATACTGTAATTAAGGGTGTGTACCACCCAAACATCAAGTACTATAAGGAATAGCCTGCTGTTTTGCTCCTTTCTGACTGCCTGCTTTTCTATAGAATGACTGTTTCTCCTTTGCAATGCCCCTCTGCTGTGCCACCCTGTGAGAGATCCAGCCAACTACGGACTGAAACCTCTACAAACTGTAAGCCAAAATAAACCTTTCCTCCTTTAGTTTTGAGCATTGGGCATTGGATATTTTGTCTCTGCAATAAAAAAGTAACTAAGACATATACAGAGGTTGTATTGTTTCCAAGTTGTTTATATCTGTGGGTAAAAATTCTCATACTCATCACATAATCCCAAGAAAACAGTCTCAATTTCTTCCAACACAAAGGAATTTCTAAGAGCTATTTAGGTCAGAGAACTGAATGTCCTTTAAACATTAGTTATAATCAAGCATAACTGGCTACAGGACAATTTTTGAAAGGGAATACTATTTCCTCATTACCATATAACATTAAACTTTATTCCCCAAATGTAAGATATTTTCTTCAGAACTCTGAAGAAAGTAAATATAAAACTCAATGCATAGGAGTTTCTAATGCAATTGCTAAAAGATCTTATTAAATCAGTGATTTTAAACCTTTATAACAGAGTTAGGTCAATGTGAAGTGTGGCAAGTAATTTGTTAAGCATTAACACATTTAGAAATCTGAGTAGGTATACAGATACTCCATTAACATGGAACTTTTGGGAACTCAGTATTCCAACAGATTTTTTTAAGTGAATGAGGAGTTAGCAAGTTTAATATGCCCAAAAATTGCACATGATCTTGGGAGAATATCATCTGTTACATATGTGTGAACAAAGGGCAGAAAACCTTTGTAAGAAAAGGCATGTTGCAGTCCTTTCCACATTATTGAATGCAAGGTTTGTTACGTTGAGCTAAAATGCCCTGGACTGGTATCACTGGGCATGATAGTGTAGTTTTACTGATAACCTTTACCCTCCAGCCTTTAGATCTGGAACCCAAGTATTTTTCCCATGCTCTGAGATCTGCCTGAGAAGCACATGCTTCCCAGAGTTCTCTACATCTGTATAAGACTATTGGTTATAATACTATTTTTCTAACATGTTCTGTTAGGTCAATCACAGTATCTGTTACATCAATCAGAGATATTGCTCAGCTTTGGATATTCAGGAAATATTAAAAAAGTGATTTTTAGTTTAACCATATTTGTAAGCCCCAAACTTAGTGTATTAACTTTATCTCAAAGACACAACATTTTATATATAGTTATTGCTCGACTTATATGTCTTCAGACAAATATTCTCTATAATGCACACTGACAAGAGACATCTGATATTAATTGCTCATTTTCCCTTCTGGAACTTAATGAGAAACAACACAATGAACAGATGTAACTGAAAACATTAAAAAATAAATAAGAAATACATATCATAATTCCTTGTTCACTAAGGAATACAATTTTAAATTCCTACAGAAACGAAGTTGAAAATTACTGGTAACTTTTTTGGAACACAAATTAATTTGCATGCCAACAATGCCAGTGTATGGGACTCTAACTCAGTTATTTTTAAAGAGCAGACCACACCCACTATCCTTTTTTGGGGGGCCAGCTCAGCCCATCCTGAGGGTGGGTTGACAAGGAATGTTGTGCCCAGGATTGAACTGTGGTCCCCTGTGCCTGGCTAAGCTTGTGTAAGCAGGTGTTTTAGGCCAATGAGCTATCTCCCTGGCCCCACACCCCCTATGTTGAACCAAAGAATAACAAATCATTTCTGCACTCACATCAAAAGTTTGAGACTCAAGGTATTCTTTGCACCAAAGATAGAAAGTACACATACTGAACAAATGTTGCCTGGAATGAAAGCTTGTGTGTCATGGCAAAAGTCGAGTCTGCTTTTTTATAAAGGAGATTAACATTATTCCTGCTTCAAAAGGTGCTAACATGAATATTCCAAAATTAAAGGGAGAACAAAACCTGACTAATGATACTTCAAATGGAAAAACACAAGATCATCGTGAAATAAAAGTGTCAATCTATGCAATTAATCAAGGAGAGGGTTTTGTTTTATTTCATAGTCAACTTTTGTCACATTTTTTTACTGACATGCTAATGAACACTAATAGAAGTTATGACTACAAGGTGCTAAAATCTAAAAGACAATCTGAAATTATTTTTAGCATTATTTAGCAGTATTTCTGGGGAGCGTTTTTATTAGCGGCGAGCTCACAAGCCTTTGGTGGAGTGTGGGAAGGACCATGTGTGGGTGCTGAATTCTGCAATGTTTGAAGGTCAGATGGGAGGAGGGATCCCATACAGGCACACAACCTGATGATATTTGGGAGAGCTGTGCAAGGGTACCTACTCTGGCACAGCTCAGATCTTTTCTCCATTCCTGAATCACACTGGGCACAGCCCCTGCATATACCTGAGGTTCTCACTGCCCTCAAGACTCCTCAATACCTGGTTTGAGTTTTCTAGGCAGGAGCATGCCCTTTATTTCTCTCTGTCCCTAAAGCTCACTAGTCTTAATTCAGTCACTGCCCTCTGAGTGATTTCTCTGACTTACACTTTCCTTTCCTTACAGCTCTGATCTGAGGAGGCTCTCTCTTTTATATATCTTCCTGATTGGACTCTGTCTTCTAGTGGGAAGAGGGTTAGAACAAGTACACACTGGGAGGTGCCTACTAGACTCAGTGGCAATCGCGGCTTGGCAGCTGCTGGTACACTTATCTTCTTCCCTCAAAGGGTTAGAGCTTTTCCCAAAATGGAAAGTTCACCAGGCCCAGACTGCAGGCAATGCTAGGATTAAGAGGTGACTCTGGCTCTTTTTTTAAACACCTCTGATACTGGAAGTAGTCTGTTGAGCTACACCTTTGAATTGCCTTACTGTGTTTGGGTTTTGTTTATCTCCACCCTGCTCCGTATCCTAGCACCTGCAGCTCTTGGTGAGCATCTTCCAAGTGTCTCCTGAGTCCTGCTGTCTCTAGACCAAAATGAGTGTTCTCTCTTTCATGCACATTTTCAAATGAGTACTTAAACCGCCAACTTCCTATTGCTAAACTTAAGGGCACACACAACCATAGGAAAAAGCACTTGTCTGAATATCAAATGCCTTAGACAGAACATGGAGCAGGCATTTTCCATCAATTGTTAGTATGCTAAATTTTAAGTCCATCTAGAATGTGAAAAAAAATAAAAAATAAAAAAATACAAATAAACATTTAAAAATTTTTACACCAAAATTTAGAAATCTAACCATTAGCAGGACATTTTTTTCTGTTTGTTGTTCTCATTTATTGCCCTTTTTTTAAACAAACATTTACTTGAGAGAGTATAGCAGTAATTGAAATATATATTATATATATATATATATATATGTACATACAAAATAGCATAGATATACAGCTACTTTCTCTTAGTTCAATAAGAAAGTTTTGAACTAATAGTGTTTAGACAAGATATCATGTCTTCATTTTGTCCTCTTAATAACTACTATGAAGACAACAACATGCAATGTATTAATTATTGTAACTGTCCTACTAACCTTTTTTGAAACTGTCTCATTGCTACTTCTTTCTCAATAAAATTTATTAAAAAATTTTAAAAAGAGAAAAAAGGAAAAGGGACTTGTTTTTACCTTGTCTGTTTTACAATATTCTCAAAAGTGGTTTTCAATCATGTAAAACCTGTAATTCATGTTTCTTTACTAACAAGTTTGAGTTCAGAGGACTATTAAGAATTTTCCTATTCATCTCTTCCCCCCTCTCCTGGCTCCCTTGAAGTTATTCTAATATGCCAAATTATGGTAGCATGAGAACATAATTGCTAATTCTACTACTCTAAAAAGAATTTTTAAAAAGCTCTGCCATTGTTGCTATTCAGTTACACATCTGCCATAATTATATCAGCAGGACCACTTCTAAAGTGATAATAAAACCTTCCTAACTTCAAAAATAGGCTCTCCTATGAAAAAAAACAGAACGTTAATGTTTCTTCTTTTTCAAAAAAAAAAAAAAAAAAAAAAGGCTGTGTCAATAAGGTGACCACAATAAAGTAAGTATTGTTCATGCCAGATTCCGGGTTTCAAAGGCCATTCTTAACTATGATATATCAGTTCTAAATTACCTCACTCAACTAGTCTTTTGTTACATGAAAATAACCTGTCCATATATTTTTCCAGAGTCATAAAACATTTAGTCTAACTATGATTTCTTTACAAGTGGCTTAATCTGGAGATCTAGGGAGCTGTAAAGAACACTGTGAGTATAATCCTACCCAAAAACACAGTTCTTCTCTTGATGCCCGAAAAAGTACAACTACTGATTCACTACTTTGATCTCCACATAAATAGTAAATATGTTGTGTAGATATTTAGAGAAAGAAGCAGGTAAGAAAAACAATGAAGTAGAATAAGCACATCTCCGGCAAGTGCAAGGGCCTGAGTTGAATCCCCAGTTCTGAAAAAAAAAAGAAAAAAAAGAATTAAGGCTCTTGGTAGGCTTTAGGATTTTACCTAGAGTTGTCCCTGCTTGTATTCTATAAGAAGATAAAAGCATATGATAAAGAGACAAGGACAGATTCCCCCATGTTATCACAAGACAAAATTTCCAACCTTATCATGTTAGTGTTGAATTAAGCTTTGCACAGAGTAATGGTGTGGAAGGAAATTCAAATTTATCCTTTATGGCAGAGTAATACACCACCATGAGTAAGTAGCACCTTTTCTACATCCATTCATTGGTTCATGGACATATAGATCACTTTCAAGATTTAGTTATTATGACTTGTGGTCCTATAAGCATGGGTATTCATGTGACAACTAATACAATAAATTGGTCAAGAAGATTGCTAGAACTTGAGTCATTTCTAGGAAAAATTGATGAACATTGAAACCACAATGTTAAGTGAACTAAATAAAACCCACAAGAGTAAGTAGCACATATTTATCTTACACAAGAAACCTAAAACATAATTTGAAGAGAAAAATATAAGGTAACAGGTAACAGGAGACATCTTTTATAAAGGTGAACCAACCAAGATAAGAGGGAAAGAGGAAAGGGACGAATAATGAATTAAAATATTCAATTTTTATATATCAACATCGCATGATCAGTGTAAATACAACGTACTGCAACAACCAGCAATAAAACAAACCCAAAATAGCTCTACGGATTGGCTCAAGAGTCAAAATAAGTCTGCCGCCTAGGCACAAGATGGCTGCTGTGCAGGTGTCAGAAAGCAGACACCTTCACGTTTGTGCTGGGATGGTAGCATCTAGATTAAATCCCAAGCAATGGTCCCAGTTTTGTATTATCATGTGTGTGAGACGGGGCAAAGGGGTGCCGATGCCTGATGCCTGAGATGAGGAGGGCATCCCTCGGCTGGCAGTCTGCTATACTCGCCTCCCAGAAGCCTTAGGAAGGCAGAAGATACCTATCATGTCTCCGCTGGAATCCAGAGCAGTAATCAAAATGGTTCTGCATAGGGCCCCTCCCATGACCATGGTCAGGAAAGAATGTCCCAGTGTCTTCATGAAAGGGACATCTGGCCCAGGCACTCATAGGTGAGACCCCTGCCTGAACTGGGTCCTGGTGGCCCTAGGTGTGCTCAGGGCTGAGGGTGGTGGATGAAGCAGGAGAGGGCCTGGGAGGAGGTGATGACTGGATATTTGCATGTTTATTTGCTTGCTTGTTGTCTGTTTGCTTGAGAAGAATTCAAACTCCATCTCTGCAGTGTGGTTGTAATGTTAAGAAATTTAAAAGTGCTTCAGGAAGAAGAGTTTAGAAGTTGGAGTAAGCTGGTTTAGTATGATGGTTTAAATGTTAAATGACGGACCCGTCAGGACCCAGCCCAGGCCTGACGTGTGAGTGAGACCTTCCACCATGCTCTTGGGACCCCTCTGGACCTGGCCCAGGCCGGGTGTGTATGTGAGACAGCTTCTGCTCCGCTGCACCTGCTAGACCCCTCCAGACCAAGTACAGGCCAGGTGTGTGTGTGAGAACTTCCACCATGCTCTCAGGACCCATTTGGACCCACCCCCCCAAAAAAAGAATATATATTATATATATTATATATATTATATACATTATATATATATACAAATATGTATATACAAAATAGGAGAGATATACAGCTACTTTCTCTTAGTTCAATGAGAAGAAAATTTGTACTAATAAGTATTTAGACAAGGTATCATGTCTGCATCTTTTACTATGAATAACTACTCCGAAGACAATATGCAATGTATTAATTATTGTAACTGTCCTACTAACCTGTTTTGAAACTGTCTCATTGCTATTTCTTTCCCAATAAAATTAATTTTAAAAAATAAAAGTTAACTGAGTAGAAAGCTAGTCGGATATTTTCTCAGAGAAAGTTCTATTCTGCTGGTAGGCTGGACAATGATGACTGGTGGTGTACATTTTCCATGAATTTAATAAGTCAAATCTCCAATCCTAAATAGCTCAGTAGAGTAAAAGCTTGCCTGGCAAGTGCAAGGTTCGGAGTTTAATCCCCGGAACCATAATAAATAAATAAATAAATAATCTCCAGGCCCAAAGTTATGAAACAAAGCCTGCTTAAATGCAGATGAAGTACAGTCAATAGTGACATTTTCTGTACTGCTTGACCCTGGGTAAACAGTTTCCTTATTGCAACTTAAAAAGTGTGCAAGGGGCCTCCCAAGGGGAAAGCTTGAAGCTTGACAGAATGATCTCTCAGGAAGGGTTAGCAGCACCTCTTCATTCCTCCTCCTCTTCCCCATGTACCTAGAAACTGGCCTGTACTTAGTATTTACAGCCTCTTAAGCTTGAGGCCAAGGTTGTTTCCTTAGCTTGCAACCAGACTTCCTAACCCACATTCTTCCAAGGTATGGCTGGCTCCCTTATAAAGCCACCACTGACAGGGTGATCTCATCTCTCATCTGTCTTCTTGACACCATTCAGGGCTCTCCAATTACCTGTTTACCGTGAGTACTGCTAACCACTCAACTCTTACCCTCTCCCACTTTCCATTCAAGCCTCTCTACCTTCTGTGACTCCATTCACCAAGTGTTCTTGTCTCTGGGCCTAACATGGTTAGACCTGTGGAAGACGCTTCCCCCAGTTGTTCAACAGAGATGTAGTTTCCTTGGTAAACAGTCCCTAAACAGAAGAGGGATATAGTGCTTTCTCCTGTGTTCACCTAGTATCTTAAACTATACTTTTATGACTCTTTTAACTTTGTCCCTTCTTACAATGCCTGGTAGTAAGGCAGGATTCACCATAAAAGTATAAGGTTCATGAGAGCAAGAACCTATTTGGTTATGTGAGGCATCCAGCACAGAGTAGGAGCCTGACATGAATGTGTTCAGTAAATGAAGGAATAAATGAGCAAACACTACTGAGGGCCTTAACCAGAAGCAACAGTAGCAAAAACAAAAAAGGAGAACTCCAGTTACGTGGGAAATGTGCAATCTGTGAGAGAGTAAAGGGAAAGAAGTCCAGAACCATGCTCACATGTGGAGCTTGGCTGGTCAAGTGGTGACATTCATGGAGGGGAATGATCATGATGGAGGAGGTAGGACAAAGTGAGGGAAAGATGATGAATTCCCTGTGGGCCATGTTGAATCTGAGGTGCTTATGGGATGTATCTAATCCTCAAAGGAAAGATTAGAGCTGACACCAAGAGTTGGTAAATACATTTTAGAAAAACCTAGAAGTAAGGAGCAGGTTAAATCTAGAACTAAGAATGGCAACATAGTCACTGAGTAGGTTGCCTATTGAGGCAACAGAAAAGTTGTCAGACAGCTCTGCAGAGAACCAGAGGTTTAGAAGACTCCCCACAAAGGAGAGTTTCAAGAAGCTTTGATTAGTGGTATCATGCCAGCAGGAAGGTGCAGCGGGCAACCAGCAAAAGTGACACTTGGGGTGTTGATGACAGAGCAGGGAGTTGAGTGATTTGGTGGGAATGAGCCAAGTTCAGTTGCAATCAGGGGTGAGGCAAAGATGATAGGACCATGAAAGAGCTATGGAGAGAAGGGATCACATGAAACACTGGTGGGACATATGAGGTGACTGAGAAGCACAAGGGCCATTTCTAGACATTTAGCAGGTGCATTTGGATTTATAGGATGGGATCATGCACAAAAAACCAGAGAAGGACCTCAATTTGCGGGAAGATCAGAAATGGGGAGGTCAATTTTGCATGTATTAGGGTTTAAGAACATCCAGCTAGATCAAGGCACACACAGCCAGGTATATATGAGGTCTCCTTGGAGGGGCTTTGCAACAAAGACAGAAGAAAAGAGATGGGTCCAGAGATGGCCATGCTGGTCACCCTTGGGGGCAGCCTCCAAGCTGACCAAGATGTTAGCCTGCTGGGTTCATCACTTGTCCTAGGTGATGGAGCAAACCCCCTCGCCCTGGCCCCGGTAAGCTCCTCAGAACTTTAAGGGCAGCTCTGCACCTGAAGAGTTGTTTCACTTTGAAAGCTTGGTTAAGGATATGTGTCTTAAAAGAACACAAATGAGTTTTTAAAAGAAGAAGACATTTTGAAAATAAAATAGTGCTTCCAATATTCAAATTATAGAATGTGGAAATACCAGTGCATCATCCATGTATTACAGAACCACGTTTATTTTTGGAGGATGGTCGTGTTTTACTCCCTAAATCCAATACTGGTTTCTGCTCAGAGTCACTAGCACTAATTGGTAGTAAATACCTGTATGCCAATCTCCATTGACTTAACTTTCTTTATTATTTTTAATTTTCTTAGTGAATATGTAGGGAGAATTTTATTGATACTTAGTTCTGCTAAATAAATTTTGTAGATTGGGTAAGAGTAAAAAAATAAAAAATAAATGAAAGGGAAAAGACATGGAAGGAGAATGATTAATAATATGAAGTCCTCTCTCCGTACTTTATCCCCTCTCTCTGACTTCCTGTAGTCTGTGTTATGTAGTTAAACTTTAACATGTTCACAACAGAACCATAATTTGTATGTTTTGCTGCTTGGTGGCCTAAATCATTGGTGGCATCTGCAAGTCTGTCCTATCTGGTGGATATTTTTCTATTGGTAAAGAATTCAAACAAGAACTTGCTGCTACCCTGCGCCGGCAAGACCTGCAGGTACAAGCCCAGGTGCAGCATGGGTGAGACCCTCTTTCACCCCCTTGGAGCCCCCACCACCACTCCGAAGCACCCAACCCCAACCCGCCCGCCAAGTAAGAATTTCTGCCGCGTTCTGGGGACTCCCAGACCCAGTCCTAGCCCAGGCCCAGTGAGTGTGTGGGAGAGCTTCCTGCTACCCTGTGCCGGCCGAATCTACTGATCCCAGCCCAGGCACATCGTAGGTGAGACCCACTTCCACCCCCTTGGGATCCCCCAACGAATGCGCAGCACCCCACGACCCCACCCACCCAGTGAAAATTTCTGCCACGTTCTGGGGACCCCCAGATCCAGTCCTAGCCCAAGCCCAGTAAGTGTGTGGGACAGTTTCCTGTAACCCTGGGCCCGCAGGACCTGCAGGACCAAGCCCAGGTGCAGCATGGGTGAGACCCTCTTCTGCTCTCTTGGGTCCCCTACCAGCACTCCGCAGCACCTCCCCCATCCAGCCCGCCAAGTGAGAATTTATTTTCTTTGTAATTTTTTAAAAGACCAGAAAAAAATTAAGGTTTATTAAAAGCAAACATTACTATTCAATTATTTGTCCAATCTTGCTTTCTGTTAATCTGAACAACATACTTGATGATAAAAATAGGTAATATAACAACCATTTTTAATTTTCTATTGTTTTTAAAATCTGTAACATATGTATTGTTGTATGTTATCCTTTTTCTTTGTTTCTATGTTTTTATGCTTTTGTTTTTATTTTTTTCCACAATTTCATTGAGAAACAAATAGCAATGAGACAGTTTCAAACTCAATTGGTAGGACAGTTTCAATAATTAACACACTGCATACATTCTTCCTAGTTGTTAATTGATGTACAATATGCGAACATGATATCCTACTTACAAACACTATTAGAAAAAAACCCTCTATTCATTAAGATAATGTAACTATATAACCATCCTAACCATTTTGAAAACTCAGATACAAAATGGACATTCATTTGTATCCCCTTTTTTTGTTAAGTTCCATTATTTGAATATTATAGGTGTGTTAACTCAGAAAATATTCTACAAGAGTCCAGTAGTCCATAATACTATTGGGTCTTCCGCTTCACTGACAATGTCAGAAATTGTTGACCTGAGTCACCTACAGCTCAAATTACAGCATGGCTCTACTTCTTATACTTCATTTTTATACTTTTCTGCTGGATGGTTAAGACCAAGATAAAGCAGGACCTATGCAACAAGAGTTGTAGCTTTTGGGTCTGATAAGGTCAGTGAAATCCCCTCAGGATTTATCCTGAGATCCTGTACCTCAGATTGTAGAACCTTTGTCAGTGTCAGCCATGTGGATGAGTCACGGCCATTGCTTGGCCAATGTGCTCAAAGGAACCCTTCTCCACTGCTGGTGGGATTTTAGACTGGTGCAACCGTTATGGAAATCAGTCTGGAGACTCCTTAGAAAAAATGTACTGGAAATCCCATTTACACTAGCTATTCCTCTACTGGGAATTTTCCCAGAGGATCTGAAAACATCATATCATAGGGATATATGTGTGCCTATGTTTATAGCAGCTAAATTTGTGATAGCCAAATGATGGAAACAACCAAGATGCCTATCACCTGAGGAATGGTTGAAAAAGATGTGGTATTTTTACACAATGGAGTATTACTCAGCTGTAAAGAATGGTAAGCTCAAAGCCTTTATATTGAAGTGGATGCCACTTGAAGATATATTCATAAGTGAAATAAATCAGACACACATGTGTAAATATCATATAGTTTCCCTAGTATAAGAACTCAAAAGAAGAAATACAAATAGAAAGGTATAATACAAGTAAAAGGAAAGCAGGAACTTGAGGACTAATTAAGAGAGGGGAAGGAGTAGAGCTAGGGAACATGAGAATGACAAGCCATCCAGTTATATGTAGAAGATGGGCAAGTGAGAATTTCTGGTGTTTTCTGGGGAAGCCCAGATCCACTCCTACCCAGGCCCAGAGAGTGTGTAGGAGAGCTTCCTGTTACCCTGTGCAAGCTGGACCCGCAGGTCCAAGCCCAGGCACAGCATGGGTGAAACCACCTTCCACCCCTTTGGGACCCCACACCACTCTGCAGTTCCCCCCCGGTCGTCCAGTGAGAATTCCTACTGCTCTCTGGGGACCCCCAGATGCAGCTCCAGCCCAGGCCCAGTGAGAGTGTGTGAGAGCTTCCTCTCCCGCTTACTCCACTCTGTCCACTAAGACTCAGCTCAGTCCAAGACTACACGCTGGAGATGAAACCCTACAGCTGCAATCCCTGAAGAGAGTAGGGGACAAAGCCACCCAGCTAATCCAGCAGAACATCTTACCAGAGAGACACAACAAGATTACTCCCAAGGATGGCAGCAGGAAGGGGCTGAGCATGACAGCCAGACCCAACCCAGGCACAGCTGGATAAATCCAAACACTGTAGATCTTCACGTGAATTTCAGTAGGTGCTAGGGTTATAACTGCACAAAAGCTCTACAATAAAGGTCAGAAGGCAGTGCTACACAAAATGCCAATGACAAAGAGCAAAATGCAATGTCAGACCACAATCCCACCCATAACAAGTGCAGAGGACACTAACACAGAACAAATTGGAAAGCACACGGCTGAAATCAATGAATCAACAGCTTATGAAATAAAGAAACAACTGCAGAAAGGTATAGAGGAACTCAGATTGGAAATAAAAAAAGAAATCACTGAATTAATAAAATCTGCAGTAAAGAATCAAACGCAGAAACATAAGGAGAAAACCCAGTACCCACACAGAACAACTGCAGAGGACACTAGCTCAGCTCAAATGTATGAAATAATAGCATCGATAGTAAAAAAGCAACAGCAGAAAGTTACAGAGGAACTCAAAGCAGAATTCTTTTCTATAATAAAAAAAAGAATTCTCTGAACTCAGAGCATCTGAAGTAAAGAATTAACTACAGAAACATAGGGAGGAAACCCAATCTGAAGAAAGCACTACAGTAAAATAAATAATAACTGCTTCTAAAGAAGACATTGATTAAAAAAAAGTAGAAGAGATGAGAAAAATGATGAATTCTTTGAATGAGTACCAGAAAAAAAGAATAGATAGCATGAAGCAGAATCAAGGAGATAAAGAGGAACTTCAAATCTTAGGCACAAGCTTACAAAATGGTTCAAGTGAAATGAAGACAGAGTATCAAGATGCTGGACCAGCTAATGAAAATTTAAGAAAAGATCTCTTAAAAACAACGATGAAGGAAAAAATAATTCATCACTTGCAAGACGATGCAAGGATGAGCAATGTGAGACTAATAGGTATCAATGAGAAAGAAGGAGTCAATAAAAATGACATTAAGAAAACATGGGCAGAAGTAATAGCAGAAAACTTCCCAAATATGAGGAAAGAATCTGACATTCAGGTAACTGAAGCATACAGAACACCAAGGAACCTCAACCCAATGAAAAACACACCGAGACATGTAATAGTCAAGATCCCAGAAATTCATCTCAAGAATAATGCACTGAAAGCTGCTAAAGAAAAGAAACAGAACACATTCAAAGGAAAACCCATCAGAATTACGGCTGACTTCCCTTCACAAACCATGAAGGCAAGAAGAGCATGGAGCAGAGTACTTCAAGTAACCTATGAAAACAAATTTCAGCCCAGACTACTATAATCTGCAAAACTCTCCTTCAAGTTTGATGGAGAAGTAAAATACTTCCATGAAAAAGAACAACTAAACAATTCCATGATGACAAAGCCAACACCACACAGGATCCTGAAAGATGTTCTAGAGAGGGACCAAAATGAGGAGAACTCCATGAATGAGATCAGATGCAACCAACTAAAAAGGGCAAACAAATTAAACACAGAAGAAAAATGAGTAAATGACAACAGGTAGATAACATGTCAATAATAAGTAAATACATCTCAATTCTAATCATCAATTTAAATGGACTCAATTCACCAATTAAGACATAGACTGGGACAGTGGATAAGGAAACAAAATCCAACAATATGCTGTATACAAGAAACACATTTAAAGCATAAAGATATACACAGAATAAAAGTCAAAGGATGGAAAACAACACTACCTTCCTCAGCACCTCACAAAAAAGCAGTGGTAGCAATCATATCCTCAGACAGACTCAACCTCAAACCAAGAATGATCAAGTGAAGTAAAGAAGGCCACTATATACTGATTAGGGGAAAAATTCAAGAGGAAGAGGTAAGACTCATAAATATGCATGCACCAAACACAGGAGCACCAAACTATATAAAGTAAATCTTAATGGACATGAAAAATCTAATATCCAATACCACAAGCTTAACAGGAGACCTTAACACACCCTTTTCCCAAAAAGATAGGTCAACCACACAAGAACTTAGCAATGAAATAAAAGAACTGAGCCAGAACTTAAAACAAATGGACTTGGACTTATACAGAGTGTTGCACCCAAACACAGCTGAATACACATTTTTCTCAGCTGCACATGGGTCATTTTCTAAAATAGACCACATACTGGTCCATAGGTCAT
>NW_004524679.1:887964-889895 GCF_000260255.1 Octodon degus | reverse complement strand
TCAATAACATTGCTCTACACAGATAACAAACACACTGAGAGGGAGATTATAAAACCAATACCTTTTACATTACCACCGAAGAAAATGTAATACTTTGGAATTAACCTAATTAAAGACATCAAAGATCTTTTCAACCAAAATTACAGTACTCTTCAAAAAGTGATCATAGAGGATTTCAGAAAATGGAAAGATATTTCATGCTCCTGGATAGGAAGAACCAACATTGTGAAGAGGGCCATATTCCCAAAATTGCTGTACAGATTTAGTGCAATCCTTATCCAACTACCACCAACATACCTCACAGAGGTAGAGAAATCATTCCTAAAATTTATTTGCAACCAGAAAAGACCTAGAATAGCAAAGGCAATCCTGGGCAATAAAGACAAGGCAGGAGGCATTACAATTCCTGACTTGAAATTATAGTACAAGGCTACTGTGATAAAATCAGCATGGTACTGGCAACAAAATAGACCTGAGAATCAATGGAAGAGATTAGAAGATGCTGAAGCCCCTAAGAACACACTCAGTCACCTTATCTTTGACAAAGGGGCCAAACATACTCACTGGAAGAAAGATAGCCTCTTTAACAAATGATGATGGAAAACTGGCTCTCTACATGCCGAAAAATGAAACTTGACTAAGTTAAAGTCAAAATGCACGAAGCTAAAGTCAAAATGCATTAAAGATCTAAACATTAAATCAGAAACAATAAATCTCCTGGAAGAGAAAGTAGTAGGAACTCTTGAAGACATAGGGGTAGGGAAAGAGTTCATGAACAAAAATCAAATCACATGGGAAACACTTGAAAGAATTAACAAGTGGGACCTGCTCTTATTGAGAAGCTTTTGCATGTCAAAAGAAATTACCAAAAAAGTGAAAAGACAACCCACAAAGTTGGAAAAAAATCATGACAAATAAGTACTCAGACAAAGGTCTGTTCTCTACAATTTATATAGAACTAAAAAACACTAGGGCCCCAAAATTTAAAAACCTAGTCCAGAAATGGGCATCGGAGATGGACGCAAACTAATCAGAGGATGATTGAAGAAGCAAATAAATACATGAAAACATGCTCCACATCGCTAGCCATCTGTGAAATGCAAATTAAAACAACACTGAGATATCATCTCACCCCAGAAAGAATGTCTATCATAAAGAAATCACCCAACAACAAATGTTAGAGAGGCTGTGGGGAAAAAGGAACCCTTCTCCACTGCTGGTGGGAACGTAGACTGGTGCAACCATTATGGAAATCAGTGTGGAGACTCCTTAGAAAACTTGGACTAGAAATCCCATTTAAACCAGCTATCTCTTTACTGGGAATCTTCCCAGAGTATCTGAAACATCATATCATAGTGATATATGTGTCCCTATGTTTATAGCAGCACAATTTGTGATAGTCATATATTGGAAATAACCAAGATGCCCATCACTTGAGGAATGGATGAAAAAGATGTGGTATTTTTATACAATGGAGTATTACTCACTATAAAGAATGATAACCTGGAAGCCTTTTATATTGAAGTGGATGCCACTTGAAGATATACTCATAAGTGAAATAATCCAGACGCAAATGAGTAAATATCGTATAGTTTCCCTAGTATAAGAACTCAAAAGAAGAAATACAAATAGAAAGGTATAACACAAGTAAATGGAAAGCAAAAACTTGAGAACTAGACAATGAAAATACAGCAATGTGAGGAGCTAGGAAACATGAAAGTTGCAAGCCATACAGTTTTATGTAGAGGATGTGTAAGGCAATGATCCTGAGAATCTTCAGATGATTTTTTTTTCTAGCAGTTAATTGGAATGATTCTCACCCTGACTAATTATATATACAGACCCCTTGAACTAAGCAACTGCACTGAAGATGGCAATTTATAATAGGAGGTTCATGCTTGGAGTGCCTGTCATTCTGGTCTTCTGAATAC
>NW_004524679.1:872548-887627 GCF_000260255.1 Octodon degus | reverse complement strand
GATGAAAAATACCTGTTCCATGTTATGCCTAAGATGTTTGATATTCATAGAGATAGTGAGGTTAAGATTCACAGGCTAGGGGGCTGGTGAGATGGCTCAGTGGTCTAAAGCACCTACTTAGAACAAGCTTAGCAAAGCATAGGGATCGCGGTTCAATCCCCCGACACCACATGCCAGCTAGCCCCCACCCCCTGGTGGGTTGAGCTGGCCACACACACACACACACACACACACACACACACAAATAAATAAAAAATTAAAAAAAAAAGATTAACAGCCTAGCTTGTATGGTAATAACAATAATCTTCTCTTCTGGAGGGTTAACAACCTGTTTTCACACCAAAATTAGAGAAAAGAGGGCCACAAGGAAAGCCAACATTTTGGCCCTAGCCTTCCAAGGTCAATTAAGAATCAGGACATATGAGATCTTGTACTGTAAAGTCATGTAACTCAGTAGTGTCCCAAATTTTCTGTTCAAGGTGATTAAGGGGCCAAGAAGAAAAGGATCGATGTTGTAGAGTGTGCCTAAGGAGAGTCACATGGAGAGAACACATTCTCTCAGGCTTTCAGAGAGAGCACATTGGGCAAGCAATGGCCGTGACTCATCCACATGGCTGACACTAACAAAGGATCTACAATCTGAGGTACAGGATCTCAAGACAAATCCTGAGGGAATTTCACTGACCTTGTCAGACCTATAAGCTACAACTCTTGTTGCACAGGTCTTGCTTTATCCTGGTCTTAACCATCCAGCAGAAAAGTATAAAAACGAAGTGTAATAGGTAAAGCCGTGTTGTTTTGTTCAGCAGTAGGGGACTCAGGTCTACAATTTCTGACACTTCCAGTCAAAAGGAGGACCCAATAGTATTATGGACTCCTGGACTCTTAGAATATTTTGCTGAGTTAACACACCTATAATATACAAAAGACGAAGCTAAACTAAAATGGGGATACACATGAATGTTCATTTTGTATCTGTGTATTCAAAATGATTAGGATAAATATATAATTACATTCTCTTAATGAATAGAGGGATTTGTTCTAATAGTGTTTGTAAGTAGGATATCATGTCTGCATCTTGTACACCAAATAACCACTAGGAAGAGAGTATGCAATATGTTAATTATTGAAACTGTCATTCCAATTTGATTTGAAACTGTCTCATTGCTATTTGTCTCTCATTAAAATTATGGAAAATTTTTTTTAAAAAACCTTCCCAAGGACAAAAAAAAGAATTCAAACAAATCAGACCCCCCAAAGTAAAAAACCCAATCCGAAAATGAATATCTTAGATGAATGTACATTTCTCAGTCGAAACAGTACAAACAAAAAATAAATCCATGAAAACATGTTCAACCTCTCTGGTTATTTGAGAATTGCAAATTGAACAAGACTGCTATTCATTCTCACTGTAAAAGAATGGCTATTCATCAAGAAATCAATCAATAACAAATGCTGCCAGGGCAGGGGGAAAAAAAGGAACCCTTCTGCACTGCTGGTGAGAGTATAAATTGGTAAAACCAATATGGAAATCAGTATGGAGATTCTTCAAAAAACTAAAACTGAAGGCTCCATATGACCCTGCTATTCCCCTTCTTTGTACCCCACCAAAAGAGTTAAAAGTATATAAGTGATATAAACACACCTACATTTATAGCAGCACCATTTGTATAGGTATGGGTTGAAAACAGCCCAAACACCTATCGACAGATGAACAAAGAAAATATAATCTTTCTTATACAATGGAATATTTCTCTACCATTAAGAAGGATAAGGTTGAGACATTTTTAGGTAAATGGGCACACCTTGAAAAGATACTTTTAAGTGAAATAAATTGGATGCACATATTCAAATATCACATTGTTTTTCTTGTGTGAGAAACTGGAAGCATAAATAAGTGCCAAAATGGATGACAGATATAGTGAATAGGAAGAAAATGTTCAAATAGGAACAACAGAAGGGAGGGAGGAAAATAGAAGAAGAAAATGGAAAACAAACTTTTGTAAGCTTTTGTAAATGAGGGGAAGAAGCGTTGAAGGGAGGTGAGGGAATAGGGAGACAAAGAAGAATCAAGGCATATTATGTGCAGGTACATATTCCCTTTGATCAATGTGATCACATATATCAAAAGAGTCCTATAAAATTAAATTTCAGAAATACAATTACATGTCAGGCATGGTGGTGTACATCTGTAATCCCAGCACTCAGGAGGCTGAGGCAGGAGAATTACTGTAAGTTCAAGACCAGACTGGACTGCAAAATGAGCTCAAGGCCAGCCTTAACTGCACAGTAAGACCCTGACTCAAAAAGATGAAAGAAATAAAATAAAATAAAAATATGATTACGTCTGTTTTTACCACCAGTGGCACAAGCAGCCCAATAGGACAGTCATGCATGTACTACTGGTGGTTGAGTCTAGCAAGACCATGTTCATCAAATAATACAACACTTTATCCACAGGGGATAAGTTTCAAGGCCTCTTGTGAATGACTGAGATTATGGATAATATAAAATCCTACTTTTTTCCTATATGTATATACTAATAATAAAGTTTAACTTACAGATTAGACACAGTAAAAAATGAATAACAATAGTAATAAAACAACAATGACAATGATATTCTTTTTTTTTCAGTACCAGGTTTTGAACTCAGGACCCTGCACTTGCCAGGCAAATGCTTATTCTACTGAGCTATCTCTACGGCAACAATGATATTCTATAACATTTAAGTGAATGTTCTATCTCCCTCTTGTCATATAGAACATAGTATATACAAAATATTCATTATATATGCTGTATAAAGGGATGATTCACATCCCTGGTTAAATGAACTGGATGCCACGTAATTTTATCACGCTACTACTTAGAATGGCAATTTAAAACTTAGGCATCAGGGCTGGGGAGATGGCTCAGTAGGATAAGTGCTTGACTGGCAAACGCAAGGATCTGAGTTCAATCCCCAGTTCCGCAAAAAAAAAAAAAGTCATTGAGTTTACACACCTATAATATTCAATAACAGAACTTAGAAAAAATGGGGTATACAGATGAATGTCCATTTTGTATCTGTGTATGGAAAGTGGTTAGGATAGATATATATTTGCATTCTCTTCATGAATAGAATGATTTGTTCTAATGGTGTTTGTAAATAGGATCTCAAGTCTGCATCTTGTACAGCAATTAACTACTAAGAATATACGCAGTGTGTTATTTGTTGAATCTGTACTTCCGATTTGATTTGAAACTGTCTCATTGCTATCTGTTTATCAATAAAATTTTGAAAAAAAACAGGCATCATTTACTTCTGGAAATTTCCACTATATTCGCAGACCATGGTTGACCAGAGATAATTGAAACCATTGATAAAGACTGTTAGTAACAGTGTTTACAAATTTATTTCACATGTGAAAATTATATTTCTTCATTTAGTTAATGAGCCACTTGGGTGGAGGGGCCATAGTTTTTCTTCTTTGTCCTCGTATATTGTTCAAAAAAGCTGGATACAAAGTAGATATGGAATAATGATTGATTCCACAATTTTGTTTTAAATTCTCTGAGTTGCTCATGTTATTTAATTCTCAAGATAGTCTTGTGAGGCACCTGTTGGTATTTTCACTCCATATCTGAAAAGATATTAAAGCTCAGAGGGTTTAAGGAACACGATTCAAATCACATGTTTGTCCAGGCTCTGCCAGGGTAAAAAGTAACACATAAACACTAACCACGCAGATCAACAAAATATATCCTGAAGTCTGGTTAAGTGCAGCAGTTCATGACACCTTCCCCCCTCCCCTTTATAAGTTCCAAAATCTGGCTTAAAGTTAGAACAAGAAAACCTTTTAATTATTTAATGTGTTTCTATACCAGGGAAAAAGTTTTTCTAGATGACTCCTCTCTCTACTATGCATTTAAGCTCCGATAATAAACAAGCATTCCAGGAGCAATAAAAGCCACCCCAGAACTTTATGATGTTATGTAAAGGTAATGTGATTAAGCAATGATTCATATGAATTATACTGACTTTCAAAAAAACAAGTACAATGCATCCCTTCAAAACTATCTGTCCTATATTTGAACAAAAAAGTGCGAATTAAGAACACTGCAAAGTGTGGCCACAGCAAAGTTAGCAGCTTGTCATCACAGGTGCCTATAGAAAAGTGAGTGCTCACAGGAAAGCAGGGTTAATAGGTGCCTTGTGTTGTTCTGGAAGTACTGACTGTGCCTTTAAGTGACTTCCTTAAAACACTACAAGCAAGTACACAGGTAAATATTCCTGACAAGTGCTAGCCTAAAATATGTCGACATTCTCTTTCAAAAATTTCATAGTAATGTTACACTAAGAATTTAAAAGTAAATTAATTCACTCCAGCACTCACTTCCTACCTTAGTCACTTTCACTATCAACTCACTGCAGTTTCTATATAGATTTCAATCTTGTTTAGATTTGTTATATGGACCATTGAGTACCATAACATGATGTTGATTTTATAGTCAGTAAAAATGTTCTCCAATCCACCACCTTCTCCATGCAACGAATTTTCACAGTAAGGAAATTTAATCACACAAATCACATACTAAAGCCACACTTCCTGCAAGTGCTACAGGACCTCTAATTCTGGTCAGATAGCTTCTCCAGACAGCCTTCCCATATAAGGATAAGCAAAAACACAAATCTTCAAACAGGCTGATGTGAGGTCACAGGGCAGGCATATGACAACCAAACATGGTAACAAGCTCACAACAGAATCTGTTTTGAAAAAGAAAGCTGTAACTACTAACTCTAAACTATTAGTTCTTGAATCACAAAAGAAGTAATAAGCAATTTATCCATTTTTATTAATGTCAACCACGAGATAAATATGAGACAATCTTCTCTGTTACAGTAGCTCTGACTTTTTCTCCTTTTCATTTTCTACTGAAAGAGAAAGTACTATGAAATATGCTAATGGATATACATGCAACTGAGTACTGTATCTGAGTAATTTAAATTAATCCAGTATGCCTTATTAAAGGAAATACTATACAAATTTTGAAAACACCCCATGAGAGCTATTTCTGTTCCAGTGTAGTGAAGGCACAGTGTGTCCAGGAAAAATATCCACATATATGATATTATTTGGTAAGATGACTAAGTCCTGATGTTACTCATGCCCTCTTAATTGAAATACTAGAATTAGAAACTGAGAGCTGACCCATGGCCATTAAGAGAAGATAATTTGCACTAGTTCTATCAAAAGTTTGGGCTTATAAGCAAGTAAAAATACTGTGCTTATTTTCATTGATCATAGAGTTTCTATTTGTGTTATCATAAACCTTAGAAATTTTAAAGGCTGTTAAACTCAGTCTAAATCAAATAAAATCAGAAGCATTTTCCATACTATGCATTCTGACCAGTGGAATTATTCAAGGCCCTTGATCCAGGAATCTTAATTTTGTTTTCCTAGTTAAGCAAATATTTAAAAAAAAAAGGCAACATTGGGGCCAGGGAGATGGCTCAGTAGAATAAGCGCTTCCCTGGCAAGTACAGGGCTCTGAGTTCAATCCTCAGTGTGTTGTGCAGGCCCCTACCCTGGGGGTGTGCTAAGAAAGTGACTGAGGGGGCCAGGAAGATGGCTCAGTAGAATAAGCGCTTACCTGACAAGTGCAAGAACCTGAGTTCAATCCCCACTTCTGCCCAAAAAAAGAAAGAAAAAGAAAGTGACTGAGACTGGGTGTGGTGGCTTGTGCCTGTAATCCCAGCGTGTGGGAGGCTAAAAACAGGAGAATTACTACAAGTCCGATCTGTGTAGTGAAACCTTGTAAATCCTATACTAAATATATGTAAAAAAATTTTAAAAATTGAAGGGTGGGGGCCAGGGAGATGGCTCAGAGGACTAAGCGCTTCCCTGGCAAGCGCAAGGGTCTGAGTTCAATCCCTGGTTCCAAAAAAAAAAAAAAATGAATTGGTTTGAATCGCAAATCCTTCACATATTATGTGTGACTCAGCAAACTGATTAACCTCTCTGAGTCTAAAATACTACATACACTAGCTGGGGTTAATAATGGTTCTAAAATTATTGCACAAAGTATTATAAATCAGAGAAACAATGTAACTATTTCATTGCCTGTGATAAACCAAACTGCAAATTACACAAGGGGTGATTATATAAACTCCCTCATGGCTAGATCCTTGGCTATCTTGTTCATCATGTTATTTAGTGCCTACTTTTATATATAACCAATAGCAGAGATTCTA
Source organism: Octodon degus (assembly GCF_000260255.1). NCBI lineage: Eukaryota > Metazoa > Chordata > Mammalia > Rodentia > Octodontidae > Octodon > Octodon degus. The sequence continues at coordinate 881,395 of NW_004524679.1, read as the reverse complement.
TAAATATGTAGCGAAGTAATTAATCTATTAAAATAATCTCTGTTGCAGTAAAAGTACAAAATGAAGTATAGATACACAGAAGTGACAAGGAATTCCTGTCCTCACGTTATTAAATCTAGTGAATGATATTAAAGAGCATCAACCACAATATAGGAAAGTCTCTCTAAAGCACTATGAGACTGAAGGTATGCTGATAATGAATCAGGCTTTGGAATCAAATACAGTACAATTATATCTGCGCAATTCACTATATCATTTTTAATCCACTATCAGTATAAAAAAGCTACATTCAAGGGTGATAAGGTCTTTAAAGAAAGTGATGTAGTTATGAGACAGTTATTATAAGACCAAATAGTTTGTAATATGCTAGACTGGTGCCTGTGTGTTTTAAAGGACAATAAATGTCTTCAATCACATCATGGGGCTGTGAAAACAAAACAAAAATGGACTGCTTAGTGTGCCCAGTAAATGTGTCAGGGACCACCAGGAAACTATAAATTTCTACCTAAAAAATTAGGAAGATGAAACTATCATATTGTAATAAAACTCCAAAAGTACTGTGTTCCAAAAAATGAACAAAGTGAAAAATTATATCTCTATAATTGCCCATAATAGTTACCTGAAATCCAAGACGGTATACTAGACAATGAACTCTCAGTCAAATATTGTCAAACAATGCACTTCTTGCACTGCAAATACAATTCTTATTTTCAAAAAACTACCTACATTATAAAATTGTTGTATTTCTTTTTTAAAGTTAAAAATTCCTTATTTTTTTATTCCTGGACCCACTACCACAATTTATATTGCAATATATGTAATGTAATGAAAGGAAAGAAAAAAAAGCTTACAACAGACAAAGGACTTTAAGAATCTAGTTGACATTACACTGCATTAGTTGATAGCTTTTTGCAAAGTATGGCTATGACAGTCCTTAAACAGAGGGCTTCTTTTTCTAAGCTACAGCAACTTTTCTGACTATGCATCATCATTCCTTCTGTGGTAGATTTCTATGTTCTTCTAATGCATTTGGGACAACTGTCTCAAAGTAACCTGCAGCTTTCATGACAATTGCTCTCTCTCCTGCTGCAGCCCTTTTCTGCCATTCTTTAAAACCTTCAGCTACCACATCCACCACTTCCACCACCAGATCCATAACCACCACCAAAGGGACTGCCAGAGAATCTTCCATCAAAACTACCCTTCTGGGCCAGAGATATAGCTCCTGGAAAATGCAAGATTCTGAATTCGATCCCCGGTACCATAAATAAATAAATAAATCGTAATGAAAAACTACCTTTCTTCCTGGGTTATACTTCTTAAGCAAGCATTTATTACATTGTTCCAAAAGTAAAAATAAAATGTTACTCACAACATGCATATAAGTCTGAAGCAGAAGAAAAGTCACAAAATTAAATCAATCTGAATATAAAAACTTACTCAAGTAGTCAGCTTATTTTTATTGTACATATCCACCATTTGTTTCTGGGAAAGAAAATCAAAAGCAACAAGGAGTAAGGGAGTCATTGATTTAACCTCTGAAAGCTGTTTATATAATTCTATGAAGGTTGATATCCCAAAGACACACATTCTCAAGCATGAAATTTTTAATGATTTTAACTTCAGAAAAAATTATACACTTGCCTTTATTTTTGCAAAGTGAGATGACACTGTTTTTACATGTGTCTTGCTGCATTTTTAGTCTAATAAAATATCTCATTTTTAGGACCAAATTCTCACCCAATACAATTTTTAATTAATTTTATTGAGAAAGAAATAGCATTGAAACAGTTTCAGTACAAGTTTTAAAAAATTAAGACAATAGCTTTTTAAAACAAGCGTAGCATTATGTTAGCAACAGAAAAAAAAGCAAAATAGAGACAAATTCAGGAAAAGCTGACCTATTGTTGATGGTCAGGTGAGACTCTCAACCTAGCCACCACTGCAAAGTAACCCACCAAATACAGGAAAGATTACAACATTTTGGCACAATGGTCAAATTCATGGAAATGGTACACATACCTCAATTTAACTTACATAAATTCAATCTATCTTGAATAGTTATTATTCTATTAAATACCCAATAACAGGAGATACCAGCGCTTTGTGCACATTATATAACTGGATAATTTTCATAGACAATTCTTTCAGATTTTTAGATTACAAAGCAAGCACTATATAAAACAGAAACCTTATCTAAAAGACATGTTTCATGAACTATGTACAAAGAGACAATAAGAATGGCTTTAAGTTTTGCATGATGAAAAATTTAAACAGCCATCTAATTAAATACTAATCTTTAGGCAATCTACTCAAGATAAGGAATTCAAGTTACTTCATACAAGCATATAATTGTGATTTAGTTGCTTTTTAATGGAATTTATAAGATATTTTCAGGAAGAAATGTCTACTAATAAATGTTAGCAGTCTGAAATGTGTTAATTTCAGTGCTTCTTCAAATTTGTACAAACTCTGCAACAAATCATTCATGGTCTAGTTACTTTTACCTATACAAAAATCCTGCATGTCCTTAGACCTTTCTAGTACAATAACTGTTAAATATTAATAGTGGGTCCATATCATAATCCTTACACTTAAAATGCTACCCATTACAGAAAACACACAAAAAGATAAATACTATATTTTGACTACCTTAGCTATAGCACTGTTTTTTTCTTCCTCTATATTGGTGAAATGATATTTCATGAACATGAAAATTAAACACTATTCTTTCAAGAAATTATCACAACTCAGAAAGTACTGCATTTTGGTGAAAACAAAATCATTTGACTCTGAAAAAATTCTAGTTGGAAACCTTACCTAACCAGTGTGCCCTAAAGATAGTTCTAAAGAACACTATGAACATACTTTAGGATTCGAGTCAATAAAGCATGCTATGAACAGTCCAGCTGAGGACAACTGCCATTTATTACCTAGTAAAAGTCAGGACAATGGTGCAAAATTCATTGGGCTAGTAAACACACTGCCAAAAGAAACTTGGATCATATAATTTTGAATTTTTGTGCGATGTAATTACCACCATGGTTATATGGATTATGTTTATCACAAACAAAAGAATGCCCAGCATGAAAACTAATGACAAATCTGGGTTTGTGGGACATGCTTGTAATTCCAGCACTTGCAAGGTAGAGGTAAGAACATCATTTAGACCACCCTGGGCTACATGTGTCCAAGCCCAACTTGAGAGATACAGAACAACTAGTCTCAACATTTTTTTAAAGCATTACAGTAGAAGGCTGGCCAGATAGTTCAGCGGACTAAAGCACCTTCTTAGGCAGAGCGCAGAGGCTGGGGTTCGATCGTTGGCATGCCCAGCCCTGGCCCCACCATCCCTGGGACATGCTGAAGCACCTATTGAGACTGAGTATGGTGGAGCCTGTAATCCCAGTGCTTGGAAGGCTGAAAACAGGAAGATCACTAAGAGTCCAATCAACATAGTGATACTCTGTAGACCCTGTATACCTTGTACTAAATGAATAAAAAAGAGAACTGCAGTAAAAATATTAAGGAATTTTAAGATTTCATCTTACTTGCAAACTAACAGTAAGCCTACCCCAATACTAAGGATACTGGAAGAAAACATGAAACTCTCAGGCTACAGATAGCCACAGTATCAGTATTTTCATATATCTGTTCCCTGATCCTCAATCTCAAGAGGGTGACAGAGATGCAAGCCTGGGAAATATGAAGCTCATACTGTATATTAGACAGTGACCAAACTTGTCCTTTTCTCTGGAGAAAAATGGTGTATCTTTCAAGGTTCTTTGCATCTTCTGAAAAAATAATACAGAACAAAGGTAGTAGTCAGTCCCTCTGCTCTTAAGATGTGCACAAAAGTAGAGTATGGATGCTAATCTGAGCATCAGATTTAGTGTTGGGTAATGTAAATATATATTTCACCACTTAGCTGAAGAAAATATTATAATAGTTACATAGCAAATTGATTGCACATTTAAGTCCTGGATTATTTAAAAATTCATCAAGTAAGGCTGAATTCTTCAAACTCCACACACAAAAACTAATCATTCAGCAGTCCCTAATGACATGATTTACTTGTAAAATCAATTGTCATGGTAAATGATACATCTTTAACTTCTTTCACTCTAAATCCAAATCTCCATATGCATGCCAAACACAGAAAGTAAATTATGATCTCACTATAAAGCTAGAAAAAATGAAAAGCTTTTATTTTCTCTATAACTGGGCTTTTGCCTTAAGCATTTTGATCCTGATTCAGGAAATGATTTGTTGCAATAAAACTACGACTACTGATATAATATACTAGTGTTCACTTTTAGAAAAACAAAACTGATAACTGTCAAAGAATCCTCACTGAATGAAATGGAAAATATATGAAAGAAGGATCTTAATACATATGCAGTGGGCCGGCTGAATAGCTCAGTAGATTAAAGTGCCTGCAAGCAGGCGCAGGGATCAAGGTTCGATCCTCGGGCCTGCCGTGCCAGCCTCAACCCCAGGGCGTGCTGAGAGGGCCATTGAGACTGGGCATGGTGATGAGTACCTGTAATCCTAGAGCTTGGGAGGCTGAAAACAGGAGAATCACTACAAATCCAATCTGTGTAGTGAGACCCTGTAGACCCTGTAGACCCTGTAGACCCTGTACTAAAGACCATGTAATCCCAGCTCTTGGGAGGCTGTAAACAGGTGGATCACTAATAGCCCGATCTAGTGGTGAGATCCTGAACACCCTGTAGACCTTTCCCTAAAATACAAAAAAAAATACATATGCAGTGTTAGTAATAAAATGTCATGAGAGCAGAATTAACATTTTGTTTTGATTTGATTATATCAACATTAAGACTAAGCATAATTTACAGGGAATAAAATTGTAGAAATTAAGATACTTATTTTACATTATACTTTTGAAAAGTGTTCATGTGTTTATTGCAAATGCGGTGAAAAATCTGTTCAGAGGCCAGTCAGAGTCCATATACTGAAAAATGAGGCTTGTTTATGAGCTACTTTCTATGGAGAGTGATAAGATATATTATCTTTATTAAGATGATATGTTCTTAGGCACAAGTGAGAAGATTCATTCTAAAGACATCATCTACTGATCTGATGAAAAACAATTTATTGAAATATACTTAAGTATCTCACTCCTTGATTAAGTCATGTATAAGTAAACAAAAGTGGGTATCAGATCCCTGCCTATCGTGAACTTTCTAAAATTTGGAATGTTACTGATAAACTTTATAAAATCTACCAAGACATCAACATTTCAGGAATCCTTGTTTGTTGGAAAATATGCAGCTTTTTTAGCATTTATGGATGTTTAAAAGATATGCATGGTAAATATTTATTAGTGATCCCTCATCAAAGAATGCTACACCTTTTTAATAGTGACACTTTAGTAACTAAATTTGTTGTGGAATAAGGAAAAAACAATAAATACTCACAGCCTTTCAGAGTGTGTGCATTTATATAAAAAATTCTCATTTTTTGATGTATTTTAGTACAGGGTCTACAGGGTCTCACTACACAGATTGGACTCATAGTGATCGACCTGTTTTCAGCCTCCCAACTGCTGGGATTATAGGCAGGTGCCACCACATCCAGTCTCAATTGTCATCTCAGCCTGATCCAGGGGTGGGGTCAGCATGGCAGGCCAGGGATCAAACCCCGGCCCCTGATTCTGCCTAAGCAGGCACTTTAATCCACTGAGCTATCTGGCCCAACAAGTCTATGTTTCTGAGTGCAAAAAGTGAGTTTTGAAAAAATAATTCAGGGATTTGTGGTTATACTATAATTAATTAAAACAGAAATTTAAAACCAATAATTTTCAATTTTTTCTTCAACTGTGTTATGTGAAATTTAAGGCAAAAACTCACACCCCAAATCTTGTACGTAAGTTTTTGCTCCATATTCTCAGACTTTAGGGAGTACAAGAGTAGGGATTTTTTTAAATATTTAAATTTTAATAAGATTCTAAAATTCATTTAGACACAATACTTACAATAGCTATATATTTTCAATACTTATACAGTATGTTGCACATCACACTAAGCATTTTAAAATCACATTTTAATTAATGAGGAAACAGCTTGCACATTAATTAACTCTCTTGTCTGGCGGGACACAGAAAGTAGTGAAACAGAGAACTGAAACAAAGCAGATTAATTCTGCAACTTGCAATATCTACTACCAAAGAATTCATCAGCTTTCCCATTGCTGGGACGCAATAACTGACTCCCAAAGCTTAAAAAGTGAAGTTTAATTTAGCTAACCATTTTAGAGGGTGCGATACAGAGCCAGCAGAATCAAAGACATGAATATCCTGGGGGAAGGGCATGGCAGAAAGGGATGCTGAAGCAGCACATATTCTATGAAGAATTGTGAGCTTATGTATAGAAGAAACAGGTATGTTAGATGCAAAGATTTTAGAAGACCAGATGAGAAATCAACCTTTGGCAGGGAAAAGCCCTAAATAAGAAAAGATGGAATGAATCCTTCTGATTTTGGAAGCTAGCAGTTTCCACCATGCATCCTAGATCCTAAACCCTGAAGGCTATGAACTTGTTTTCTTATACTAAAGCTAAACACAGTCGCCATCATAATGTTGTTATCTTCCATCTATTGAGTTCCCACTAAGAGCTAAATACACCATGAAGCATATCACAATAACTCTTATTCTTGAAAAAAATTCTGCAACGTTGATATTTTCATTATTATGACTATTTGCAGTACTGGGGGTTGAACCAAAGGCCTTTCCATTGAGCTACATTCAGAGCCTTTTTTATTCTTAGACAGAGTCTTACTATAAAGCTAAGTTGCCCAGACTAGGTTTGATCTTATTATCCTCCCACCTGAGCCTTGGAGAATGCTGGCATTAGAGACATGCACCACCACATCCAGCTCTAAAGTAGGTATTATTATTCTTATTTGACAAGTAAAGAAATAGTATGTGGGCAGGAAAAGTTAACCTACCCAAGATAACCACCAGTAAATAGTAGGGACCACACTACTATTTACTTTGATCACTGACTCAAAGTTTCTACCATTAATTTACTCAACTCCACAGTCTGTTGAAACCCAAATATAGCATGAGTACTTGCCAGCTCATAAATATTAACAATAACTACTAGCATGAGTCTAACATACCACTGTAAAAATACAAATGACAGGGCCGGGGAAATGGCTCAGTAGAATAAGCACCTGACTGGCAATTGCAAGGATCTGAGTTCAATCCCCGGTTCCGCAAAAAAAATAAAAAATAAAATAAAAATAAAAAAAATACAAATGACAAAGAAAAGACACAACCTGAGGCATAGAATCTGGCAAATCTGTATTGGCAGACATGCGTGTTCTTGATCAAGTAATCCTATATATGCCTCAAGACCAAGAGAGCTTTAATTATTTTAGAGGAAAATAAAATGAAAAAAAGTAGTTCCAGTGATGCTTTGCCTAAGAATTTTCAAACTTCTGTGAGAACAATTGCTATTCATTGTCACACATCTTCTCACAATACAGACTATTTTACGACAACATAAATTACAAAGGAATGTAATTAACAATAATACATACTAGCTATATGTAGGTACAAAATACTCAGAATAATAATGAAAATTAATAATTAAAATCTTTAAAATGACAACACTGAATTGTTTATGCATGTAGCTTGAAACAGAAAACTAGAGAAATTAGAAAAAATTGTATCTGTAGTTTATCAATACAAAATGCAGAATTAATCTTATAATTCTTTTCTTATTTTCAGTAAGTGAACAATTTAAGATACTTCTATATTGGCACAACGTATTTGTAATGGGAATCTACTTCCTCAAATGTAATATTAAGAATTTTAAAAGGCCAATTGAGGGATCATCTACATTTCTGTGACCTGCTTCACATGACTTATCTATGAAAAACAGACGGATGACAATAAGAGAGTAAAGAAAAAGTATTAATAGTAAAGTGAATGAAAGATGAAATGTTTTAAATGATTAACAGACTAAGGAAAACAAAAGCTTTCTCAAAAGAATACTCAAAAACACTCCAGCAGTACAAAAGCAAACATCTGCAGTTTCTGTGCACTCCAGGCTACAGGTGTAAATTTATACTTTAACTGCCAGCATTGACAATAGCTGAATTTTGCCCTTTGTAGTAGAATAATGACAATGTAAAACCCTGGCTAAGAATCTTAGCTCTGCTCTTGATGGTTATAAGACCGAGCAATTTAATCAAACTCACTAAGACTCTTATATGTAAAATGGTTGATATGCACTTCATAGAGACAGAAACAGAATGAGAGAAAGAATAAACAGTTCTTGGCTTTGAGCCTGGAACTCAGTGTCTTTCCACATTCATCCACTCCTTAATCTTACTTATTCTTTTAACTCAAACCAAAGTTCTATCTTCTCTACAACATATTTTTCACACACTGATTCTCTTTATACTATCTGAATCTTTCTAGAAGTACTATCTAGTCTGTGATACAGAGGAAGCAACAAAGTTAGGGTAAGAGGTCATCAAGGCTCTTTGTATACAAAACATTGTCTACGAAATAAATACCTTTTATTTTTTCATATTTTAGGGAAGGGTCTACAGGGTCTCACTACCAGATCGGACTCGTAGTGATCTGCCTGTTTATAGCCTCCCAAGAGCTGGGATTACAGGCACGTGCCACCACACCAAGTCTCAAATGTCGTCTCAGCATCCCCTGGGGGTGGGGCCAGCAGGCAGGCCCGGGGTTCTGCTTGCAGGCACTTTAATCTGCTGAGCTATTTGGCCAGCCCATAAATACCTTTTGTATCAATTATATAATCAATTTTCTAATATGTGAGATGCTGTTATTGTATAACATATATA
>NW_004524679.1:858975-872448 GCF_000260255.1 Octodon degus | reverse complement strand
ATAATGTATGGTAGCTTTTTATTATTCTCCCAATATATAACAGAAGTCCAACTACAACTATGGAAGATTTCTATATTTACACATATAAAAACTGTATCTCACTATCACAAGTGGCCAAATAATTATGAAATTCTCCAATGAGAGGAACGAAGCAGTCACCTTGAGCACAAAATTTAAAAGAGCACCAGAAACATTGCTCATGAAGATTTTAAAATATTTTAAATAAATTATGCTTGTGCTCCTATAACAGAATATGAGAAACTGGATAATTAGTGAGTAATAGAAATTATGTTCCCATAGTTCTGGAGAATAAGAAGTACAAGATCAAGGTACTACAATCTAGTTAGGGTACTCTTACTGTTTCGGCATATCACATGACAGGAATTCCTGAATGGAAGAAAGGAGAGATAGATAGACAATCTTTTATGAGGAACTCACTTCTACAGTAATAAAATCAGTACTGCAGCACCCCTGGTATTGATCCATTCATTAACCACTTTAAATATAACAATATGCAATTATTAAATAGTATTATTCTCCTACTATATATACATACATATATATATATATATTTTTTTTTTTTGCAGAACCAGGGATTGAACTCAGACCCTTGTGCTTGCCAGAGAAGCACTTATTCTACTGAGCTATCTCCATGGCCCCCTCTCCTACTATAATGTTATAAAATTTTGTTTTATTATTTCCATAACAGAAATTAGATTTATGTATGTATTTACTTCTTTAGTGTCTGTTTTTTCCAGTAGAATGCATGCTTAATGAAAAATTATGTCAAATCTTGTTCACTCCTAAGTATCCAGAACATAGCACAGAACCAAGCAAATAGAAAACACTTAAAATGTGCATGTTGATAAATAAGTGAAAGAATACACATACACATATATGGTGTTCATTTACATACATATACAAGCATACAAATACATATGTATGTATATTTTTCATTTCAACAATTTTATGGAACTAGAAGGCTTTGCTATCTATTTTTTATTTTTTTGGTTTTTTTGGTAGAACTAGGGATTGAACTCAGACCCTTGTGCTTGCCAGGAAAGTGCTTATTCTAAGGCCTTGCTATCACTACACTCAATTTTTGAGTTGAGATCATGGAGAGTAGCAGAAAGTGGTGGATCTATAGCACTGCTATGGATTACAGAACTGAAGTTTTGGTGCTGAACTTTCTACTTCCAGTCCAGTATTCTTTCACCTACACCATATCAGTAGAATCTCCTTAATCACTAATAAAGTTTTGTTATAAAGTCACTGACACCTCCTCCATAATTTTTGGAAATGAACTCCAGGCAGTAGAGATGGATATAAAGCACAGACTTCCCCTAACAAGAGTTACTGGGCCAGGGAGATACCTCAGGCGTCAAAGTTCCTACCTGGCAAGTGCAAGGACTAGGGCTTGATCCTCAGTACCACATGCCGTGTCACCAAGCTGGCACACTGAAAACCAGTGCGGTGGTGCATGCATGTAATTCCAGCACTGGGGAGACTGAGACAGGAGGACCACTATGTGTCCAAGCTGTGTAGTGAGACTCTGTACTGAATAAATAAATAAATGATTTTTTAAGTTACCATGTTGACTGATTTTTTCAAAATAAGACTGCAAATTTTATCAGTAACACTCAAGATTCCCAAACCTCAGTAATAATTACTACTATATCTTCTGGTTTCTATATGTGACTCATATGCAAGAGCTCATGTGATACAGCTGTAAGGTATTGTGGCAAGGGGCTCTTAATGTCACTATTTGAGAAATGAAAAAAATAATGTGTATTAGTTTTATATTATAATGTCAAATAAACTATTCCACAGAAACAGTTAACATCAGCTACCACAAGGAAACCCATATACATACTCATGTGTAGTTATTATGCTTGAATTTTCTAGAGGCCTGATCATCTAACATTGTCTGCTTGCTACGATAAACAAAATGGGGCCGGCCACATAGCTCAGCAGATTAAAGCGCCTGCTTAGGCAGACACAGGGGCTGCACACTGAAAGGGATTGAGACTGTGCATTGTGACAAGCACCTATAAGCCCAATGCACCTATAATACTTGGGAGGCTGAAAGCAGGAGGATCATTAGGAGTCTGATCTGTGTAATGAGACCCTGTACAAAATACATTTTTAAAAAGAAACAAAATGGTAACAGTTTATTTCATAATAACTTTTATAAATTTGCTAATAGTTGTAGAAATACAAAGAAAGTAAATGAAGTACTTTATTACATAAAATAATACTTTAGGCATTAGTCCACAATTCAATGTACATATCCCACTCATAGTACCATATGCTTCTAATCGAAACACACTGGGAGACTGAAGGCAAAGGAAAGGCTTCCAAGTTTGAGGTCAGCCCGGACAATTTAGAGACCTAGGGGGATCCTGTCTAAAAATTATAAGAAATGAGTTGCAGATGGAAGACACAGAAGACACTGGGTTTTGATCCCCGGAAGAATACATCCAGCTTATAACAACTGAAAAATAACAAAAATAGAGAAAAGTCTGCGAATTAACTTTTTAAGCTTGAAAAGTAAATGAAATCATTCTTTTAGAGATGTATCAATATATCGAAAAGCAGTCTAAAGCAAAAGTAAAGATATAAGACATTATTTCTGCAGTATACGAAGCACACCTTTATCTGATGGTGTATTGAAGAATTTTTTGTGGGGTCAGGGAGATAGCTCTGTAGAATAAGCACTCTTCCACTCACCTTCCCAAGTTACATCACTGAGATAGCAATCACTAGACGAAGACATACAGTAAAATCTAAAGCCAGGCCTTTAAGTCATGAAGTGAAGAAGTGAACTGCTAATTATTTAGTGAATTCAGGTATTGTAACTTAAAAGCTAGACACACAGAGTAATTCATTATCCCTACACAACCCCATGCTCAAAATACCTGTGCCTATCCATATAAATTGCAAAGAATCTATCTAAATTACAATGAGTAGTTTTGACAGCAGCATTAATATAAAACCATGTTTTCTATGTTATGTCACTAGTGAGCTAGGTGACCTTGATCAGAACCCTTTTTTCTTGAAATAGGTTTTTTTAGTTGAGATGAATTTAGACAAGATATTAAAACTTTCTTTCATATCAGAATTTATCACTGTAAATGACATAAATCACCACCAAGGAACAAATTCCCTTACTATAGTGAAACACCTAATAATTTAAAACTACTCTTTAAAATGAAAAATCTAATCCTCTTGTGCTGCTACTTCAAAAAGATATGTCATTCATTGATAAGCCCCTAATTAACCTCACCAAAAAGAGGAAAGAAAAATCTCAAATTCAAGCAATAAGGAATGGGGCCAGGGAGACAGCTCAGTAGAATAAGCACTTGCCTGCCAAATGTAAGGTCCTGAGTTCAACCCCTGGCACCACAAAAAAAAAGCAATAACAAAAAGGGTGAAATTACCACAAACACTGTGGAAATTCAGAAGATCTTCAATAGCTATTTTAAGAATATTTACTCTCACAGAATCAAAGACACAGAAGAAATGGACAGATGCCTCAAAAGGCAGAAATTACAGAAAATAAATCAAGAAGATTTAAGAACTCTCAATAACACAATAACTTTCTCGGGCTTTCACAGAGAGCAAATTGGCCAAGCAATGGCCGTGACTCATGCATATGGCTGACACTGACAAAGGATCTACAAACTGACGCACAGTGTCTCAGGATAAATCCTGAGGGGATTTGACTGACCTTATCAGATACAAAAGCTACAATTTTTGTTACATAGGTCTTGCTTTATCTTGGTTTTAACTATCCAGCAGAAAAGTATAAAAACAAAGTATAAGAAGTAAAGCCATGTTGTTATGTTGAGCAGTAGGGGACTCAGGTCAACAACTTCTGACATTGCCAGTCAAGCGGAAGACCTAATACTATTATGGACTAGTGGACTATTTGGGACTATTTTGCTGAGTTCACACACCTATAATATTTAAATGACCAAACTAAACAAAAAAGGATACAGATGTATGACTATTTTGTATCTGTGTATTCAAAATGGTTAGGATAGATATATAGCTACATTCTCTTAATTCATGGAGTTGTTCTAATAGTGTTTGTAAATAGGATATCAAGTCTGCATCTTGTACAACAAATAACCACTAGGAAGATAGTATGCAATGTGTTAATTATTGAAACTGTCCTACCAATTTGATTTGAAACTATTTCATTGTTATTTGTTTCTCAATAAAATTATGGAAAAAAAAATAAAGTGCATTGCACATTTTAAAAAACCAAATGTAATAACAGCCAATGAAATATAAAATGTAATAAAAAAAAAACCTACTGACAAAGAGAAGTCCCAGGGGGCTGGGGAGATAGCTTAGTAGAATAAACACTTACCTGGCAAGTACAAGATCCTGAGTTCAATCCCTGGTACAAAAAAAAAAAAGAAAGAAAGAAAGAAAGAGAAAGAAAGATGAGAAAGAAAGAAAAGTCCAGGTCTTGATGGATTCACAGCCGAATTCTACAAGAAATTTAAAGAAGATATAATCCCAGTATTCCTCAAACTCTTCAATTAAAATGAAAGTATAAAAATTCTCCCAAAATCATTCCTAGAGGCAAGTATCATACTGGTAAAAACCAGAGAAAGATAAAACTAAAAAGGAGAACTCCAGGCCAATCTCCCTCATGAATATAGGTGCGAAAATTCTCAATAAAATGTTAGCAAATAGAATACAGCAAAACATTAAGAAGATTATACACCACGACCAGGTAGAATTGATCCCAGGGATGCAAGGATGGTTCAAAACATGCACAAATTTATACATGTAATACATTATATCAATACAGCCAAATCCAAAAACCATATGACCATCTCAATTGATGTAGAAAAGGCTTTTGACAAAGTTCAGAACTCATGCATGTTCAAAGACCTACAGAAAATTGGAATACATGGCTGCTCCCTCGGTCTGATAAAAGCCATCTATGACAATTCAATAGCAAATACAATTCTAAATGGGTAAAAACTGAAATCTTTTACACTCAGATCAAGTACAACACAAAGATGTCCTCTTTCATCACTCTTATTCAATTTAATTCTGGAATCATTAGCTAGACCCATTAGGAAAGAGAGAGAAATAAAAAGGGTAAGAATAAGTTAAAAAAAAAAAGAGCTTAAACTTCCTGGAGGCAAATATCATACTGTTACAAAAACCTGAGAAAGATGCAACTAAAAAAGAGAACTACAGGCCAATCTCCTTCACGAACATACATGCAAAAATACTCAATAGAATTCTAGAAAATAGAATACAGGAAATCATTAAGAACATTATATGTTCTTAATATGTCATTATTTGAGATGACATGTACTCTATGTGGAAGACTACAAAAACTCCACCAAGAAGCTATTAGAGTTAATGCATAAATTCAGTAGCATAGCAGGATACAAAGTCAATACCCAAAAGTCAATAGCATTCCACTACATAGATAACAAACACACTGCAACAGAAATTAAATAAACAATGCCTTTTAAAATAGCACTGCAGAAAATTAAAAGCTTAGGATTTAATCTAACTAAAGAAGTAAAAGATCTATTCAATAAAAACTATAGTACCCTGAAAAAGAGAAAATGGAAAAATATCCTCTGCTCCTGGATAGGAAGTATCAGCATTGTGAAGATGACCTTACTCACAAAATTGTTATACAGATTTAATGTCATCCCTATCAAACTACCACAAACATACCTCACAGACCTAGAGAAATCATTCCTAAAATTTATTTGGAACCAGAAAAGATCTAAAATAGCAAATGTGATCCAGGGCAACAAAAGCTAGGCAGCAGGCGTCACAGTCCCTGAGTTGAAATTATACCACAAGGTACTGTGATAAAATCAGCATGGTATTGGCAAAAAAATAGACCTGAGGAACAATGGAATAGATTAGAACTTGTAAAAGCAACTACAAACACACTCAGCCATTTTATCTTTGACAAAGGGGCCAAACATGCTTACTGGAAAAAAACATACTCTCTTTAACAAATGATACTGGAAAAATTGGCTCTCTACATGCCAAAAACTAAAACTTGACCCAGGTCTATCACCATGCACTAAATGAAAATGAAAATGGATTAAAGATCTAAACATTAAAACAGAAATACTAAATCTCCTGGAAGAGAAAGCAGGTGGAAATCTTGAAGACATAGGAATAGGCAAACAGTTCATGAACAAAAAATCAAACTGAACAGGAAATATTTGAATCAACAACTGGGACCTCCTCTTATTGATAAGTTTTTGCATGTGGAAAGCAATTACCAACAGAGTGAAAGACAACCCACAATTTTGGAAAAAATCTCAACTAATAAACACTCAGACAAAGGTCTTCTATCTAGAATTTATAAAGAACTAAAAAACATTAGGGTCCCAAAATTTAAAGACCCAATCCAAAAATGTGCATCCAAGATGAACACACACTTCTCAGAGGAAGAAATATGAGATAATAAATAGATGAAAAAAAATGCTCCAAATCACTAGCCATTTGTGAAATGCAAATTAAAAAAACACTGAAACACCACTCACCACAGAAAGAATGGCTATCATAAAGAAATCAACCAACAAGAAATGTTGGAGAGGCTCCGGGGAAAAAGGAACCCTTCTCCACTGCTGGTGGGAAAGTAGACTGGTGCAACTGTTATGGAAATCAGTGTGGAGAGTCCTCAGAAAACCTAGAACTTGAAATTCCATTCAATCCAGCCATTCCCTCTTGGAATTTTTCTAAAGGAACAAAAAAAAATCATACCATAGTGATATATGTGTGCCTATGTTTATAGCAGCACAATTTGTGATAGCCAAATCCTGGCAACAACTAAAATGTCCATCATCTCAGGAATGGATGAAAAAGACGTGGTATTTTTATACAATGGAGTATTACTCAGATATAGAGAAAAATTAACTCAAAGCCTTCATATATTTAAGTGGATGCAAATTGAAGACATAGTCATAAGTGAAATAAACCAGACTCACATGTGTATCGTATTGTCTCCCTAGTGTAAGAATTTAAAATTAGAAATAAAAAGTGAAAGGTATAACTGAATTAAATGGAAAAAGAGAAGTTAAAGATTAAACAAAGAAGAGAGTGAAAGGAGAAAAGATAGCAAATACGGCACGGGCAAAACCATACATTTAAGTAGAGAAGATGATTAAGGCAGTGGTCCTAAGACTCTCCATCAGGATTTCGAAGATAGTAGTTGATGGGTAGGGTCCTCATCCTGACTGTCTATATATGCTGATGTCTGTGAACTGAGCAACTGAAGTGGGGATAGTGGTGTGTAATAATAAAATCATGCTTGAAATGCCTTACATTTTGGTATTCTAAAT
The DNA here is from genome assembly GCF_000260255.1 of Octodon degus. Classification (NCBI taxonomy): domain Eukaryota; kingdom Metazoa; phylum Chordata; class Mammalia; order Rodentia; family Octodontidae; genus Octodon; species Octodon degus. Next base: position 865,099 of record NW_004524679.1, on the reverse strand, counting down.
TTGTACTGCTTTTAAAGTCATGTAAATTATTGCTATATTCTCTTTCAAGTAAATGTTTGTAAAGAAAAAAGGTAATAGAAGAAAACAAAAGACAAGGAAAAAAATGTTATAGAATTGTCCCGCTACAATGATGTATGTGGTTTGATTTCTAAATTTCTGTGTAAAAATGTGTAATTGCTTTTTTTCCCACATTCTACAAGAATTTAAAGTTTACACTATCCATGGTTGTTGGAAAATAGCAGTTTCATGTTATGTCTAAGGTGTTTGATATTCAGACAAATAGTGACATTAAGCTCAACTGCCTCTGTTACAGGATAATAATATCATTAAGCTTCCCTTCTGGATGCTTAACAACAAAAGCTTGCAGACCAAAATTAGAGAAAAAGAGGTGCTACAAGGATAGCCAATATTTTGGCCCTAGCCCTTCAAGGTCAGAGAAGACGCAGGACATTACAGAACCTGTGCTGTGACATCTTGTAACTCAATGATGTTCCAAATTTTCTGATCAAGTTGATTATGGGACCACAGAGGAAATCGATCAACGATGTATAGTGTGCCTAAAGAGAGTTACCTAGAGAGAAGAAATCCTGTCAGGCTTTCACAGAGAGCAAATTGGCCAAGCAATGGCCATGCCTCATCCAGAGGGCTAACACTTACAAAATATCTACCAGGTGCTGTACATGATCTCAGTGTAAATCCTAGGTGGGATTTGACTGATATTGTCAGATATGAAAGCCACATTTTTCTTATATAGGTCTTGCTTTTACTTGGTCTCAGTCATCCAGCAGAAAAGTATAAACACAAAGTATAGAAAGTAATGCCATATTAATATGCTGAGCTGTATAAGGCTGAGTTGTAAAAGGCTCGAGTCAATAACTTCAGACATTTTCCAGTTCTGCTGACATTGCACTACTATTACAGACTATTGAATGATATTGAGCTATTTCATTGAATTCAAGTACTTATAATAGTTGAACTGGCATCAAGTATGAAAAGGCCCTTTAAAGAGTTCTCCAAATACAACTTCTATAACAACAGAACACCCATCTCTGACAAAACAAAACAAAAAGGGGATATACACAAAGGACAATTTTGTAGTGAAAAAAAAAATATATATATATATATATCAAAATAGTTAGAACAGATATGCAGCTACCTTCTATTAGTTCAATGAGAAGAGAGGTGTGTACTAATATTGTCTACACAAGATATCATGTCTTCATCTTATCCCATGAATAACTACTACAAAGACAGCAATAGGGGCCGGAGAGATGGCTCAGTGTAATAAAGCGCTTACCTGGCAACTGCAAGGGCTTGAGTTCAATCCCCGGTTCCACAAAAAAAAAAGAAAAAAAAGAAAGAAAGAAAGCAATATGCAGTGTATTAATTATTGTAACTGTCCTCCTAACTTCTTTAAAACTGTTTCATTGCTATTTTTCTCATCAAATGAAGAATAAATAAATAAAAGTCCTAGCTTTCAGTATAGAGTTCTATAATAACTGCATTCTCACTACAATAGCAAATAAGTTGAATTCAAAAGTGTACAATAAATTTTTCCCGAAAATTGACCATTTAAAAGTATTGTGATTAAAAATAAAATAAATGAATAAATAAATAAATAAAAGTACTGTGGTGATTCTTGCATAAGCACGTCACCTGACTTTCTTCACTAATTACATGTTCTCCAATCATAAATAAACTATGCCTACTACTGAAGCTTTAGGGTCTTACTGATTTAAAAATACACTTAAATATTGATTGTGAAATTTGCTTACAGACACTTCACAAAGGAAAATCTACAAATGGTCAATAGATACATGAAAAAATGTGCATCATCTTTGTCCACTAAAGAAATGCAAAATAAAATAACACTTAGATTCCATCTTGTTCCATGAAGAATGGTGGCCATTAAGAAAACAAAATAAATACTGGTATGGCTGCAATGAAAAAGGAAGCCACCTTCACTGTTGGTGGGAATGTAAACTAGTTCAACTATTCTGGAAATCAGTATGGAGATTTCTCAAGGAATGTAAATTAGAAATTCCATATGACCCAACTATCTCCCTGCAAGGCATCCTCCCCTACAGCAATGTGTGCATACCAATGTTTATAACAGCACAGTTTGTAACAGCTAAATCCTGGAAGCAGCCTGTATTCCCATCAACAGATGACAGGATAAATAAAATATAGAATCTATATAATGGAATACTACTAGGTTATAAATAATGAGAAATTTGAGACATTTGTGGGAAAATGGATAGACTGGGAATATATAATGTTGAGTGAAGTAAATCAGAGACACAAGCTTAAATACCATATGGTGCCTCTCAGTGCATGAGGCAAAGTGCAAGCAAAGAAAATGATATACAATGATATATGATAGAAAGGGACAAAGGGACAGGTCACTCGCAATAGTGAAGCAGTCCAAGGGAGCAAGGACAAAGGGTGAGGAGGAAAGAAGGGAAAATGAGAAGACTAAAGATGTGCCATGTTCAGGAGCCTAAGAACCCCTATTAGCATAAACTCTAGATGCCATAACATGAGCTAAGACAAATATCACCCAGTATGGAAGGGTGTAGGGAAATGGTGAGGGAGGAGGAGGAAAGGGAAGGGGATTACAAAAGGAAAAATAGCTGCAGTGTATACATGTAACCAACCACTCCCAGAAATGACTGTAAACTGCATAAATTGCAAGAGTGTACTAATAAAAAGTTATACATTATTAAAAGAATAAGCTTTTCAACAAAAAATGATACAGAAAATATAGGTGTTCATATGGAAAAATTTATCTCACACTATAGAAAGATCAACTGTAAATGAATCACAGAAATAAAATTGAAAGAAACAATTATAAAAGCTCTAGGAGAAAATCTTTGTTGAAAAAGCAAATATTTCTTATTTTATACACAAAATACATAAACCATTACAAACTGATAAGCTGAGCTATGTAAAATTTAAATAATACTCATTTTCAAAAGATCCTGTTAAGAAATGAACTGTAAGCCACCGAAAGTTAAAAAAAATAATAAAAAATAAAAGTGCAGTACATCTTACTAAACATCCAAGCTTGTTTCCAGAATGTATTTCAAAACAAACTAACTCAAACTTTTACAAGCCATTAAAAAGAAGACTGCAGGCAGTTGACAAAAGAAGATGTAGAAATGGCCAATAAGTATATGCAAAGGTGTTCTATGTCACTGTTTACTAGGTAAACGCAAATTAAAATTGCAATGAAGTACTACTATCAGCCATTTGAATGGCCAAAGTTAAAAGTAATATCAAAATCACCTGACTCTACTTATTTTGTTTTTCCTTGTAAAATATGAGATCCCTAACAGTAACTGATAATATCTCATTAGTATTTCTCTTATCCTCATCCTAGTTTTTTACCCAAATATTCAACAAGGGTTTATTGCATAAAGAATTCAGTCAAATGATGGACAAATGAATGAATGCTTGACTTTCAACACAAATTCAAAGACTATGAGATCATGAGCTCTTTATATGTCTAATATCTCATGAGAAGAGTCTCAAAGGATTGTACTACTAAAATCAAATCACCATCATAGACAAGGCCCAAACAATATTGCTTTCAATAAAATAAAGAAGTAAACAATTTAAAAAAAAAGAAAAAGGAATTTGCTTATGTTCAGAAAACTGGCAGGGTCATGATATAACCAACGTGAATGAATAGCTTCTAGAATGATCTTACAATATACTGACAAAAACATGAGGAGTAATACTTAGAGCACTTCCAAATAAGGAAAGGAAAAATCTAAATCATTAGACTTATTTTAAATTTCCTAAAACAAGACAGATTATAAAGTCTTTTAGGAAAAGACCTTGGCCTCTGCTGAGTTGAATATTTTATCAGTGGGTACATAGGAAATACATATATGTTCATCTGATAGCTGTATCTGTTGTATACTGCTTTATTTCCTTTCCTTCTGCAGTTTCAAGAGTCTGATCTCCCTCTTCACTACACAAGGGTTTATAGTCTTCATTGGTCATCCAGACTGCCACTGTCTCATATCAGTGTCTAGACAACAAGGAATAAAAAGTAGTACTGCTTCATACAACCAAGGGAAGATTTCCTTCTTCAGACAGTTTGCTTAGAGAAAACTGATTAGAATCTTTCTGGTACAGCGTAGGGGCACTCCTTAAGTGAATAGCACAGATGGCCTCCCATGATCTCTTCAAGTTACATGCTTGTAACGTTTTACTTTCAGTGTGATAGATGCTGATAAAAATGGAAGCCATTGAAAACCAATTTCTACACAATGGAGACAGGACTTTCAAGGGCTATGAGCAAGGTTAATTAATAACAAGTGACACTAAAAACAAAAGAAATTTTAATGCATGACATCTCTACATAGGTATCATTGTTCTAGTGTACCTAAAGTACCATTATGTATTTTTAATATAGCATTGAAAGCTACAATGCTATATTAAAAAAGCCACCTTAATAGCAGGAGAAAATTAATCCACCAACTAAGCCCAACTGAACTTTGATATGGAAATAATTCTTGTCAGAGATAAATTATTTGTGTTGAGGTGAGCTAAAAATATATAAGGGTATGGGCGATCCTTCCTAAGGAAGAACTAAAATTATCTTTACTTATTTACTTATTTGGTGGAAATCTAAGAGGAAACATAAGTTACTCAATCACCCATACTTTTTGCCATACAAAAAGTGTTTGTCAAAGACAAACATATTGACTAGTATCCACACTAAAAATTTTGTATCAAGGGAAAACCCTTATCAAATTTAATTTCAGCAATAGTATGAACTAAATGCAAACTAAACAAAGTACAGTAGAAACCTACACCAAACCCTAAATTAAACTGTGGAGATCTTATAACCCTTAGAAAAGGCAAGGAAAGAGCCAGGAGAACAATAAAGAGGAGACAAGCATAAAATAGTTGGAGTGTTATACATAAAAATAACAAATACACATCAGATTTTTGTAAAGTATAATTGTAAAATAAGTTATTATGGGCCAGAACATGTTTTCCTATAATCACAGGATAAGGACCAGTTCCTCTTCCATTTTTAAGTACTGCTACTCTCCAGAGACCTGCCTCTCTAACTCCAAAACAATAGCGACAGTCTAGGAATAGGCCCTAAGTCAGTTCTTGAAAAAATCCACAACTCAGGCAAAGACACAAAAACACCTCAAAGTATCCAAAACTAATCTTTGAAACCCATTATCTACTCATTCATATGGAATATAGCTCTAGAATACAACTATAATAAAATATAGATAAATACAGGTACAGTTAACACACAAGACATGACTCAGTTGGAGCTATCAAACATGCCCAGGACAGTCCTTTGGAGGGACTTAAACTTACCAAGAAATAAAAGACACTTCCACCCATATACTCCAAGCTCCTGCCAATTCCCTTTCTAGGGCAAACCCATTTCTCTTAGAGCACATTATCACCTCAATGAACTTGGCTTTCTTTGTTCTTTTATATCCATGTGATTCACCCAATTCTTTGTTCATGACACATGAAAACCTGGACCCTTGGGAGTCACCAACACCCTGGTAACCAACATTGTGGTAACAACTGTTTACACAAAAGGCCAAGGCCAGGTTGGTCCCAAGGTAAGGGATCATCAATAAGAATTTTTGAGATAACAAATGATTCGATAAGTCTAAATGACATTTTTTAGATAATGAAAGATTCGGTATGCTTTTTTCTACAATTCCAAGGTAACTAATGAAAATAGGCAGTGAAATGACAAATTTTTAATTGTAGTGAGAGTTCTATAATAAACATACCTCTACAATGTTCAAGTACTAAGTGCAAAATGTGCTTAGAACCTACCTCCCACACACCTCCCCTAGGGATATGGCAGGAAAACTGAGTAAAAGTTAATGGAAATAATAATAAAATTTCAGTTTTCAGAGTAGCTATTTAAGGAGATCATTTTGTAGATGACTGGGAAAGTTAGGCAAAATATATTTGGACGTAAGTGAGAAGAGAAGAAAATGCTTCCTTCTATGAGATAGTTACCAATGTGCAAGCAGAGTAGTCACAAAAGTAACTCTGTCCTTGAACCCCTCGTATACATCTTTATATTCACAGAACAGGGAACATAGTCCCTCCCAGATGA
>NW_004524679.1:845517-858542 GCF_000260255.1 Octodon degus | reverse complement strand
CAGGACCTGGTTATTACACTTTAAATATAAACTGTTTTCCAAACATTCATTAAGGAGATTAAGGGACTGATCCCCAAAATAGCAATATTTGGAGATGGGGCCCAAAGAGATGATTCAGTCTTAAGGATTATAACCTCACATGTGGTTAGACAAATACACGGAATATACTGTATATTCTGAGTATACTGTTAGGAGGGAGGGCCTGGTTTGAGGAGACAGGTAATTGAGGGCATGCTTTTGAAGGGTATATCATTGAATTCATGACCTTCATCTTCCCCTTTCTTTCTTTCTGCTTTCTGACAGCTGTGAGGTGAACAACTTTCTTCTGTTATGCTATTTCTACCTTGGAGAGAAAGCACTGAAACCATAAGCCAAAATAAACTTTGTTTTCCTTTAAGTTGTGAATGTCAGGTATTTTGTCCCAGCAATCAAAAGGCACACCAAACTACAAAATCTTTTCAAATTATCTACTAAGTATAAGATTCTTCACTTGAATACATCTTAAAACACTTTAAATGATATTGCTTGTTGTGTACACATGTTAACATGGTAATGCAGTGTAGAAGTATTGAAATGAAGCTCTGCAAACTCTAAGTTCTAATTTAGCTACTTTATATATATGAAGTCCTTATTCTACTGAGCCATCTCCCCGGCCCCTACATACATAAAGTCCTAAATTTCTTTTTTTTAATGTATTTGGTACAAGGTCTCACTATGCAGCTCGAACTCATAGTGATCCTCTTGTTTTCAGCCTCCCCGGTGCTGGAATTACAGATGTGCACCACTATGCCCGGACTCAGTGGCCAGCTCAGCGTGGCCAAGGGTGGGGCTGGTGCATCATGTGGTTCCGGGATTCAAACCCCAGTCCCTGCAGTTGCCTAAGGAGGCAATTAGTCTGCTCAACTATCTCTCCAGCCCCTAAATTTCTAATTGAATTCTGTTCTCTCTTATTTTGCCTTCTTTCTTCAATTGCATTAATAAAATCCCAAGTCTGCCCAAAAATTTTAAGGGTTTTTATCTGTCAACTAATCTCCCAATCTTATGCTTCTCCCAGCCTTCTGGAAGTTAAATTGGCATTAGTAGAAAAGAGGACTAAAATACTACTCTAAAAAACAAAATTGTATCAGTTATTCTTTCCTATGACTAAAAAATCAATTTCATATTATGAAACTAAAGTGCAGAAAACAATATTTTCTAGAGACAATTTGTTCCTTAATGAAGTTTATAGGGTTGGTGGAATAGAAACTGTGTAGCTAGTCACACTTTCTATAAGAACTATGACTTTTCTGCTTATTCTAAGAGTAAATTAAATTTGCCAAAAAAACCATTTTGCTACAAGACCAACATAGACTTTACACTGTATCACTAACTATATGGTAACACCAATCTTGTTTTTTATTATACACCAAGCTTTCTGACTGTATTTGGATGTGTCTTGATAAAAAAATTACTTACGAACATTCCAAAGTAGAAAAATATGAAAACATTTACTTTATCTCATTGTTTTCTTTTTCTTTTTTTTTTTTAATTTAGTACAGGGTCTACAGGATTAGCACTACACGGATCAGACTCATAGTTAGCCTCTTGTTTTTAGTTTCCCAAGTGCTGGGATTACAGTCCCATGCCACCATGCCCAGTCTCGGTCAGCTTCTCATCACGCCCCAGGGACAGGGCTGGCATGGCATGCTGGGATCAAACCCCGGGCCCTGAATCTGCCTAAGCAGGCACTTTAATCTGCTGAATTACTTGGCTGGCCCTCATCTCACTGTTTTCTATCACAAACATTCATCTTTCTGTCACAACCCCTAAAATGTTTCCAACACTAATCATTGAGTTAATTTAAAGTTGATTCTATGGGAAGGAAAAATCAACAATGATCTGGTAGACCTGAGTAGATAAGCAGATAAGACTTTTCAAAGTAAAATTGTAGTTTATTTAGTTTTGTTCTTTTAAACTTTTTTTCAGTGCTAGGAATTGAACACAGAGTCTCACATGTGCTAGGCAAGTGCTCTACTGCTGAGCTATACCCCTAGCACAGTTTTGTTTACATTAATTGCTGTGACATATTATTTTAATACATTTTATTGTCTTCTATTTTCTATCCTTTCACTAAACTACTCAGAAATAAGTCTACATACCATCTCTTCCTCATTATGCCCGTGTATAACCCTTTCAACCAGATTATTATGTATACCATTCCACTGAAACCATTATGTCTAAGGTCACTAATAATTTCTTTATTTTAATTCAGTGATATTTATCCATTTTCACACTCCTGTACAGCACTAGAAAACAATGGTTACCTTCCTTAAAAACTCTTCCATAGTCCTCTTTCCACTCATGACACTACCTTGATCTTTCATAATGAGTCTTCCTATTTGTTTCTGCTCATGTTTGTTTCCCATCCTCCTGAATGCAAATTTTTTTTTAATTTTATTTATTTGTGTGTGTGTGTGTGTGGCCAGCTCAGCCCACCAGGGGGCGGGGCTGGCTGGCATGTGGTGCTGGGGGATTGAACCGTGGTCCCTGTGCTTTGCTAAGCTTGTCCAAAGTAGGTGCTTTAGACCACTGAGCCATCTCACCAGCCCCATGAATGCAAATTTTCATCAAAGTACAATTGACTCAGTTACTTGCTCAACACTTAGGCAAAATATGTAATAACTACAACTTAAAGGAGGAGTTTATTTTGGTTCATGATTTTAGTTTATGGTTGGTTAGCTACAAAGCAAAAACATCAGGGCAGAAGGACACGGAGGAAAAGGTACTCGGCCATGGCAGCCAGGCCACAGTGTGAGAAGGGACAAGCCAATGACAGAATACAACAACACAGGCCATGTCCCCAAGGACAAGCCCCTTCACACAAGATCCCATCTCCAAGGCTGAAATTTTGAGTCAACATTTTAGATCTGAACCATACGAACAGTCCTTGTCTTTAAGTCTCTTCACATCTCATTCTGTGAGCAATATTTCCCATAGTTTCAAATACCTGCATGTGAAGGACTTCCACCCACATTTACCACTTCATAACCATAATCGCTACCAAACTCTAGTCACATATTTCTAACAACTGCACATCTCCACTTAGATGACCCGACTGTACTTAAATTTAAACATACCATCTATGTATGCAACAAATGTTTGTTATGGAACTTATTATGTTGTAATTGTACATTTTCTGGACAGTGAGATGTACAGAGCTGGATAAATTTTTATCACTCTATTCAGTTTTCAAATAGTTCTAAAGCAAAGCTGTACAAAGTGTCTTTAACTTCTGACAGACCCATCAATAAGTGAAGAGGAAAGCTAGGAAAGCTTAATCTGATCTCCAAATCTTCAGTATGTTCTGTTAGATCAGAAATCTTCTTTGTATGACACAAACCATAAACTGTCATAGAGGCAATCTCTAAAGCTTGAACAAATGTTCAGAAAAAATTTTAATACTGTAGTACTACTATACACAACACAATATCACCATTTTTATCATATGTTTTTGTTTTTTTGGTTTTGTTTGTTCTTTTGGTGGTACAAAGGATAAAACCCAGGGCCTTCACACTGAGCTACATTCCCAGGCTCTTTTTACTTTGTTTTAAATAATTCATTAATTTATTTATTTATCAGAAAGGGTCTTTCCAAGTCATTAAGTTGTCTGGGCTGGGCTCAAAACTTGTAATCCTCATGCATCAGCCTCAGAGTGCTAGAATTACAGGCATGCTCCACCATGAAGCTTTACACTCATTTATTTAATTTTTAAAAATATATTAAGATAATGTGAAAAGTAAATCTAAATGGTTAGGAAATCTACTCCTGATCATAGATCAAAATTATTTTTGTAAAACAAAATTTCATATTAAAATAAGAGAATAACAAGGTAATATACTGTATGCTATTATCTTCAAAGTAGCTACTCAGAGATAAAAAGATTCTCTTACAAAGAAACAGGCCTTTCTTTCTTTCTTTCTTTCTTTCTTTCTTTCTTTCTTTCTTTCTTTCTTTTTGTTTGTTTTGGGTAATGGCAATTGAACTCACAACTTTGTACTTGCCAGACAAGCACTTGTGGTGCTAAGCTATCTACCCAATCCCAGCACAAAACTTTATTTTCAATGAACTAAGAGAAACTAGCAGTATAAATAGAACAAATTAACATATATATTAAAATACTTTTGAGACAGCAAAATAGATAATATAGGAAATTACTTTAACTTCTCACTTTCTATTTATTTGCCTTCTATTTTGCTTTTTATTTATATACAAATATCTTTCTCATATAAGTGAAATTATGTGATGGTCGAGCTTGTGTGTCCCAATTATTTCACTTAAAAGTTCCATCAATTTACCTGCAAATGTCTCAAGTTTACCTTTCTCTAGGGTGGAGTACTTCTCCATTCTGTGTACATACTATATTTTCCTTACCCATTCATCTGTTGATGAACATACATGCTGTTTTCAATATCTAGATATTATAATTGTGCTACCAAGAGTATGCATATATCCCTGGAATATGATAATTTTTAATTCTTTTGGAAAGATAAATAGAAGGGTGTTAACTGAGCCTAATAGAATTTCTGGGGGTTTTTCTGTTTTGTTTTTTGAGGACTCACCACACTGCTTTCTATAGTGATTGTGCTACTTTATACTTTACATTCACACCAACAATGTAGAAGCGTTCTTCTCCACAGACTTACTAGCATTTGCTATTATTAGAATTTTTGATGATAGCCATTCTTTCTATGGTATCTCACTGGAGTCCTAATTTGTACTTGTATAATGGTCAGCAATGCTGAATATTTTTCCTGTATTTATTGGCCACTTGCACTTCTGAGAAGTGTCTATTAATTTTAGTACAGAATAATGACTCACCACTAATATGAAATAGAAATTCCTATACTTTTTTTTACTAAAAATTAGACACAAATTAATGTCTGATATACTAACTGCAAATGTTTTCTTACAATCTATGGCATCAAATGATACTGCTTTTTGCAAGTGTGGGTGTTAGAATTCTGTCAGTTACTCAGTTATTAGGAGTATATTTTAATATACTTTTCCTTGTATTATTTTCAGAGCAATACATGGTTTCATAGTTCAAAGAAGCAGATTTTGCTTTTTGTCTTCCCCAGAATCACTTCTCTTAATATCTGCTGTTACACATAATAGGTTATCCCATTTTTGTGCCAAAAACACCTTTCTAGATTTTTTAAAATTCATTTTAATGAGAAAAAATAGCAATGAAACAGTTTCAAAACAGGTTAGTGGGACAGCTATAATAATCAATACATTGCATATTGTCTTCGAAGTAGTTATTCAGAGGATAAGATGCAGATTTTCTTTACATATTGTAATAGGTTTATGTATTGTTTCTTTGGTTTTCTTTTCTTGCATTCCATTCATAATACAATTCTAAAACTTTTCTATCCAATGACATTATGCAAAGGAAAGAATCAAATTACCTCAGTAACCAAGTGGTTTTCAAAAATAATTAGGTATTGAGTTGTAATAAATCCACTTGAACAACTGGACATAAATTATATAAGATTAGGTTAGATTCTGTTGTTCTATCGAAAGAAGCGGTAAATGATTAATTTTTTTTAATTTTTTATTCCAATTTTTTCTTTCTTTTTAATTTCTTATACCTTTCTTCTTTTGTTTTTTTTAACCAACTTTGCAGCTTTATATCTGGCAACCTAAACAACAAATTTGAAGATAAGAACATTCAATATAGCAACCATTGTTGAATTCCTATTACTTTAACAGAATTTTGTATTTTTTCTAATTTTTTAACGTTTTATTCTTTAAAAATTTTTTAAAAAGGTTAGAAGTGTTGGGTTTTCATGAATTCTAGTGTTTGTGACTTTTAAAACTCCACACATGCTTTGTGGCTGGCAGGATATCTCCCAAAGAGTTCCTAACATTTGGAAATCACAAGGATTCTCTAAGATGAATAATTGAGTTTTCAAGTTCAATATTTTGGTAGAATCAATGTAAACACTGAGATACACACTCTTCTCCTACACTCCTCATACAAAGCCTATTTATAATCACACAATACCTAAGTGGATATAACAACATACTAAAATAACATTTTTCAAGTTCAAATATAAAATCAAATCATAAATCCTAATCTGACTAGATAATAACTATTTTCTCAATTTCCTCATTTTTTATTTGCCTTTCAATATTTTCAAGAAAATATATGACATGAATTTGGTAAAGGTTTATCCTTGTCCTGGGTCTTGTCATACTTCCTAATTCCATTTAAAACTCACCAGGTGTGTGTCTTATCGTTTGGTGAACTTTGCATCACTACCATCACACTTGTGTGTGACCACAACATTGATTACAAACTTCAAATTTAACATCTTTATTACTTTTAGATAGAAATTCACTGGGCAATTTTCATACCAACTACAGCCCTGTCTAAGAAGTTCAAAATATGTAGCTGACATGAAAGATGAAATATGTTTAAGTTTCTAAAAGTGTTAGATCAGACTAAGCTGATAAGTTATTTGCATGAGAAATTAGAGATGCTTAATCATATTTTAACAAATTATATGACTGCCTATCTTCGTCATCTTTCAAAAATCAACTTTCAAATATCAAACTAGAGAATGGATTCCAAAACCACAAACCTAGTATAGTTTACATTTATTGTTAATATTTTAACCTTGGGAAATAACTGCCTGAGTAGGAGTACTGAAATAGAAAGTAAAATTGTCTCATATAATAGCTGTTACCTGAGATGACTATCCTCTGATGTTTAAAATGTGAACTTCTATTTGCCTTGACTAATTTTTGGAAATTCTCCAAACAGAAATAGTTGGCTTCACTCAAACTCTGACAGGAACTTATTTCCAGAAAGGATTAGGGTAAAGGAACAAAACTTAATGACTAGAGTCTAAAACTAGCTTATAAATTATAGCAATGAGCCTCTCAACTTAGATTTTTAAGATTCATGAAAATCCACCTTCTTCATCTTGATATTATAAAGCCTGACAAAGATACTTTTCAGAAAAGAGAATCAAAGTCACAAAAGTTCAATATGTAGCACAGGTCATGATAAAAAAGTTACCCACATTATTATTATTATTATTATTTGTATTTGTATTTTAAGGAGGGTCTACAGGGTGTTCAGGGTCTCACTACTAGACCAGACTTACAGTGATTCTCCCGTTTATAGCCTCCCAAGAGCTGGGATTACAGGTGTGCGCCACCATGCCCAGTCTCAATTGCTGTCTCATCGCGCCCTGGGGGTGGGGCCAGCACAGCAGGCCCGGGGATCAAACCCCTGCTCCCTGTGCCTGCTTGCAGGTGCTTTAATCGGCTGAGTTATTTGGCCAGCCTACACACATTATTTTAAAATATTGCCTTGGCAAGATACATAGAAGTGGAATTTGTTATGGGTCAACTCTGCGTAGGAACCAAATCAGCCAGATAGAAATTTGAATAGAGCCTTTTATTTACTGAGCTCAGGTGCTTCAGCTATTTCTCTTGCAGGAGAAGGCTGATCGGCCCCAAACGTAGGTAGCAAGGGGGTATTTATAACAGAAATCACATCCCGTTTGGTAAGCAAATTTGTTATCTAGTACAGAACAACAGAAACTACATTCATTTGACACAGCTGTAAACTGTTCTTAACTAAAAGATCTTTTACAGCTTAGTGATAAGTGTATATTTTTATAAGATATATCTTAAGCTATGTTACAGGAGATGGTTGGGGAGGGAGTTTGTGTTAGCTTGCTGCCTTGACAAGAAACAGTTATTTATTGTTGAACAGCCTTGAGCCAAAAGTGAGAATATATTTTTTAGAGTAGATAACAGGAAACACAAGGGGTTTTTATAATTTTTCACAGTTAAGACACAAAACTCTGTTAACCCTTTACAGAATTATGTACTGCAAACATGTATTAATGAAGATAAATAAGCCAAATGCAGAGGCCTGGGTTCGATGCCTAGCATGTTGTGCGGGTGCTGGTGCCAGCCCCGCCCCCAGGGCATGCTGAGACAGCAAGTGAGACTGGGCAAAGTGGTGCGCACCTTTAATCCCAGCACTTGTGGGGCTGGAAAAAAGAAAATCTCTACCAGTCCGATCTACATAGTGAGACCCTGTAGACTCTGTACTAAATACAGAAAAAATAAAATAAAATAAAGAAAAAGGCAAAATAAAAAGATATGGCACTAACAAAAATGTGCTTTGACTTTGCTATTATATATGCAAAAATAAATTATAAAAATGGTGGTAATATCCTTCTTTCCTGTTCGCCATATTCATTCCCCACCTCATATTCAAGTACAGGCTGTAGATGAGAACACATTTGCCTAGTCAAGCATCATCCCAATATAAATGACAATTTTACTAACTTTCTATAATTGTAGCAAAATACATGAGAAAATCAACTTAAAGTAAGAAAGACTTATTTTGCTTACAGTATCTGAGATTTCACTGCATGCTCACTTGTTTCTGGACCTGTCGTGAGGCACAGTATCATAGCAGGGAGGATGGGACAAGAGAAAGGTGCTCACCTCGTGGCAGTCAGGCAGCAGAGAGAGCAAGTAGGGAGCAGGGGAAAAAAATAAATACCCTTTCAGGACACACCCACGGTGACCTAAGTCCTCCAACAAGGCTAATTTCTCACAATTTCTATCACTTTTATTGTCTCATTACTTCCCCAAAACCCCACCATGGAACACTGATACACTGGAGATTAGGCCTTCAATATAGGAGTTTTGCAGGATATATCAGAACCAAATTATACTAGCAATTGTATTAATGAACTATTGACATAATATCTATCCGAAATCTGTACACAGAGGATGTATAAATAACAGTGTAGGAGTGGGTTCTGAAGTCAGAACAATCTGGATTCTAGTCCCAGCTCTGCCAATTCCAGCACTTCAATTTTAAGTAATATACTTAGTGTTTCTTCTGGACCTCACAGAACACCCCCTTCTGGTAACATGAAATGAGACTTATAGTGCATTTACCTCAAAGTGTTATTGTAAGAATTATATTAAGTAATTTATATAAAGCACTGAGCATGATGCCTGTTATACAGTATATGATGTATAAATGAATGTGAGTCTTTACTGTTATAACAGTCAAACCATGATCCCTCCATGCAAATGAAACTTCAGCCAATACAAAAAAAAATCTATCACCACTAAATACTTATAGTCTTTGAATATTTCACATTTATAAACTTATATTTGAAATTTGGCAGTGTTTGGTCAATCTATAAAGTCCCAACCAAACTAATATATCTCAAATATGAGGCACTAGAGTGAAAAAGAAATTCTTGTGTTTAAAATTATTCTTGCTACCTAAAAGTAAAATTTCTGCTTTATTTCTCATATGAATAAAAATAGCTAATATAAAAGAGGTGCTCCTTCACTCTGAAAGTATTTTTGTTTAATTTTGATCTGGACTAGAGGAAGTAATTAGGTCTAGGTTAAAATACATCTCAGTAGATAGTAAAATAGTAAAACTGAAAGCAAACAGATCATCAGATAGTTGGAACAGATTCTTAATATGTTTAATTTTATTAGTAACAAATGAAATATCAAATTCATCTTTGATAATTCAGTTAAAGCAATAAATATTCCTGTAAAGACTTTGCAATATACTTTAGAAAAAATATTTGGTATTAGCCACAGGGAATTAAAATATTCTACCTGATTATGCCTGAGTTTTATTTTTCCACAGGCTAATACTCAAGGAGGATTAACCTTCAGGTTTCTTGACCATTACCCTTCATCAAAAGTCCCTGTGTTGAGATGAATCCACATACTCTTTTACCGCATTATGAAACTTTCAATAACATTCACAATACATTCTTCCTTATAATTGTTCAACTTTTAAATATTTTTGAATACCCAAGAACCACTCTCATTGACAACTGTTTTTTTAAGTCTCTTTAAACTGGGGTTAATTATTCAAATGGCTTTGCCATAGTTGTTATTAAATTTAGAGAATAATCCATCAACTACTGGGTACTAAACTGAAGACATTGATCAGTGTGTATATCTGTCATGTGAAAGCTGATATTCTTCACTGTTTAGGGCATCCAAAAAGCATGTGCATTCATTTGGTGAATAGTTTTTTATTTCGGTCTTTCCAGTAATTAATGAGTAGCTTTAAACAGCATTGAAACAAAGCTTGACACATATAACAAAGACTAAAGTGTACATCAAATTAAAATTAAATTTATAAATATAGCAGCAAAGCACCAAAACATTCTACACTTAAAATATAATTAATATTGTCTATCCTATGGATAACCTACTACTAATTTGGACTACTGGACTATATTGGATTATTTTGCTGAATTCACACACCTACAATATTTAAATTGCAATGGAATACCCATCTCTGACAAAACTAAACAAAAATGGGGATATAAATGAAGGACCATTTTGCATGTGTATATACAAAATAGCATAGATACACAGCTACTTTCTCTTAATTTAATGAGAAGAGAGATTTGTACTAATAGTGTTTGGACAGGATGTCATGTCTGCATCTTATACTATGAATAACCACTACGAAGACAACAATATGCAATGTATTAATGATTGAAACTGTTCTACTAATCGGTTTTGAAACTGTCTCATTGTTATTTGTTTGTCAATAAAATTAATGAAAAAATAATTTTAAAAAATAGTTGACAAACACACAATATAGAACAGTGGTTTTCTATTCCATAGCCACATTATCTAAATGAAGAAAAAACTGTGAGAAGTATCTCATGATATGGCAGTCAAAAGTCCTCATTTTATTCTTTGCTTTTATAACATGCACTGAATACCACCAAAAAGAAAAATTATGTATATTTAATTTAATATGTACATAATTCAAGCTACAAGTATCTCCTATTTTAGAAGTTATAAAGAAAATAACTTTATCAAAGTTATTTGATAAATTAAATATGCCCTGTTTATCATAATCAAAATTTCTATACCAAAGCACCAATAGAATACATTAAGGATGAGACGGAGATGATTACTGTAATGGCAGAAAGAAATATGAGAACAAAATTCTCCCAAGCCAGTAAAAATTCTCCTTTTCTTTTTTTTTTTTTTTTTGTCTTTTTGTCTTTTTGAGACAGGATCTCACTATGCAGTTCAGACGGGCCTTGAACTCACTTTGTGACCAAGCTGGCCTCAAATTCTCAGTGATCTCCTGCCAAGTCTCCTGAGTGCTGTGATTATAGGCATGCACCATGATGCCTGGCAAATTCTTCAACCTATCATCACTCTAAGCAATTCTGACCAAGGGTAAATGTTGGGTTTGGTTCAAAGCTATTGCAATTCACTAAGTTACATAGTCACTGAACTTTCTATTCCTTTTCTCCAAAATGTAAATTTAGAAAGCTATTATGATCTCACAAGAAAGAAGAAAGAAAGAGAGAGAAGAGACAGAGACAGAGATAAACCATCTTGTGACATATACTACTATATCACAGCATGTCAAAGACATGCATAAACAATTCTGAACAGGCAGTATCACTTTCTATCAACTGAGAGCTTTGAAATTCCATTCTTGCTAAATAGTTCCCATCAAGTGAAATAGTACTGAAGTCTGAAATTTCACATCTGGACCTACCACAGATGAATTTAATCTTTTAAAAATATGCATGAGTTTTCTATTTTAGATTTCACAGAACATTTATCCCCCTTTTGACATTTACCTTTACACATTCTGTCTCCACCACACTAGCTCCCCATTTTGCTATTGCCCTATGCGCAGCTGCCCAAACAAATCTACTTTCACCTACAGAACTTACTCCTTCTCCTGTTACTTGATGTTTACATTTATCTCCTCATGCCTCCTAGCTGCCATGTATCAGTGAGAAGATACATTTCTCCTTGGTTAAGCACATTCTCTTTGAATGCAAACAGCTTGCTTTGGATTCAAACTCTGGGGCTTACTAGTTGTATAAAAATATTGTTTAAACTCTTTGAACATTCACTTCCTTTTCTGAAAAATAAAGATAATAATAAGACTATTGTGAAGAAAAAATAAGATAGCACCTAACATACTTTTAAGTTTTCCTGGCTATCATTTAGGGATACTTTCGAAAAATTGTTATGAAGGCCAACATACAGTATTTGCTTTCACTACAAGTGATACTTCTCTGTACTGGGACTGATTTAAGTGCAATCTTGAAAACATGTTTTTGATTTTATAAATTTGATTATTATGTACTGGAAGGCTTGGGTTACAAATAAATTGACATTGTCTTGTCAATTATCACACATCCACACCCTCCTCAGCCCAATAAAACATGTAGTACTGGTTATTTTTATGACATCCAACCCTAAAAGTCAAAAGCAATCAAATATTACACCAACCCAAAGCCATTTTTAGACAAATAACGTGTGTTACTTACAGAAATATCTTCCCTTTCTTCCCTTGTGCAATCATTGGATTCCATCAGATATCTTCCCGCAAATTTCTAAGTCATTGTTCACACCAATGTTGGCACAACTTGAAGGTAGAATTTTAATATTGCAAACTAAAATGTCTCTTTCTGAATTAAATAATCACTACCCTATTTATATTATAAAGGAGATCTCTCTAAGGTGTGCTTTTTACTGGTTTAGCATTAAAAAGTATTGTAAAATTATAATAAGGCAAGCATTTATCTTGGTAATAAGCAAAAGAATGCTAACAATGCATTCACATTAACTGTAGTAATTTAAAGAGTGGACAAATCTTTAACCATGAGAAAAAATTTTAAACTAACACAAATAAACACCTTTTTACAATTTTTAACAATGAAGTCCAATGAAGAAATTAATAAAGTCTCCATCATTTTTAAGACTCTTAGAAAT
Organism: Octodon degus; assembly: GCF_000260255.1. Lineage (NCBI taxonomy): Eukaryota > Metazoa > Chordata > Mammalia > Rodentia > Octodontidae > Octodon > Octodon degus. Next base: position 845,714 of record NW_004524679.1, on the reverse strand, counting down.
AGTAAGAGGGGTAATAAAAGAGAAAAAGCAAATAAATAGAATTGAAACTTTAGGGCTCCCAAGGAAAAGCTAACCACCTTGTTTGTGAAATTTAATTGGAATATAATTACAGGCATTGAGCTAGTCTTTGAAGCATTACAAGTGCTGTGTTAGACTGAGATTCTGAGCAACTCAAATTTTACTTTGAAATATCAGAA